>NC_133666.1:554912065-555228656 GCF_037893015.1 Macrotis lagotis | reverse complement strand
GGGAGTCTATCAGGAAGTGCGATGGTCAACTGTTTTAACCGGTAAGAACATTTCTATGGTAACTATGTAAATTATTTTGCTGGTTATGGAATCATTATCACCTAAGGCAATGTCAATGAAAATTATTTCATAAAATTTAATTGCCCTTCAACCTAGAGGTTATATTAGGAACATATTCCTTGTTTATAGTACATATCATTTGGATCTTGACATATCACTTATAGAACAATGCATTTGTTCAATTTCAGCATATAATATTTTGACTCAGTTTTTCTGCAAATTGTTTTTCAAAATTGGTTTTTAAGTTGCTTTGAAGTAGCAAGATTACAAGGTTCTAGAGTCTGAAAATGAGAATAGAGTAAGAATTCATCCAAGATTTATTTCTTGTTGCTATAAATTAATGTCCTGCTTATTATCACCATCAAGTCTGAACTGATAGTACAGTGTACTTGTGTTTCAAGTTGTAACCAAATAACAAGAATGCCCTTTTAAACCAGAATTTTGGAAATTAATTTTGTAGTTGTTTCTGTAGTAACCATTCTCATTTACATGGTTGAATATTTTTTCTTCCACAAGAGTTCATAATTCTTAACACATTATAATAATACTGCTATTGTATATAACTAAATTTTTCTTATTTTTAATTTTTTACCCACCTCCCCAAGGTTGGAAGTACAAGCGGATGTGCAGAAAGAACGATATAGTCTAAGTGGAGAATCTGGCACAGTCAGTTTGGGAACAGTTAGTGATAATGCCAGTACCAAGGCAATGGCAGGATCCATCCTAAATTCCTACATCCCGTTGGACAAGTAAGAAAAAATTTAGTCAAAATTTTAAAAAATTAGATTAATTTTAAGAGAGAACTAAATAGAAGGATCATTAATGGATAGTGATTCCAATTAGCAAGTTTCTCACTTTGGAATGGAAAAATAGGAAATTATTTAATAAAATTGCCAAAGCAAAAAATAATTATAAAGGGGGTACATGATTTACACACACACACACACACACACACACACACACGTAGAATAGAAGTGGATGTGTTGATAAGGAGGGATGTAGGTTTGTACATCTGGGTGGTTCGGTAGTTAGACTAATGGGTCTGGAATTTGGAAGACTTCAGAATTCAAATCTGGCTCCAGACACTAAGTAGCTGTTTGACTGCCTCAGTTTCCTCCTCTGCAAAGTGAGCTGGAGGAGAAAAATGGCAAATCTCTCTAGTGTCTTTAACGAGAAAATTCCAAATGGGATCAGACAATTGAAGAATCACACACAACTGAAAAATGATTGAACTGTTCAGTGGAAAAGAAAAGGCTACCTTGAGAGGACTTAAAAATGGGTTGAAAATATTTTTTTGAAAATACAATAACTGAATTTTAAAATTAATTCTTCCTACATTAATTTGGTTTAGCTGTTTTTGAATTGGAATTTAAGCTTTTCTTGTACCACTTTGAATTTTAACATTATGATCAAATTTAACAACTAGTTTATTAAAGTGAGTTTTTCTTATTCTTAAATCAGAAATTTATATACATCTTGAATTTTGTTTCAGAGAAGGCAATAGTATGGAGGTACAAGTTGATATCGAATCAAAACCAGCCAAATTCCGACACAATAGTGGAAGCAGTAGCGTGGAGGATGGTAGTAGTGCTCTTGGTCGTGGTCATGCTGGTAGTTCATCAAGTGGTGTGCCAGAAGGAAAATCCAGTGCCACCAAGTGGTCCAAAGAAACAGCAAGTAAAAAACCTAAAGGAAAACTGAGAAAAAAGAGTAACATGATAAATGAGACTCGAGAGGACATGGATGCGCAGCTCTTGGAGCAACAGAGCACAAACTCAAGTGAATTTGACTCACCGTCTCTCAGTGACAGCGTTCCATCTGTAGCTGACTCCCACTCAAGTCATTTTTCTGAATTCAGTTGCTCTGACTTGGAAAGCATGAAAACTTCTTGTAGTCATGGCTCCAATGATTATCATACACGGTTTGCCACTGTTAGCATTCTTCCTGAGGTAGAAAATGACCGCTTGGAAAACACTCCCCATCCAAATGGTCTTCCTGCGCTAACTACCCCTGCTGAAACGCCATCATTAAGTTATATTGCTGAAGAGCGTGGGAACACTGTGACGACAGCCAGTGTGGATCTCTGCTTTGGTGGAGGACTAAAGGAAACAAATAACAATGATTCACAACAAGTTATGGAATTAAATACTACAATTCAGACTGAAATTTAGGCCTGTAAGTGCTGCAAGATATTTACCACTGAACAGCCCTCTCTCTGGAGCTGGTTGAACTACCTGTGACTACTGTAAGTTTCAAGTTACCAGCAGAAGCCAGGTTTCATAATAATGATGCAATTAGATTTTATATTTAATAAGGCAAAATGCTTCATGTGGATCTTAGTTACCAAACTCTGTGAAGTGAAGTGAAGTGAAGCTTTAAAAGTGCATTACAACAGGACAATAAACCATAAGATCAAAGCTAATGTTTTGTGTGTTTGCCACAAAACTTTGCTTTAAAGTACATACTTGTGTATTCAGATAGAAATTTGGCTTAATTTATAATGGAAATGTAAAATACTAATGTAATTCTACCACATTCTCATGAAAACCTGAGACTTTACTGATAAATGAGTAGTGGCAATTTATCAGAAACCACTAAGGGATACTGTTTAAAAGAAACATGATTCTCCCAGGATCCTTGCAGGTTATTCTACAATAGCTGATGTCCTTTATAACATTTCTATTCATAACTGGGCACAAATTTTTTTTTCCCTTCTGGGATAAATCATATGCAATGTGGATATCCAGAGCTTAATGCAGCCCATTTACTATTGTTTGAATACTTGTACACTTTGAGCAATGTCATGGCAATTTTTGCACAACTTTGAAATAGAGAAACATGGTACGTGGTATATCTTGTATAATGTTTATATCACCTTACTAGAAAGGTATAATGCTAATTAAGTAGACAGACAGCAACAGATAATGATAAGGTATATACAAAATGTAAAATAAAGACTCCATTGGTTTATAAGCATTTTAAAGAAACCGTTTTTTCATCAAGGGGAAGAATGTGCCCCACTGATTCTAGGTGCCTTTGAAATAGACTGGGTTTTAAGTGCCTGGTTGTTGAGGATTTCATTGTGTTGTTTTCTAGAACATCCTCTGTGGCCACCTTGGATTATAAAGAAAAACTACAGAATCCAAAATGACTATGGTCAGTAGGGAAAGATGTAATTCATATTGCAGATAATGATGAAATAGTATTAGCCTACCAAAGACTCCCTCAGGCTTAGTGGACAACCTTTATATAGTGGCAGTTTGCAAAACACATGCCCATCTCCAATCATTGAATCAAATCACAGTGCAGGGCTTGCACAGGTATAAAAGGCAGATTCCCAGTCTGACCAGCTTTATTCCCTTCAACTTTTGCTTGCAAAAGAAGTTAATGCTGGTCAAAAATGCATGCACTGTTAACTTTCCTGCCTAGTTCACTAAAATGCAAAGTAAGTGATTCTGAAAAAATAGTAGTAGAAATGTCCTATCTTCTATGTTTCTTGTAAGTATTGCCATTATGGTGCTACTGAGAGTTTTGGTTTGTTTAAAAAAGAAAAAAATGCCATGGGCTGCAGTCCGCTTCCATGATTCTTCCTTACCAGTTCCATTAATATGCTTATAACACTAGTGCCAGTTATGTTATTTGGTAATGCTTGTTATGATATTTGTATATTTGTTTGCAATCCAATTTTGTTCAATAATATGCGTGTAAACTGCATACCTGAAATAAATGTAAGTACTAATATTTTATTGTCTTTTGATTTATCCTTAAGCTTCTTTTATAAGAACAGAAATATTCATTTATTATATAGGAATTTTCATAAATATTTTGAGCTATCAAGATATTTCTAATTCTGAGCCCAAAATTGTTAACTAGATTTCAGCAGGTAGCAGCTAACTAATCAAAAGTATACAAGATGAGAGATGTAATAACTTGACAATTTGAACACATTTGAAAAATTTATCCCCTGTTCCTGCATAGAACCCCCCAAACCCTTCAGTCCTCCTGGGTCTCTGGACTCTGTCCCCCCCTCATCAGTTTCATACCTAAAATGTGCTACTGAGAACCGAACCACAATACTCTCAGTGGGTTCTGATCGGAGCAAAGTACACTGGAACTCTAACCTCCTTACTTCTGAACACAATACTTCTTTTAGTGTGGCCTAAAATTGCATTCACTTTCTTTACTTCTTCTAAATCATACTGCTGACTTATACTGAGCTTTCTGCCCACAAGACTCCCCAAATAACTTTCTGATAATTTACTGTCCAGCCTTCTCTCATTTTGCACTTGGAAAGTTGATTTGTTTTTGCATTTTTCCCTATTTAATTTTTTTAATTTGATTCTGGTGTTCTAGTCTGTCAAGATCTTTTTAACCTCTGGCTGTCATCATGTGTTAGCTATTCCTCCTGGCTTTATATCATCTACAAATTTGATAAGCTTGTAATCGTTACCTTTATTAAAATATAATAAATTAATTTTATTTTATTTAAGTAAAATTGTTAAACATCACGGACCCAAGTACAGATTTAGGCACTTCAGTGATTTCTTTTCAAGCTGACAACAAACTACAAACTAGACCAGCTTACATATTTTTCACAAGAATAATATGAAAGGTCCTATCAAATACACTGCTAAAATATAGGTAAATTTTTCTTCCTCGATATTTTCCTCAGTATTTCCTCAATTTATTAGTTTAATCCAACAGTAAATATAGTAAGGTTAGTCTGCATGACCTCTTCTGTGGATGATACTTTTTTCCTCTCCTTTTGAAACATTTATCTTTAATTCTGAAATACTTCTCCCATTCTCCACAGCTTGACCTCTGACAGTAACTCACCACCAATTGCATCTGACAGTTCTAGACTAGATGAATTCATGAATTGCTTAGCTTCCTATTGGCCATATTTGTTGTTCCTGAGATCAGATGTCTAAGGATGGAAGAGATGGGAATAATTTGTGCAATCATCTAGCTTTCTCTATTGGGGGAGGGGAGGGCAACAATTGGGATTAAGTAGTATGCCTAGGGTCACACAGTCCTGACTCCAAATGTGTATCCACTGGGCCATCCAGTTGCCTATAGCATTTTATCTAATAATAAACAGCTGTTACCCTTTGTCTCAAAGACACTGAAAAGTGAAAAATGAACTTTAGAGTTTCATTTAACATAAAACATCAGCACTGTATTAGATGTTAAGAACTACAAGCCTAAAGAACTAAAAAGCACTTGGCCTTCTTGGGATTCCTTCCGATTTCTGTGTCTTTAAAGTAAGATGTGCTTTGCCACTAATAGTTGCTAAGTAAAAGTTACAGGCTAAAAATTAACCAATAATAGATACTATTTATCCCTGAGGTATTTGTTTCTTTCTACTGGATAAGGTTTCTCTTGACATTAGATGCCATTTGACTTATATTGTGCCATCTTCTGGGACTTGGAAATACAAATGTGGAGTAAATTTCTTGGAAAGACATTCATAGTAGTGGTATGTGAACTGTATTCCAGCAATTTTCCAAATTGTTCTTGGCAGACCAGTTTTATTCCCAGTCTTTCTTCAAACATCTGACTCAAATTCCACCTTAAATTGTCAAGGTTTTAACTTCTTTTATTGTATGTTACTAAACTTTCATGATGTTCATGAGCCTTAGCTATTTTCCTGCCCACCAAATAGTTAAATTACTTTTTTTTCCCCATCTCATCTCATTCCAACTCGACCTGTGGCAAATCTCTCTGAAGAACATTTTTTAAAAGATTTCTTCATATTGGTTTATATTTGCCTGTGACTTTAAATATTTGTCTTCCGTTTGGTTACCTTTTAACTTTTTCTGTTTGTATGTATGTAATTTTCCTTAAAATTAATACTATAAATGGGTCCTTACATCTCTTACATAAAAGTAGTCTGTGTGTAATAAGTTTTGGAACATCACATCACTTAAAGGTTCATAAAACAATTTTCTCACAATCTTTTGATTTAAGGAACCTCCCCATTATGAAGTCACATGGCTAGCAAGTCTAGTCTTTAAGAGAAAAATTTGAATCCAGTACTTCTCACTAGTAGAGCCCTGTGCTCTTTCCATTACACCTTGATGACTTTCTAGAAAGGAACATGAACATGTGAGGACAGCACCATCTTGTTGTTTCTAAAACATGTGAATTCTATTGATGATCATTATTTTTTACATCTTTCCTGGAATTTATATCCTCCTTCAGAATTTATTTTTAGATCTATTTTTATTTACAGATGTAAATTTACAGATGCAGCTGGGTGGTGCAGTGGATAGAGCCTTGGAGTCGGGAATACCTGAGTTCAAATGTGACCTAAGATTTTAATTGTTACCTAGCTGTGTGACCTTGGGCAAGCCACTTAACCCCACTGCCTGGCCAAAAAAATTAAAAAAGAAAACTTGAAGATCAAAGATGGCTTGTTGTTAGTTTCTGTGATCCCTGGCCTGTCTCCTGGGTAGACTGAGCAGTGAATATAATTTGTTTTGTACATGCAATGTCAACTGTTCAATATCAGTTTTTATTTTGCCATGAAAATCTAGGCTTACAGAATTTTGAAAAATTGTCACAATACTGCTAGTCTCACATCAAGACAATTTTAAATGGAAGAAATTATTGTTCTCTTGTCAGGCAAATGTAAAACATCCCAATTTATTTTCTCAAAAGCCATTGATGCTCTCTTCTTGTCAAGGAGATTGTCAGACCAATGACTAGCTCAAGCCACTAATTCTTCCTTGAGGATGAAAACCATACCTTTTAGTTTTCTGTTCCTCACCATCCTGAGGACTACAATACAGGATTTTAAAATTGACTTGAAAAGTCAAGGGATGACAGACAAATTCTGAGTTTAGGAGGTCACATTTGTGATGGTGGGTCTCCGAATGTCAGGTCACTTCAAAGTATCATGCCTTAAAATGGGTTATTTAAAAGGTACAGCAGAAAAAAACAATAAAGCTACTTTAACAAGATTTTGTGTTAATCTTTTTTGGGAGAAACCACTCCATTTTAACTTGTGTACATCTCTCCCAGAGATGGTACAAAGATTTTATTCTTTTGGCTTGATAGAGTGTCTGATTTTGGAACCTATGTTTTGGTAACTTATAAATGCAAGGTTATTTTGCAATTAGCCTGTGAAGTGATTTTAGACATTGCATTCAATATTGATTAAACTGTTCATCGGATCTCCTATTTGGTGATAGAAAAGACCTTAGAGTCTCTTCATTTTTCAGATGAGGAAACTGAGGACATCACACAGAGACCAGAGTCCCAAACCCAAGTCCTCCCAACTCCAGTTTCACTACTTTTCCCATACTAGACTGTTCCAAATACACAAATACACAACTGTAAGATGTTTGTCATCACACATTTGTGAGTTTACTTGAAAGGAATTGGAATATGTATAGATACACAGACAATTCTTGGTGCTGATTGTACCAAATGAATGTATCAGCAGACTTGTGATTGTTTCCTTAATGCCCTTAACATAATGGTGAGAGGCATCGTAGATTAGTGGATGAAGGAACCAAACTTGGAATCCCAAAGGCCTGGACCCAAGTCTAACCCATAGAGGCTGTACAACCATAAGCAATTCAGAAGGAACAAATATATCACACAAAAATTCTCTTGGTCCTTTGAAGTGACCCTTGTGACTGTGGTGTTGCTAGTGGATCAAGGGAGTTTCCACACTAGAATTTTCTCCATGTTTATCAAACCCCAGTCTGAACCAAAACCATTTCACAGGTGATATCCAAACCTCAGTTCCCTCTTCTGTAAAATGACCTGGTTAGACTAATAAGTTCACTTTCGGCTCTTAAGTATATGATGGGCAGCTTGTTACTTAGCAAATAACTGGTTGATTTGACATTGCAAGGTGTTGTGGTTTCCATCCAGGAGAAAATGTTCTTAGTGAATTTAATCCAGAGCTACTTCAGATATTTTGGGTATGAGGAAAGAGGGTGTTCAGGCAGAATCTAAGCAGAATGAGCCAGTGTTTTTAAAAAGGGGGGGGGTGTTTTAGGTTAAAGAAGTTTTTAAAAAAAAATAACTTCCACAATGAAAGAACAGATCCTTAAATCAGAAGAAAGTAATGTGATATGAGAAACTTTGGCATGTAGGATCAAAGAGTGGCAAAGAATCCTATTGGTGTAATCTAACCCCATCTCATTTTGCAGATGAAAAAGAAGCAGAATAAGTGATTTGCCCAAGACTACATAAATCAAATGGCAGAACCAGGTTCAAACCCAGTTTTCTGCTTCCAAATCCAGGACTCTTCCATGGAACTATACTTTGCCCTGTAGTTTCCCCCCCCTTTTTTTGGGGGGGGGCAGGAGTTTGTACTTTACTTAACTTCCTGGGTTAAAGAAAATCAAATAAGTATTTGAGATTCTGCTCCTTAGTTCTATCCATAAGTGTAACACAGGAGGTGTTTTAAAGCATTGTTCAACTGAATTGTGCCACAATGTTAGGTTTTTGTTTTGCCAGCAGAGGGAACTGGGTCTGGTAAAACTGTCAATAAAAGAGATGCTGGAGTGACCCTTATCTTTAAATTAAATTTAAGACTGATATTAGGGACTCTGGACTCCTAGGGCTATGCTAAGTACTGAAGCATTTATATGCAGAACTAATTGATCTACTTTATTTTGGTTCCCCGGATAAAACTCCCAAGTGAGAATGATCCAGTCTACAGAAGGGACTAATACTTTTTGAGTTAGCACTTGCTAAAGAATGTGCATGCTAGCTCTTTAAAAAAGAAAGAAAAAGACCCGTTTGGTTAATTCGTGTATTGTCTTATTTGTCACTGCTAGTGAAACATTAGTCCCAACTATGGGATTAGGTGCTTTTCTTTGAGAGTTCCCTTTCCTTGCTCTCTAAATGCAGACTTTGTTTCAGTACTTGGAGAGCTCCCACAAGTGTGATGTCGATTATTACACTCATATTTCATATTCATGAAGGTGTAGGACCGATTATCCTGGTTTGTATAGGAAAATAAGGACCTGGTGCTAACATGGTTTTTCTTTCTGCCCCAATTTTTCTGTATCTGCTATTTTGGCAGCCCAAGTTGGATCTTGAAAGAAAGGAAATATGAACTTGTTAGTAAAACAGAACAAAAGATTGGTTTGTTTCCTTGGCACTTGAGGATATAATCTAAGAGGACTAAGAGTTTTTTGTACCAGATAAAATATAGCACCAACCACTGAAATGAACTTTTCTAAGAACTTGATGGCTCATAAATTTAATTATACACAGAGATCTAAAATTCCATGCTCTATTTTAAATATATTGTTATTTCAACAAGTATTTCACAATTTCATTTTTTAGATTTCTGAATTGCAAGTTCTCTCCCACCTCTTTAGAAGTTATGCAAAACATCTCTATATCAGCTGTGTTGCAAAAGAAATAATGTCAACTTAAAAAGTATGCTTCATTCTCTGGAGATGAATGTGATTTTTCATCATGGGCGCTTTGAAACTATCATGGAATACTATTGATCACAGTAACTAAATCACAAGTGATATTTACAATATTGTTGCTACTATATACAGTGTCCTTTTGGTTCTGTACACTTCACTTTACATCAATTTATATAAGACTCATCATGTTTTTTCTGAAACCATCCTACCTGTTGATTTCTTATATAGCATAATAACATTCCATCACAATCATAATTCCCATATATCCATATACACTTGCTTACCCATTCCTCAATCAATGGGCTTTCCCTCAATTTCCAATTCTTTACCATCACAAAAAGAGCTGCTATAAATATTTTTTGACCATGGTCCTTTTTCCTTTTTTAGAATCTCTTTGGGATACAGACTTAGTAGTAGTAGTATTCCTGGGTCAAAAGGTATACACAGTTTTATCTCCCTTTAGGCAAAATTCCAAACTGCTCTCCAGAATGGTTGGATCAGTTCATAACCCCACCAACAATACATTAATGTCCCAGTTTTCCCACATCACCTCCAACAGTAATCATTCCCCCCTTTTATTTTATAAATAGTCAATACCATAGGTGTAAGGTGGTACCTCAGAGTTTTTAAAATTTATATTTCTGTAATGATTTGGAATATTTTTAAAAAATGATTGTTGATAGCTTTGATTTCTTTGTCTGAAAACTGCCTGTTCATATCCATATCAATTGAGGAAGGGTTTGGGAGAGTTCTGGATCTGTTACTCGATCATTGCAGAGAGTTCCTAATGTGGAGATGCCTTCTATATTTACAAATCTCTAATCTTAAGAGACTTGACTGAGTGATTAAGGGTTTGCCAAGGTCATTTAGTCAGGTGTGTGTCTGAGAGAGAATGTGAAGCCAATTCTTCCTGCTGTGTATTAAAAAAAAATAAATGCTGGAAGAAAAAAGCAGTGTTGACTACATGGGGGCATGGGAGAATCTAACATTTTGGTTTGGTTTTGAACTTTTCCCCTTAACTGCCCTGAGAAAAATTGCAGTGAGTTTAGTTGATCACAGAAGCTGGCACCTTAAGGTTTGCAAAATATTGCACATTATTAATATTTTTGAGATTTACTAGTACTCTATATATCTGAGCTCAATATATGATTCTTCAACAACCCTCTGAGGTAGGTGTTATAAATTTTGTAAGCAACCGGGTAGTAGATAGATAGAGGACTTGGAGTCAGGAAGATCTGAATTCAAATGGACAGTGTACTCAATGGACAAGTCATTTAACCCCAATTGCCTCAAGAATAGAAAGGAAGGAAAGGAGAAATATCGTATGGATACTAGCTATTGATATTTTACAGGTGATGATTTTATAAATGAGTTTGCTTAGGCTGAGAAGGACACAGGGTCAAAAAGGTATATCTGAGGCAGAATTTGAATTTAGATCATCCTTTTTTTGAGTCTCCTTTCTACTACCTGTCCCCCTCCCCAGCATGTACCATGATAAGTAATTGTACATCCAAATCTTTTGCCTGATCTGGCTTTCTACTCTGCAGTGCAGCCTCACTGGGAAAATAGAACAAAAGGAAAGAACCAACAAAGATTCTAAAGTATTGAGTACCGAAGACTGAGTAATCCCTGGGCAGGCTGCAGTAGTCAAGGCTGAAAGATTTCCAAACCTGACCACCCTAACTGAGCAGGTCCCAACAGCAACAGAAGCACCAACATCAGGTCCTTATTTATTTTACTATTATCATTTCTTCCCCTTTGGTCTTGACAATAGTTATCTCTCAAAGTTGTTCTCTAATATAAAAAAATGGGGTGATGGGAAGTGGGGAGGAAGATTCTTTTTTCCTAATATAGCAAAACTTTCCCTTTTTTTGTAAAGCCTCAATCCCATTTAAAAATTAGAGCCCCATCCTTTCTAAAGGGAAACTTTCTAATACAGTAAGATCCTGAAAGGGATGGGTATTGTACCTATGATTTCATTTGTATGGGAAACTCCTGGAAGAGGAAAGAAATTCAGGTTTTATCTTTCTTTGTAGAAACTTGCCTAGAATACTGAGATTAAATGACTTCTCCCCCCTTCTCCAGGATTCTGAAAATGGTTTAATTTCCTACCAGCACTTAAAAAATAAAAAGGAAGCCATGGCCCCTTGGAGAGGTTCAGCACCCTATATGTACATTAGGTTAGGATTAAGAGGTTTAGAACAGAAAAATATGATCTAAAGATCTAAAACTGATCAGTACTTAGTACTTAGCAGATGTTTATTTAATCTATATTTGATAAAGAGAATGCTTTCTATTGTATCATGAGCCTGTAAACAGGCAGAAGAACTCTTAAATGATGCATGAATTTTCCACAAACCCAACTAAAGCTTCTTGTTGGAGGGATTTACAGGGCACAAGCAAAAATAGGATGGGAGAAGGGAGAGGAAGAGGAAATAATCTTACTCCATTATTTGAGGCAGAGATTTTTGATCTAGGATTAAAATGGATTGAATCTGGATATTGCCTTCTTACCCACCCACCCTTTTAATTATATCAAATTTCTCTCCTGGGGATGTGACTTAACCTACAAAGTTCACTTGATCCTATTGTACAGGTGAGAAAACTGAAGGTAAGGCAGGTCACATAGCCACTAATCAGCACCAAGACTACATGTGATTTACAGCTTTGGACTCATGGGTATTCTGTTTTTTTTTCACCAATAAAACGCTAAAAGGAAAAAAAGAAAATAACTCAAATACTATTTTGAAACTCCTACACCTAACTTCCATTGTGCCACCAAAGGGAGCCACAGAGAAGAGCTCTTGGGGTAAGTGTGCACTGTAGATTTTTCTACAGTAAATGAAAATATTCATAAAAAATGAAAACAGTCCCTCCTTTCTATTGGTCTGTGCCTCCTACCTTCTTCAAAACCCAACTCAGATTACCCATCTGGGAAGCCTTGTCTGATTAACCCTGCCCAAACTCCATTCATGCTGACTTGATCCCTTTAGTATTTATTGATTCAAAATAATACAATAGATGTTTTGTATTATATTTTATTTTTATTTTGTTGTCTATTTCTTTTTCTGTCATCTTTTCAACTAAACCATCTGAAAGTTTTTAGGGGAGCTTACATATATATATTATATGTGAATGTAAATTTTTATATGTATATATATTTTAATATATACATGTAAAAAGTATAAATATATATTTATACTTCACAATATCTCATGCAAAAAATATATAATAGAATCATAGAAGGGACTATGGGAAACCATCTAGCTCAATCCCCTCCTTTTACAGATGAGTCTTGAGACCTTGAGAGAAAAGGTCAGGAGCAGCAAACCAGGAAAGCTGAAATTTAAAACCAGGACTTCTGATTCATTATGCAGCATGCTATGATGCCCCAATAATGAGTGCCAACCACTATTAGATGACTATTTCTTATGTGTTTATTGAACAACAAGCTTCCTCCTATGAGGGAGGGAGCTGAACTAATCTCCAGAAACCCCAAGTGCCATTTTTGGGGGGAAGATGTAGACATTTCAGATCCGTACTTGTACTATAGTTGGGAGAAACACTGATGAGCAAAAAAAAAGGAAATAGAAGTAATGGGGGAAATTTGATATTTCAACACATTAGAAATAATGTTACCTCATTTGGGATAGTTTCACTATGCTGCTCAACCTGTGGTTGTAACATGACTCATTACCAGAAGATGGCACCAGAAAACTTCATCCATTCTCCTATAGACTATGGTAATCTTAATTGAAGATAAACCAAGAGATGCCTTTTCTAGTTGGGTAAGTGTGGTGTTTTTGCTTAGGGGCTTAAGATTTTTAAAGGACCTCTACATTCTTTTCCAAGAGTAAAATTATATTCCCCTTTAATAGACAAGACATAGGAGTTAAATTTGGATGGTGTTAATTTGTGCAAAAAAAAAAAGCCAGTAACAAGTTATCTTCCTCACTGTTGACTTCTTATTTTCCCTCAGTTTTTCTCATGCACTTCATCCATGAAGCATCTCTGCAAGCTACAGTATCTGATTTCCAGTGAGTAGACACCTCTTAAAAGCAGAAGATTAGCTGAAGTGGGTATTTTTTGTGATGTTCTACTTTGCTAATAAATATCCCATAGCTATTCTATTCAAGGATATTGAATTCATATTCATTTGAATTCATAATTAGTAAGACCCTCCACCAATATATGTATACTTCCAAGTGAGTTTCTTAGGGCCCTTTAATTTTCTAAATTAACTGTCACAGTGTAATGTGCTCCCCACATCCCATCATTTTCAAAGTTCCATCAATCCTACCTCAGTGATATTTCTTGCATCTGTCTCTTATTTGTCATTCAGCCATTCATTCAGCGGACTGGTTTGGTCTTTATATCACCAGTGCTTACTCCGTATGTTAGATATGAGGTTTATTCTCTAGGATTTGCTGAGAAACTTATAGGTGAAAGCCATCTTTGCAATAGATGACTATTTGGAGCAGAGAGAAAGGAGGATTTATGTATTAAAAGGAAAGGATCATTAAAACTATTGGTGAATAGTCACTCAGGTTACACAACTGCTCACACTTAGGTGGTCATTACATTGTATAGAGAAGATGGAAGATCTTGTACCTGGAAATCAGACACTTATGTGGTTCTCACAATGATAACAAGCCAGACTTCCCAAATTCTTATCATCTGTCTTCTTGTGATTGATAAAACAGTTAACAATATGAGAAATAGAAATTCCATATTCACAATCCTTAATTACAGAATGAGAATTTAGATTGTGGCCAATAGTATAGGTTGTAAAAATTAATAACTGTTATTACCAACTCCATCTCTAAAATAGACTGCCTTCACTGTCAAAAGACTCTTGTCTACCAAGGATGAGGTCAAGTGCCACCAACCTCAAATTTTCTCAGTCTGTCTTGGCTCTCTTATTGTACTTACTCACCCTCACTTATGGTCATATTTCATCTCCTTACAAATTATAAACTCCAGAGGACATGAACTATATTTTATTTTGTTGTTCATTGAGAAGCAGGAACCTTGGAGCTTAAAAACAAGCTCTTTGAGAGTGAGATATGACATAATTTAAATTCTTCTGAATATCATTTATAAGTACTTTCCAAGAGTTTTACAAATATTAATCTCATTTGAACCTCTCCACAAACTGGGATATAGATGCTATTATCACTCCCATTTTACAGATGAGGAAGCTGAGGCTATAAGTGACTTGCCCAGGGCCAAAATAACTAGTAAAGTTCAAAAGAAGATTAAAACTCAGGTGTTGTTGGTTCTGTTTACTGTACTACCTAGTCACCTATAATTTGGCTATTAGAAAAGCAGATCATTTGGGGCATAGTCATAATCAGAGGGAGGGAGGAAACAACAAAGTCATATCCTTCCTCCCTCCTATGAAGTTGTTGGATCTCAAGTTCATAAAGTATTAGAACAAGTAGCTATTCACAATCCTGAAATCCTTTAAGCTAGAGAAAAACTCTATTATGTTAGTACAGAGCATTCCTCTTCATAGCTGAGAAACAACATAGATTAATTCTCAATCAGAAGACATTTAGAGGAAAGGAGGAGCAAGCAATTTCTGACAGTACTGGGAGGCCAAATGTCACAGTCTCTTGAGTATTCAAGGAGAACAAGAGGCCTTCTTTCTGAGAGTGATCTAAGGGAAAGAATAGTATTCTTGAACTCTGGGCAAGCCAATATTCTAGCATTACCCTCCCAAGTCAGACCTGCTTCCAAGATACCTCTGTATTTGATTTTTGTTTGCTTGTTTATTATTTGTTTTACACCAAATCTATGAATTCATTCAGGGCGTGAAAAAGATTTGCCTCTTTCTAAAAGTGATTACAATCAATTCTGATATTGCCAGTGTGTCAGAAGCAGATCTGGAACCCAGATCTTCCTGACTCAGCCTGCCTTAATTCTGCCTCTTCATCAAGACTTCTGACCATAAGGTCCTCTCCCACGGCTCCCCACAACCTCTCTAGTGTGATTTCGTACTCTTCTCCTCTGTCCATTTTTTACTCCACCTATGGAAACTAGTCAACGTTTTCCCTGAGCTTTCATGTCTCTTCCTTTGGACATCATACCACTCTGGGACGAGCTCCTCACCTCACACTTCAGACTATTTCAATAGCCCAGTGCTTGACCTCCTTGCATCAAGCCTCTCCTCATTCCAGTTTCTCTTCCACTCAGCTGTCCTAAAAGTCTAAATCTGATCTTGTCACCTTCCCAATTCAACCAACTCCATTGACTCCCCATAATCCAGGCCCTTCTTATCTTTTTTTCCCTCTTTCACATTCTCTTGGGAATCTGGTGATGATCCTGGTCTCATTGTTCCTCCTATAAATTGACGTCTGGCTTCCTGGACCTCCAAGTCTCAGTTGAAATCTCAACTTCTGCAAGAATCCTTTCCTAAACCTCCTTAATCTCAATGCCTGCCTTCAGAGACCACCTCCAATCTAGCCTATAAATATGATTGTCGTTTCCCCCCATTAGACATGAGGGTGGAGAGGTTTGGTCTTCCTTTGTATCACCAGTGCTTACTCCAGCAATAGGCACTTAATAAGTGTTTGCTGATTTGATTTGATTTGATTTTGATATTGTCAAGGGGACAGCCAACATTTTTCTTCCACAACAATGCTTGAAGATCACCTACTGAATTGTGGAAGAAAGACCCTTGCTAATGACAATCAGAAAACCATGAAGTCAAAAGACTGAGATGAATACATTTTTCAGGTGCATCACTACAAATCCTGAATTTTGTATCTTTTTTTCCTTTGCAAGCAGTGGGGTAAAGTGACTTACCCAAGGTCACACGGTTAAGTAATCATTAAGTGTCTGAGGCTACATTTGAACTAAGGTACTCCTGACTCCAGGGTTGATGCTCTATCCACTACACCACCTAACTGCCCCAATTTTGAATCATTTTTAAGCCTAATACTCAAGTTCAAATTTTCCTAGGAGTTTATCATTTTTGTTATGATTTTAATGATATTTGCAAATATACATTGGTCCATTCAGCCATACTTTTCTGTTATTTACTAACTGATAAAACAAATGAAAACTCTGCACTATTGCATTGTTACAACATTATCCTTTGTTGCCAACATTATCCATCCTATTACTGATGTTACACATTGTTACCAACACTCTCCATAACCGTCAGTTTACCTACTGATTGCTGTTATCATTTCCTGATATGGTTGAGGTCAGTGTGTGTATATGTTCTTTTGTTACAGTTTTTTCCATCCAATCTGAACCACTTCAAAAGTATTTTGCTTTATATTCTTCATAGGATCGTAATTTTAAAGTTCAAAGATATAGAAGGCATTAATTTTACAGGTGAGGAGACTAAAGTCCAAAGAGGTTAAGTGATTTGCCCAGAGCCACGTATACAGTGGGTTAAGTTTCAGGCAATTGTTAATTTTGGGTCTGCTGATTCTAAAGCCAGTTCTCTATCTGCTATACCACACTGCCTCCTATTGGCCATGTCCAAAAATATGTTTTTCTGTATATTTCCTCAAGGACTTTACATACTGTGGAGAGAAATAACATGTACACATGAAACTATAAAGTAAGTATATTACAACTTGGCACCTCCTTTCACTTCATATGCATCTTCTGGCCAGAGAGAAGCTAGGAATGGTGCCAAGAGGATGGTGAGGAAAATTTTCTTTTATATTGTAGCCGATCTATCCTAAGAGACTCTATACGGTTTGAATACTGTTTATTTTTCTGCTACTAGACTGGCAAGAATTTGGGGTGGACCAGGGTAAGTGAGGGAGCTGGCCAGGGGATAGGACTTTTATTGTCAAGATAACTCTAATTTGGAAGCGACTTTCTAAATTTCAGGGCCCTGGGACAAAGCTCCCAATTTCCCCCACCCAAATCACAGCTTTCCTTTTTGTTTGCGATTTTGCATTAATGATCTAAACTCCATTCCTTGTCAGACTTCCTAGCTTTTCTCTTCTGCTGTTAGATGTAGCAGGAGTTGTTTTTGTTGTTCAGTTGTGGCCAACTCTTCCTGTCCCCATTTGGAATTTTCTTGGCAATGATAACAGAATGGTTGCATTTCCTTCGCCAACTCAAGGTACAGATGAAGAACTGAGGGGGAAAGGATTAAGTGATCACACAGCCAGCAAGTGTCTGAGACCAGATTTGAACTCAGGAAGATTAGTCTTCTGATGCCAAGCCTAGCACTCTATCTACTTCACCACCCTATAGCAGTTTGCTGTGACTTTCAATATATTACAAACAATGCTTTAACTGAAGCTTGGTGAAGGTTATTGATAAAAGCTTTACTACAACTGTGTCATAAAAGTAAATGTAATGGGAGAAAACTTCTAATCCCTTAACTCTAAACTTCAGTAGTTCTATAGAGCTCACTGAAAATTCTGGCATCATCTAAGCGAGTGATTGTTCCAACTGAACTTATATAATTGAACCTGTCCAAATTCCAAGAAAATATAATCTAGGTTTAAGGAAGTTAGGTACTTAGCTTGAAAATATAATGATTTAAATAGAATTTTGAAGGTGAAAATTTCCTTAAGAATTCTATCTCATAATAATAGACCTTCACAGAATTAAGGAAGGCAGGTTTGCAAAATTTTTTCTTATAAAAGTCCTGTGAGTTAGGTAAAGTAGTGGGCTTTCAGGCAATTTAAAGATTGCAAATCACTTTCTATCCATTACCTCATTTGACTTTCACAACCACCTTGGGAGGTTACTAACTATAATTGTTATAATCTCAATTTTCCAGATTTTGAAATTGAGGTTCTGAGAAATTGTGACACATAGATGGTATCTGATTTAGGATTCCAGGTCCAGCACTTTGCTACTACTATTATGCTGACTGCCCAGTGATTACTTAATTCAACCCACTGATTTATCAAGAAAGAACTGAAACTGGGAAGTTTGCTAAATTTGCCCAAAATTACAGAAATGTAAGTGACAAATAGGAGACCAGAATTCAGGTCTTCTGACTTCTACCTGATGATTAGGAGGCACTATGAAAATATGGGATAGAGCACTGGTCAAGTTATCAATGTTATTCATTATGTCACCAACATCATGTTACCAACATTGACCAACTAGGTGACTCCGTAGTACAGTTCCAGGACTGGAGTCAGGAAGAATTGAGTTAGAGGGGACTTCCTCATCTATAAAATGAAGTGGAGAAGGAAATGGCAAACTATCTTAGTATCATTGCCAGGAAAACCTCCAACAGAGTTATTAAGAGTTGGACAGGAATGAAATGACTGAACAACAAACCACTTACTGGCTGTGTCACCTCATTGCGCCTCCTCTTCTTCATCTGTAAAATGGGAGTTAAAGTAGATATTAGACATGAATACCTCTGAGATCTCTTCCAGTTCTAAATCTATGATCAACTTTGCGGGATGTGCTGCTCCATATAGTTTAGCATCATGAATGATTCCAGCTGTCTTAGGAGATTCAAGAGTCATAAATACCTTTGAAGTGTATTTGTTCTTTGGGAGTCAGAGAGGATGTATTCAGCTTAGCATTTTATGGTCACCCTAAAGTTTTCACCAATTATCCATCCTCCAACCCAAAGCCTTGATATGTAAATGTCCCTCCTTAGGCAGTACATAAATTGTACTGGCATTAAGGATTTGTTCATTTAATCATCTTTATTAAAGCTCTCATGAGCACCAATTGATTTTTGTTGTTTGTTTTTATAATTACCATACTAACTTGTGTGTCACAACTAATTGGAACTAATTTCACCAAAGGGAGGAAAGAAGAATTGTCTAGAGAAATTAATGTGGAAACACAGAATACTCATCAACCAACTTAGATCAGAAAAAGATATACATAAGTTAGAAACAATGGCAAGTAACTGGACAAATACAAAAAAGGTGTGGGACAATACTAAAGCTAAAGCTCAGAAGCAAACTGTGTGAAAGATCCTATTCTAAAATATTCAATCCTTACAACAATCCTGGGATATTGGTGCTATTGTACAACTGAAGAAAGTGAGAAATCCATTTTAAATAAGTTGCCCAGAGTCACACAGATTAGTAATTGTAAGAGAGAAGGCAAGGCTCATTTTGAACGCAGGTTTTTTTGACTCCAGGTCCCACATGCTATCCCCCTGCACCATCAATTGAGGAAAACAAGGGAGGTTTCTACAATTTTAGAAGTTGCAGAGGAGGTACTGCATTGGGAGCTTCCTATTTTAATGAAAACTCAGGTCTAGTCCTTATCCCTTTGAAGCTGCATGAGTGAAATGAGGGTCAAAGAAAGGTGAGAATCCCTCCTGAGCACAGATACGATGCAAATCAGAGCAGCTCACTTATCATTTTGCTATTTCCTCTGCCAAAGATGATGATCTTGATATTAGAAAGGAAAAAATAAAAATTACTTTAAAGGGAAATGATTGGCAGGTAAGGAAAGGTAAGAGAAACTGGCTGCCCTAGAAGAATTCAGATCACCTAGTCCAGATGAACTACATTCTTTGGTTCTAAAAGGACTGGTGGGTGTGACTGCTTGGCCATTGTCAGTGATATTTGAGAGACAGTGAACTGGAGAAATACTGCAGGGTTGGAGAATGGCCAATGGCCTGGTTTTTTTAAAAAAGGGGGGGCAGGGGGAGAAGGAAGGAGGAAGAAAAAGATGAGAAAGAAAAAGAGAAGAGCTGTAGGAGGGAAAGGACAGGGAGAAAAGGAGGAGAAAATGAAGAGGGATAAAGGATGGGAGTAGAAGAGGAAGAGGAGCAGAGGAAATGAAGAGAGAAGAAAATGGCAACAAGAAGGAAGGAAAAAGAAGAAGAAGAGGATGTTAGTGTAACATTTACTACCCTGTCCCTCCCCCCTCCCAGGCCTGAAGGCTAGGTATGTTATATATATCATTCCTACTCTGAGAAAGTGACTATTATCTGGGCTGCCTTAAGAGAAATATAGCTTCCCAGAAATAAAGAGCTTTTATTGTTCTTTGTTCAGATTACATCTAGGTTGTTGTAGTTACAATACACATAAAAGCAAATGAACATATGGTCGAGAAAAATAATAAAAAGCATACTCAAAACATCCAATAATACATAATATAAAACATCATATGGATACGTGTAGTATGATCATTTAGCCACATGTGTAGCCATTTCCCCCATTTCTACTGAAATATCTTAATTAAATTCACCTAGTTTTCATATGATCTGCTGAAATGTTTTCCCTTATGTTGAGGGCTGATCATACTGGCTGAGCATAATCCTCAGCTGAACTACAGTTCTGCCTCCTAAATTTGAACTTGGCAATGGCCCAAACTACCTATCAGTGATACTAAACTTTGTGGAGGTGGGGGAGACCCAAGAGCTTTAATACTAGAAAGAAAACATGTTGCCTAAGGTTCAGTACCCTCCTTTTACTTGAATTGCTTTTTGATTCTCTTTTGCAATGTCTCTTTCTGAGCTGTTGCTTGTGGTCTTTTGCAATATTGGAAGACACAAGTCCAATCAATTCTCTCCCTAGTTCAACTAAATGATGTGTGTAAACCTAGGAAGGTAGGGGATATCGCTATTTCAGTTGTGTCCAACTTCATAACCCTTTTGGGATTTTCTTAGCAAAGATAATTGCCATTTCCTTTCCATTGCCATTCCATAAATGAAGAATAAGGCAAAGAGAGTTAAATGACTTTGTTCAGTCACATAGCCAGTAAGTATCAGAGGTTGAATTTGACTGCAAGATGTCTTCCTGATTCCAAGCCCAATCCTCCATCCTCTGTGCCACCTAGTTCCCCATTTTATAGGGGAGAAAACTGAAGCTAGATTTCAATTCATATTCTCCTTAATTCAGGCCCCTTCTAACTCTGAATTTCTGTTCATGTAGGAAAAGAAAACCAGTGAAGAGAATGCAGTGAGGAGGTAGAAGCAAAGGGCAGTGTGATGCCACCTGGAAAGAAAAAAAAATATCTATCTATCAATCTATCTATCTACACATATTTGTATGAGCATAATCTTTGTCATCCAAAAATATTTTATTATACACTTTCAGGAAATGCTATTTTTGGCAGAGATAGAAGCTGTGATCAGACATGGTATGAAATCCCTACAGAATATATAGCACAGTATATAGATATGACTGCAAAGAGAGTTCAGTGACTAACTCAGATTACAAAAGATACAGAAAATGAGAATAAAAGTTTAGAAGACTTTAATGGCTCTCTAATTTCAACAGTATTAATTCAATGATATAGATTGTAACTCCATGCTTTCTCATTCTGCCCATTTCTTTCTGTCAATCCTCTAGCAAAGATGTCCGACTCAAGGGACAGCTAAGTGGCACTGTAGATAGAGCACCAGCTCTGGAGTCGAGGACCAGAGTTCAAGACACTTAATAATTACCTAGCTGTGTGACCTTGGACAAGTTACTCAACCCTATTGCCTTGTAAAAAAAACTCCACCAGAACCAAAAAAAGAAAAAAGTTCAACTCAAGGCCACTTGACCATAAGAGTGACCAGCAGAACTTCTGAGTTTGGGTCAAGCCAGATCAAAATGTAATGGGGAGATTTTAATGAAATAAATAAAAATAAAATATAGATAATACTAATTTGTGGTTTTCTAAGTCAATGTGTATCTAGCAGAACTAGTTTCTTTTGGGTTTGATGCCATTGTTCCAAAGAACTTGAACAACAAAAATAGAGATATTTCTCTAGTTCTTTTAGTATTCCTGGGGTGCATACAAATGTATCTGGGGCAATTAAATGGCACAGTGGATAGAACACTGTTTGGAAACAGGAAGACTCATTTTCATGAGTTCAAATATGGCCTGTCTGATCCTGGACAAGTCACTAAGCCCTGTTTGTCTCAACTTCCTCATTTGTAAAATGAACTGGAGAAGGAAATGACAAAACCACTCCTGTCTTTGACAAAAAAAAAAATAAAGCAAATAGAATCACAAAGAGCTGGACACAACTGAACAACATAATACTAATATGCCACTCACTTCGTGTATCTATCATCCTCAGTATATGATTCCATCTTATTTTTCTAGCTATCCATGTCATTGGAGAAGTCCTTTATACTAACTTTGCACCAGGTCATTAGTAGTATCATCACAGTCAGTTTATACCTCTGATAGATCTCCCACTTGTCTTCTGAATTGCTTATAAAGCATTGGCCTTTATGTAGAAGAATTCTAGCCTAGACATCTAGTCCAACTTCCCCTCCCCCAACCCCCACGAATTCATGGAAAAGGAAACTGAGGGGTAGCTAGGTGGTACAGCTCTGGAGTCAAGAGGCCCTGAGTTCAAATCCAGCCTCAGACACAAAATCGCCTAGCTGTGTGACCTTGACCAAGTCACTCTTAACCCCATTGCCTTAAATAAAAGTTAAAATGAAAAAAAAGGACGCTGAGATCCCCAGAAGTACCTTGCCCACACTTGTTCTGTCTTGTGTTTCTTCTTTTACATCATGCTAGTTCTCAGGACACACTCCTAGTTCACTTCCAAGAAGAATTCTCTGAGACCTGGATTCTTATCTCCTTTGCAACAACCTGGGATCCAGTCATTCCTTTTTACTCCCAGAGTAATCTATAGTGGCTGCTCTCATCTCTCATACCTTCAACAGTCTGATCATGGAAGTTCTGGGAGGAGAAAATGTTAACCAATTTATCCCAGTCTTCTCCTCATGTCTAGGTCAATTTACTACAACCCTCCAAGATCATAGGTATTGATAAGCATGTGGCGCATGGAGAGGAGAAAAATGTAATTTTTTTTAAATAAAATAGCATAATATAAGGTAGGTAGCAGTGGAGGAAGGAAGAGACAGTGCTTCAGGAAAGCTTGGGAAGGAAGAGAACAGTTTTAGTTGAAGAACAACAAAAGACTACAGAAGAGGTAATCTCTGGGCTAAGCTTTGAAGGGAGTGGCAAATTCTAGAAAATGGATCTAGGACAGAAAACACATTTCAGGAATGGGGAAATACCCTACACAAATGTACTGGTCCTGAAGATAGCATGTCATGCTCTAAGATCAAAGAAAAAAGTGAAAGTGAAAATAATATGAGGGCTAAAAGAATAGATGGAACCAGAGTCTGAAGGACCACAAATTCCAAGCTAGGGAAAAGAGGGGCAGGAAGATGGGAATAAAAAGTCAACAAGAAATGATTAAGCAACTGTTTTGTGTCCAACTGGGGAGACAGTATTTAGGACCAGAAGGAATATGGGAATCAATAAAAGCTTTTGTACAGGACCAGGAAAATTATATTAATAGTTTTATGGGAAATGGGTAAGAAAAACAGGGACATAAGGGCAAGAATAATCCATAGCTAGAATGATATCACAATAATCTTGGCAAGAGGTGATGAGGGCTCCAAGAAGGATGGTGGCAGTATCAGTGGAGAGATGAAGACAAATGTTAGAGATGTGGAAACCTATTGACTGGCTGCAGAAAGTGAGAAAGGGGAGACAAAAGTGATACTTAAAAGTTTTAAACCTTGGTAATTAAGAGATGCTGGTACTGACACCAGAAATAGAGAACTTGGATAGAGGAGAGGATTTAGGGGGAATTAGAGTTCACTTTTGGAGCTCAAAATGGAACCAAAATTACCTTTCCCATGGTGGATCATCTGAAGTTCAAGGGAAGAAATTTGAATGAATATGTAGATCTGGGCCTTAACTGCATAGAAATAATTCAGTCAACCCTCAATTTTCTAGTGTTTAACTTTCATAATTTCAAACATACCTATGAGTTTATTAACATTTTCACTTTCAAGTTGTCACCACACACATTTCAGCCTAAGTATGGCAGAGAAAAAAAATGAGAGGCAAGTTTGTGGAGAATATGATATTCTACTGGTATTTCACTGGTCTTGTTTGCCTACAGTTTTAAAGAGCTCCCTGCCCATTCATTGCACATTTTCATTGTTTGCCATAAAATTCAAGATTGGTATTACAATTATGGCCCTCTAAGCATCCTTGGACTCCAAGCCCAAGTGTGAAAAGCCAGCAATGTGATTTAGTGAGAAAAAAAATGTTTGATAAACTTTGTGCTGGAATTTGTACAGTCATTTTTGGCAGTGAGTTTCATGTTGATGAAATATGAATCCCCTCCAGAAAGTGCTATAGTAACCTCTCAAATGTGTGATGAGGAAATTGAAAAATTGGAAAAGTGACTGATGCTCCTGTTGCTGAAGGAGTATCCCCCTTCCCCCACTGTCCAAACTAGATTCCTGAGGAGAGAGTATCTTGTCCCACAATTCCCTGGTTTGAATTGAGCCACATCAGGAGTTCTGAGCTCAGACCTGGGGCCCAAAACTAGCCCTCAAGTAAGTGCTTTTCATCAAAGAAGAGTTCAGCCACTGAGCGGAAAGGGAGATTAGAAATGGTGGGTTGTGATTAGGTGGTGTAGTGGATAGAGCACCGGCCCTGGAGTCAGAAGTACTTGGGTTCAAATCCGGCCTCAGACACTTAATAATTACCTAGCTGTGTGGCCTTGGGCAAGCCACTTAAACCACATTTGCCTTGCAAAAACCTAAAAAAAAATGGTGGGTTTCTCTTTTCCCTTTTTTTTCCTCAGGCTTGACATTGTGCCCAGTCCCTCCCCATCCAGGTCTGTGTTGCTTCTCTTCCCTGCATTTTAGGGGTGATTTCATGGTTTACTGTATTTAGGATCAATGCATATTATCAGAATTGATGTTTTAATAAAAAATCATATGCAGAAAAGTATATTTACAGGAAAAGAATCTATTTCCCATGGGTTCAATGTGTCAACATTTGCAATTATTGACTTTTGTGCCCTTTTCTAGGAACATTACCCTTGCCAAAGTTGAGGATTGACTGTAATTGCATCCGTATGAATGAACTTGCCAAAGAGAAGGTCTATAAAAGGAACTACATCAAAACCTGAGGAGACACTTACATGGTGGGAAGAGGATAGTGAACCAGAGAGATGGAGATGTAGGAGAACTAAGAGCTCTGTTTCAGAACAAAGAATTTTCAGGAGAGGTAGTAGTCAGCAATTTTAAAAAGGAAAGATGAGAAATGCCAAAAGGTCATATTTAGCAGTTAAGATACCAGTAGTAAACTTTGAAAAAGGCAATTTCTATAGATAGAAATCAAGAGATTGAGTAGCAAATTGTGAAAAATTAAAGTGGAGAGTAGTTTACACTTAACTGCCCTTTAGTTCCAAGTGAAAGAGTGGCTATAGGTAGAGTAGGGCACTGGTGCCTCCAGGTTGTGCTTGGGATAACACAAGTTCTTTTGGCCACTGTGACTGGGACATGGGGGATGGAGTAGCTGCCTGAGAGATTTGGCTGATAAGCCAGAAAGAGCTGCCCACTCAGTAAAACTTAAAAGGGAAGAAGCCCATTACCAACTTCCTGTCTGCTTAGCAGAACTCTTAAATCCTTTGAATTTTTATGAGGGGTGGCAGTTATGGCAAATTATGATAATCAGCATATGTGTTCACCTAACAAAGTTTAAGAGTAGATTTCAAAATCCTAATTTCCCTCTTACTGCTTTGGATTGTTTTTTTTTTCCCTGAACACATAGTGGGTGAGCAAATATGCTCAGATGCATATTTATAACCTTGGGAGGAAACCCTGAAAGGTCTGGTAGAGTTCCTGATACACTCACTGTCCATTCCCAACCTCCATCACTGGAGGTGTTCTTTCTATCTAGATGCAGATAGATGAAACTGGGTAGAGCACTGGTCTGAGTTCAAATCCAGTCTCATACTAGCTGTGTGACCCTGATTGCTTTGCATCCAAGGCTATCATCTCCAGTCATCCTAATCCATACCTGGTCACTGGACCCAGATGATTTCAGAGGAGAAAGTGAGGCTGATGACTTAGCACGGCCCCCCTCACTCCAATCCAGTTCATGTGCTTGTAATAACATTAGCTCTCTGTCCCAGTTGTCTTTGAAAAAAGGACCAACAGCAAAATCAAGATCTTTGTATCTACTACAATCTTTTTGGAGTAGATGACCATTGAAAAGATCAACCCCAACCCCCTGGCCTGGATTGCCAAAGATAAGGACCTGGAGGGAGCTAATTCAGAACTGAGGTGAACGTGAAATGTTTATTTGGAAATCACAAAATGTTTTTATGTCTTAAATATCAACTGTCTGGGAGATATAATAGTTATAAGCTTCTGCTGCTTAAGCTTTAATTTCCATTAATTTTTATGCATAAACACACAAGCATTTACATATATATATATATATATATATATATGTATGTATATACTTGTCCTATATCTGACATTGTATACTGAATACCTTTCTACTCATTTTTGGGAGACCTTAGAATGAGATTTCTAAACTAAAGTGATTTTTCTCAGGGTTCTGGGGTGTAGTTAAGGGGCTCTAAAGAACCAAGAATATAAGGAGGAACTTCACTCCTCTCTGGAGGCCAAGTTCCCTCTAAAATTGAACCTGGTTTTGGGGCAGCTAGGTGGCACAGTGGACAGAGCAACAGCCCTGGAGTCAGGAGTACCTGAGTTCAAATCCAGCCTCAGACACTTAATAATTACCGAGCTGAGTGACCTTGGGCAAGCCACTTAACCCTACTGCCTTGCAAAAACCTAAAAAAAAAAAACTTGAACCTGGTCTCTGTTTATGGTTCCAGAGCTAGGGCCCATTTTAATGGGATAGAAGTATTGTTACACTGGAGGCTAATAGTGCAAAGAGAGAGAAATAGATATTAACTTGAAGGATTTTCAGAGCTCATATAATTCAACAAGTATTAAGCAATTAAGTGACTAGGTACATAGAGGCTGATCCTGGAGTCAGAAAGACCCGAGTACAAATTGGACCTCAGACACTAATTAGTTGTGTGACCCTCAGCAAGACACTTAACCTCTGCTTTCCTTAATTCATTGGAGAAAGAAATGGCCACTCCAGTGTCTTTGCCAAGAAAACTCCATGGTCAGTACTGATGTGGTGTGGCCCATGTGATGAAAGGAAAAAAACCTTACATCCAAGAATTAATCTGAATCAGATTAATCATCTTTGTGCCCAATTTTCCAATTGAGGCACTAAACTATGATGAGTTACCCCTGTTTAAAATCTTAGCTATATAAGCCACTTCCCTCTTCCTCCAAAAGGGAGAATTCCAATAAGTAACTAAGTTCCCTCCTTTGAAGGAAACAAGTCATTCTATGTCCCCTGTTTATTTGGGTCATCAACTCCACCTCCAGGTGGCCTGGCTTTGTGGTACACTTGCCCTGGGCATTCCTCTCATACCTAGCATGAGGACATTTTTCTGCAGTTTCCCTACAATCGAGGGAAGAACTGCTGGCAAGATTCTAGTCTGGGGTCGATACTACAGTAGTAAGGCTGCACTTTAAGGTTCTACAGTTTGAGGCTTTATGTCCCTCCCTCTGAGGTCATTGTCTCATGATTTCTTCCTTCTGTTCAATCTGACACTTCATTACATGGGGTCATGAAGAGATGGTCATGAAGAACTGAACAACAACAGTCAGGTACTCAGGAACAAAAAGACTTCCCTGCCCTCAAAAGTCTTACATTCCAATAGTTTAAAGATGGGGAAGATCTTAACAAGCTTCTGGACATTAGAAAAGGATTCAGCAAATAGAGATGCTGAAATGAGGGCATGATTGAAGAGGCAAAACTCCAGAAGGGACACAAGGGCAAGAAACACATTATCCTCTGGGACTGAAGGAAACAAAAAGGTGATGAGGCAGACTTATGGAGAAGAGTGCTCATAAGTAAGGCATTCTACAGAGGGAAGTTGAGTAGAATTGTAGGCTTGAGAAAAAAAACTTGCAACAGTTTGATAAATTAAAAACATGAGGGCTCCATTACGTTAGATAGCATGCATTTCTTGTGGACTTGAGTCAGCAGCTTTATGATCCTTTCCAGCAGTTTAAGATTAGAAGCAGAAAAAATACAGAACTGAGGATTAACAGGATCTGAGCATCAAAAAGATGAAATGCGAGAAGGCTGAAGGAGAACTGAACTGGTGAACAATGTGAAGATTTGAAAGGGAGGAAAGTGACGCCAAAATTGGAACTCTCCCTGAGAAACTAGGAAGGACTGATGAACCAGAAAAGCTCAGGAAAGGTAAACTGGTTTAGGAATTATCAGGTAGTGGGAAGGGTAGATAACATTTAAAAACTGAATCTTGGAGGTTACACTGTCTTTGGTGAAGGCTATTAACATTAAAGTCACTAAAGTTAAAGAGGGGTTTTGGGGTAGAGAGGAAGACCATGAAACAAGAAGTGAATTAACTGACAGGGAGGAGGACCTGGAAATAGGCAGATGATTGCAATAAATTTATGAACATGTATAAAGATGAAATGAATTTCAAATATAAAAAAGTACCTGCTTAAAAATTAAGGCAGCAATTTTTGAAGATTACTGACTTAACAGGAAAGTAACATCTGCATTTAGTCACTTACTATCAGTATGACTAAGTAGATTCCTTAATCTCTCTGAATAATTATCCCCAATCGAAAAATGGGGACAATAATCTTTGCACTACTTACCACATTCCATAATTGTGAGTAAATTATATGGAAATTAGTTAGCTCTAATAATTTACTTAAAACTAAAATTTTAAAAATGAATGGAAAATAACATAAATGATTTTTAGGTTAAAGAATTTTGAAATTTGAAACTCAGTCCCACTCTAGAAAACTCTTTTATAGGCATTCTTAATGAAGAATTTTCAATTTCTACAATGACTTTCAGAAGTGAGAGATCCTAAGGTACTTCCTTGTCCTCCAAAAGACTAAGCAGAAGTAAATTTTATTATGATCATTTGAAAATTTTTAAGATCATAAAGAGAGCAAAAGAATTAGTCAAAATATTTAATTAACCAGAAAACCCAATTCCACTGTATTTGGTAGAAGTTAGAAACTTAATAGATGTTGGCTGAATTGAATCCTAAGAAGGCTTACTGTAGAGAATATGTAGAATAATCTGATTGGTATAGGGTGGCATAGGAAAGAATTCAAGTTCCAAATCACTATCAAAAAGGATTTAATTCTTTGAGGAACAGATAGCAACAAGTCTTACAAGAAGGATCAGGTCATATCTTCATACCATTAATATGCACCAAATGGAAATGAGATGCTCTGATAAGATTTTTCATCATCATACATGTCACAGTTCTGTTTAAGCTCCTTACTAACTTGTAAAATCTGGACGTGTGACCAAACAAGTTGCAAAATCTGCACTAGGTCTAAAGAAATTAGGCTACAGAGCAGTCAAATTCAAGTGAATTGTTCAGGGAGCACATAGGTGAATTCATAACCAAAACAAAGGTCTTAGATGCTTTGTAAAAATGTTTTTATATTTTAAGTTGTATCCTTAATCTAATTCAATTCATATGAAATACAGTTTTCTACCCCTGAAAGCAGCACAACTGACAAGTCATTAAAGAAGATGGGTTCTTTGGTATGATTTATGTTCACTTTTTCTTTCATTGCATAGCTCTACAATTATAGTATCAAAATAATTTTTTTCTAAGCTACTAAATTAAAAAATCATAAATTAATCAAAGCTTGAGTGGCTGTGGTCCCATTTTAATAAATGACTTCTATGAAAGTCAATAATTTACTCTTTTACTTTATATTTCAAGGGAAGATATGTTCTTTTTTAAAATCTAGAGGTAGAATGCTTATAATACAGTTTCAATTTATGTAATTGTTAAGTAAAACTATAGTTTAGGAATAGTGACTAGGTTAAGAATTTAAAAAGTCAGCATATTTTCTATAAAAAAATTTTTTTTATCATTCCAGTTTTAGAAAATATATATGTGGACATACTGACAACCTTTCCAAAGGCAACCAAACCACATTTAAATCTAACTCTGTCATGTGTAATCCTTCTCCATGATGTGGAAGGGCATCTTGGGATCACAAGGATTATGACAAAAAGTCTCCAGCACATCTTACCAAGCTAGGACAGTGTCAGAACACAATAGCAACGTATGGGCTCCACTATATACCTCCCAAGGAATGGCTAAGCTACATTTGGAGAGAGAGAGAGAGAGAGAGAAAGGTTCATCACTTGGAAGACTGGCCACAGATAATGGATTTTTTTAATCAACCAGGCAATCTTAAATTGAGGAGGGGTCACAATCTACATTGGTTCCAAGATAGCCCACAACCACAGAAACATCACTTTTTGTGAAGTTCACTACTTATTACCATTCTATCCTAGTTAGATGAGAGAAAAAAGAATTTACTCAAAAAAGGAGGAAATGGGACAGAAGACATTCAATGCAGTACTAAGAAATTTCTTCCTAATAGAGTTTGGTGTCTTTAAGAAGTCTCCACAGCACCACTTATACTAGATAGAGAGTAGGCTTCCCAGGTGAAAAGAAATCCTTTAATCCTAGTGCATATCTGAGAGAAACTTTCATTAGTAATAGGACCCAAAATCTTTACTTTCACTTTCATAGTGGGGGAAATAAATGTAGTTGGATTTACAGACAAAAAGAAAAGAGGAATTTAAATGAACAGTAGTAAAATCTGGGTGAAAACTATGCAAACATTTGGTTGGAACAATTCAAAGAACAATTCAAAGAAAAGCCATACTGCTTTTTAAGGTCGCTAAGTAAAACTGCAGGACTTTTCTATTATATTAATATTTTAAAACTGATTATTATCAGATATAAACAAGAAACTATTACTAAGACAACTGAATGTGTGCAACAAACACAACTGAGGGGAAAAAAATCATGTGCAATGGTAGACAGACCCCTCTGAGAAAAGCAAATGATTGTTTCCCAAATCTGCTTTGAGAAACAGCCATTAAACATTACTTCATAAGTCTGAAAAGACTGATTATATTGAACTTGCATTTCATCTTTATCTAATTATGGGTCATTTATTCCATTACCACATACCCACATAGTACCAAAGCACAAGTGTTAGTGTTAATTCAAACTTAAGCTGCACCAAGACTTTGGGGATAGCCTATATTTCTTTGTGTTCATTTCATCTTTGTATTAGCAGTATAAAAATAGGTTTTATTTATTTTGTAGCAAGAAATGAGGATGACATATAGTGGTCAGATTTTCATGGAATTAAAATTTAAAAATCAACTAAGTAAATATATTCCTATTAAACTTTTAAAACATGCCATTTTCAGAGAATGCAAGTTTAGCTCAACTGTTTTAACAAATGAACAACTAAAAAGATGAAAACTATAAAAGGTGAATGCACTTAAATATACTCAAAATTAAAATCAAGTCAACTAATTAAATAAAAAAGATGTTAATTCTCTAGGGAAGACAATATATACAAGTTAGAAGGTGAGCAGAAGATTGCAGAATGTGTGCACACAATTATCCAGACAAAGAGGATGTCTTTCAAAGCCCAACCTTATCCATCCAACCAGGCAGTTTATAGCCCCAGTCCACAAATATTCCTGGGATCTACTCATGGGATGGAGAAATTCGAAAAAAAAATTTTGGCTTAAAGTTCATAATGTTTTTTCAAGTTCTGTATATCCTCTGAAGTAAACGCATGGTTTGATTTGTCTGAAAGGGCTTCCAACAGCTGTTCGGTCTGTTCTTTTTGTCCTTTGCTAAGTAGTGTCAACATCATCTGAAAAATAAAGAAATTTACATTATTAGGACAGTACAGTCAGCTTGGTATTTTGAAGATCAAAGCAAAATCCCTTCTTATGTATGATCTTTCTCTTTTTAAAACCTATCAATTTGCATAAAGAGTAAATATTTGGCAGCTTACCATAAATCTTTCTGCTTTACTTAGATGTAAAAGATGCTGATAGACCAATATGGGATCACTGTCAAGAAGGTGATTTTTCAGAGACTGGATGAGAAGGAGGAAAGTATCCCCTTCCAGTTTGTTACTCAGCAATGCTGGCAAATCTTTCGGGTCTGTGATGGCTAAGAGCTTTGCACAGGCTTCTTCATCCTTCCTTATGTTTATGGCATTTAAAATCTGCCCAAATTCATAAGCATTGGCAGGTTTTGAGATGCAGAGTTTTTCCAAGTCTTTTGCTGGAGGCCTGCTGCTTGCCGGTCCCTCCTCCAATTTGCAGCAGCTGACCAAGATGTCATCTGGAGAACCACCTCCAAGTTGTTCCTCACTGCTCTCTGTCACCTTCAGAATGGAAAAAACTTAATGTTGACATTGAGCAACAGAATACCTTAACAGCCACATGTATAGTTCATCTATGTTATGACAGATCAACTTTACTCCCAGACTAAATATACTTTACAGAAACATTAATTTACAAAAATGAAAAATCAGAATCAATGTATTTTAGAAATAGAAGGTCTTCAAGAGACAAAGCTGAAGCTATCAGTTTTGCAGTCCTTTGCCTAAAGTCCCTTCAGCAGACAGGACTTCTTCCATCCAGGAGACAAGAGCAGAGCTAGTATGGACTAGAACTTGGGTCTCAAAATTTCTGTTCTACAACTATGTCCACTGCTCCCAATATTTACTTTACAAAAAAAGGTTTACTGCAGGGAATACTTCAAATAATGAGTTCCCTTAGAGAACATTTAAAATACAATATGATCTATGAAAATTGGCTTTTATGATACTTTAGGAATATAACAATTAATGACAAGCAGGAGAGCTGGAGCAATCTGTATTGCTCCAAATATGACAGGTAAATTCTGAAAGAGAAGTGTGTATGGGTATGTGTATGTCTGTTTGTATTTGTGTGAGTATGTGTGTGTACATACAGACTGATAGATGCCACTGAAATATTTTAGAGAAAAATAATCAGACAAAAAACTCTCAATCTTCAGTTGAAGAAGGGCAAACTTCAGTCAGGAGCTCCTGAAAATGCTTGAAAAGGGAAAAGAGAGGATCACAAAGATAGGGTAGGAAGTAAAGGCAGGAAGATGTATTGGAGTCTCCTGCAATAACTTTCCAAGGGCTGTTGATGAAGTCCTGGATGGAGGGATGGCTATAGGAACAAAGGTGGGGGATGTTAAGGAAGCCTCTCCCCTGTCCTCACTTCTGGAGAGATCACTGTTCCTGCCACCTGCTTCAGTAGGGACAAATCAAGAATAGAAAGGATTAAGAAGAAGCAATAGAATTTTAGGTTCACTAAAAGTAGCAAAGGTCCTCAGAACTTCAGGTCCTGGGCTGTAGTTAAGCTTCAAAGAGATCTGAACTGACCCAAGTTTATCTCAAGTTTGCTTCCAGGACCATCAGGAGGGTTATGTGAGTCAGTTCAGATTGGGGTCTCCAAGATCAGTTTGGGAGGAAACCATTACCTTCTCCCTCCCAACATCCTCCCCCAACCCCAAATTACATTTCGTAACCAAAAAGTTACTTTTATGATTATCGTACCTCTTCAATTTTTATTTTCCTTCTTTCCTTTTCTTGACTGTGTACTGGTGTGTCATCCTTGTTATTAAGAAATATGGTTATCTCTTTTATCTCTCTCTTTGCTTCAGAAATATTTGGATCTAATAGGAGAACTTTGTTGAGATCATTAAAACTTTCCTGGTAATTCTGAAAGTCAAAGTGGGAAAGGGAGGGAAAAAGAAATACTTCTTATAAATCTTGTGAAAACCGGCATGGGTTAAGAAACTGTGTATAATATTCAATTTTATTCACTTAAGTGGGAGGTTCAGAGACCTGTCCCCATTCGAGCTCCCAAGGCCATAGAGGCTTCCACTTCAAAGACATGTAAATTAAGCTCTGTGAAGCCAAAGTACTACATAGTATTAACTTGATAGTGGATTTTGTATGTTTTAGAATACAAACTGATTTGCTGCATGAAATCTTTTAGAGCTCAAAACACTCTAAAATAAAAGCCATGATACTATTTGCTGGCAGTTGCATAGAGAAATGCTTTTTTTTTTTTAATTTTTAAAAGCATGATATAAATGCAAGGTATTTTTCATATGGCTTTTTCACATTCTATATCTTTTTTATATACATACCCCTATATATGCACACACACACACACACACACACACACACATATAAAATCAGCATTCATCTTCCTGGCTTGACTGCTTATATTCTATTTGGTGCTTAATTCATTACCTATAATGTAACATTATAAAGTAATAATATTGCTAGTCTACATGAATTTAACTTCAATAACTTCAAAGTCAGCATCTTTTTAGAATTCAAATTTAATTTCTCTTAATGGCCATAAATATGTGTGTATTTTAAGATATGGTAAAATGATATTGTTTTCAGAAATTACATTTGTAAAACATATGTCCCAAAAGTCTTCTTATAGTTTTAAGCTTAAGACTTTTGGGATATTGTAGATATAAAAGATAAAATTAATTATTTTATAGTAAGCCATTGTTTGAATGATTTTTTAAATTTTGTTTGGGGAAAAAAAAAGGTAGATGCATATATAAGTGAAAGAGGCAAAATTTACACCCAGATTTTCCTGACTCCAAAGCTTCCTCTCTATGCACCAAAGTATGCTGCGTCTTATTAATGTGAATAATCTGCTTAAAAGGTACCTTGTATTTCAACATTCATACATGTTAGTAAGGATGTGGTTCCCTGACAGTGACAAAGTATAGGGTTAAAGGTTGAAACAAACAAGAAAAGAGATTATTTACTTTTCCCTTTGTTCACTGGTAATTGTACCCTCTCCTAGCCCATTTTTTTGCCTGCCTTTAAGAAGTAAACCAAATCTGAGCTTTGCTTAAAGGCCAACCTAATGTAAGCCTTAACTGCAAGTTTCTCATCTTGGATGGGTTACCTCTGTTGTTAGAATCTGCTCAGGGATATTTTTACTATTGTGCTTACCAAAACCTATACAAGATTCTCACAATGAAAGTGAAAATTTAGTGCTATTTTTCTTATTATCTTTGAGTCTTTAAATTCACATTATTATTCCTGTCCTGTACAGCAATAATGGTTGAGAGCTTGACCCAAAATCAGATTTTTATCCTCACAAATCCATGACCATTGCATAGGAAGAATTATGAAATTAGGGTGATGGACAATTTTTAGAAGAATACATAAAGGAAATTGGTTTTAACTAAAATATAAAGGCTACATGTACATGGTTGTTCAAAATAGTTTTGCTATGCCAAATCATTTAAAATTAACATATATATATACTGGCATTCAGAAAAAGAGCAGAAAGGTCTTTTTTTCAGATAGAAATTTGTTTTAAAAAAGTGGCAAAAGTGGGACATTTTGAGTAACTCTTGAAAAATTCCATTTAACACAAACTTTCTTTGGGATTTTTTTTTCAGCATCCAATAGAAACATATGTCTAGTGATGTAGGCAATTCACTTAAAGCCTTAGATGTGCCTATGTTACTTTCTCTACCAAGGAGAAACCTTTTCCAATTTCTTTTTTCTCCTCTCTGATCTGTCTCTTTGTCACTCTCTTTTTTTAAATTTTTTTTTTCTCTGACTCTCTTTTAACTTCATGTCATACTAATAGCAATGATGAAGACTAATAATGCCATGGTCCTCAGTAGGAGTTTGTTATATTTGTTGGTCTTTGTTAATTGTGTTTACTTTAAGTATGATAGGAACTAATTCAGTATAATAAACCAAAAACTATATATAACATCACAGGATATTTTAGTTAGAAGGCACGGATCATCAAATTCAAACCTGCCAAGTATAGGGATGTCACATTAACTAGTTCAAGATTACAAAAATTAGTTAATATGGAGGAAAACATAAACTCAAAGTCTTTGGATTTTATAATTCATAATAAACTGCAACAGATTCTTTTCATCTCTAGGATTAACTATAAAGCCTATGTTTGATAAACTGAGTTCTTTATGATTTAGCCTAAGTTTACCCCGCCAACCTGACTGTACATTACTGCTTTCAGTTCAGTCAAACTGGACTTATATTCCTTCTTCATGACTCTTCATTTCCCTCCCCACATCTCTGCATTGCCAACCCCCTTCCTGGCATGTAGGCCCTCCTCATTTCCAGGTCTCAGAAGCCTTAGATGCCTTCTCCACACTGCCAATACTCTCCCTGCTATCAAATAACTTTATATTTATTTTGTATGTAGTTTTATGTCCTTACCTTCTATGTAGAAGATATATACATGTATATATGTAACTCTCCTTTCTCCTTTCCTTCCTCTCATCCTTTTCTTCTTTCCTTTTATATTTACAAGTGTTTAATATAGAACAGATAATAAAATGCTTGTTGGCCAAAGGATAATTTAATTCTTTTTTTCTCTTCATTGAAAACTATATTATTTCATCTTTCACATTATTTTTTGTTAATGGAAGCCACTTGATTTATTTTGAAATAATTTTGAGTTTGGGCATTCATGGGATCACAAATTTGAAACCAGAAGGCATTTCAGATGTCATCTCATCTGACTTCTATATTTCATAGATGAAGGAGCTGAAATTGAGGAAAATTCAACAACTTCCCAAAGATCACAGAGAGTCAGAGAGAAACAGAGAAACAGAGTCAGGATCTAACCCAGATCCTCTGATTCTCCATTATGCCATACTGTCTCCTAATATATATTCCTTCCTCCTCGTCTCCTAATATATATTCCTTCCTCCTTTTCTTACCTTTAGTCCTTTGTGAGCAAGACCTCTCCTATAGAAAGCTTTAACATTAGTCTCTTCTATCTCAAGAGCTTGATCACAGTCCTGTTTTGCCTCTTCAAATTGGCTTAACTTCAAGTAACAAAGAGCCCTAGTAAAAGGTAAGGAACATAAGCATCATAAAAGGTGGTGACTCTGGAATATCTTCATTCTTCACAAGCATGAATGCCAGAGGTCAGTGACCTGAGGCTTCTGTGTGGAAGTTGCTGGTACAGTATTAGAAACATTTTCATAGTAATTGAAAAATGAGGCCCAGTGGTTCTTCAATGAATGTAAAAGAAAACACAGTGAACAGTTATCATCTGAAGAACTCAAATGAAAAGGCCTTGGGGCAGCAAGACAAATTCTCCACCCCATTCTATGACAATTTTAGCTGCCATGATCACCCTACTTCTTAGAAAACTCAATCACCGTGCTCTACAATCATCCTGGATCCTCATCTAGAGTGACCAGAACTACAGTACTGGAAGAACTTCCAAGAGGAGCAGCAATATTTTTTATTAACCTGGTTAACAACCAAAGGAGAAACACTGAGTTAGAAAAATCACTTAACCCAGTTTGACTCAGTTTCCTTTTCTGCAAAATGAGCTGGAAAAGGAAATGGCAAAGTACTCTAGTGTCTTTACAAAAAAAACCCAAATGTGGTCAGAAAGAGCTAGATGGAAATGAAATAACTGAAAATATAATTCATCCCAGAGGCATGGACAAACAATAATGTCAACTGCTTCCACAGGGATCTGCTATCAGCACTAAACCAGTACAACTCCCACTAGACATTATGGGTCAGACCAAAATTACCTGTTTGTGTATATGACACATTCATTTTGATTTATCTGCAAACATTCACTATATTTGTCAACAGCTTCCTTATATTTCCCTTTCTTTACAAATTCATTTCCTTGTTCCTTAAAGCTTGCAAACATTTCTTCATGTTTTTCACCTACATGGGAGGAAAAAGGAAATTGTTTGCTATAGGTTGCTCTTAAGGAAGTAATGTTTACAAGCCTAGTTCAAGTTAACTCGACTGCTGTTGCTCTCTTCATGTGAGTGTCAATGTTACATGGAATAAAACAATACCAGATATGATAAAGTACAATGATTGTGCAGTTAAGTTACCATGATTTCTGAAGATTAAGTCCTAGGGTGGATTTTAAAAATCACTTGGTATGTTTATACAACATAATTTCTCTCCACTAAGCACTTAGGGAGGTCTAAGTCACCAAAGGGTACCAGAGACAGAGAGGTCTGGACAACGTCAATGATACACCAGACACGGTTGCTAATGTAAGGTCAGAACAATCCTTTCGACCATACTTGCGAACATCTCCCCACACCATCTGGTGTGGTGTTGAGAGAAGGCTCCAATACAAGGCCTTAATCAGGTTCAGAGTACTTGTAAACTTTAATCAATTTAATTTTAGATATCATTCACTGACTGTCCATCTTACCTACAACCTGAACTATTAAAAGTCTAGGACAAGTACCTTTCATGCACAATGTACTCATTTCAGAACCTGTAACAAAATTTTTTCAAGAGTAGCTATAAATAAAGTGAAGGACACAACAACTGAAAGAATATTCACTATTCATTACCAGAAAGTTTTAAAAATCTTATCATATCTACAATTTAAATTATTAAAATGTAAAGTTTAAAAATTAGAATTCATGAAGGCCCCATAAATTTGTAATATGCTTAAGAAAACCCAGATTTTTTTTTTTTGCAAGGCAAATGGGGTTAAAGTTGCTTGCCCAAGGCCACACAGCTAGGTAATTATTAAGTGTCTGAGGCTGGTTTTGAACTCAGGTACTCCTGACTCCAGGGCCGGTGCTCTATCCACTGTGCCACCTAGTTGCCCTGAAAACCTAGATTTGCAAAAAAATAACAATGATAATTTAAATTGGCATAGGTACCAGAAATAAACAGAGAGCTGGCCTTAGTGTCAGGGAGAACTGGATTCAACCCCCTCTTCTGACTCATACATCTTATGAGACCTGCCTTTAGCCCTCAGTGCTCTTGGCTGCTCTATAAGACAGGAAGTTATAGAGAAGGTGGGGCATCTGGAGAGGTAAACCTTCCTTACCAGGAAGGAAATAGGTCTCTGTAGCTATGACATCATAGGTTCAGTTCCTATCCTCCTAGAAATGGTGGTTCAGATATTTTTGATACAGGGATCCATTTCTTTTCCCTCCATTACAAAGGGGCTCTGGTTCAAAAAGCTCTTCAAGGACCACACCTCATACCCTCACACTTTACTGAGATTGTTCTTTGAGCACTAGCACTGTTTGTCTCTCATATTGTCTCTCTGTGTCTACTATTCTTTCTCTCTTAAATATTCTGTCTCCGATATTCTGACTCCATCTCTAATATTTTTTTGTCTCTGTCTCTAATATTGTCTGCTTCTTGAGCTCTCTGTTTCTGTCTCTCTCTCTCCCTCTTTCTTCTGCCTCCCCCTTTTTCATCACCTCTCCCTCTCTTCTCACCTTAAATCTCACTTCATCCATCAGCTCCTTCTTCTACTAGGCCCAGATCTAGACATTGCTATCATCTCAAGCTTCTTTTCTTTAAATTCACTTTTTTTTTTAAAGATTTTTCAAGACAATGGGGTTAAGTGGTTTGTCCAAGGTCACACAGCTAGGTAATTATTAAGGGTCTGAGGTCAGATTTGAACCCAGGTACTCCTGACTCCAAGGCCGGTACTCTAACCACTGCGCCACCTAGCTGCCCCTTAAATTCACTATTAAAGCCCTACCAATCCAACAGCAACTGATCTTTATACCCTGATATTGGAAACAGTCAAGAGTCATCTAGAATAAAATTTGGAAAATCAAGTTTGCTAAGATTATGCTTTGGATAAAAAAAAAAAAACAAATCCTGGCTATGAAGTAAATAGTCTGATTTTTGGTTGCCTTGCAACTTTGGTTTTGTTTTTTTCTTTCCAGGTTTATCTACCGGAATTATATATTTAGACTGAGGTCACAGATTTAAAAAAAAGTAAATAGAATGTAACTCCAATAAGGAAAGGAAGTAAGATGGCATTAAATAAGCTACACTGAGTAAGTTTAAGATACCAGATCCCATCACATACAAAGCACATGCAGATAGGGTGGAGGAACACTATAGTTTAATGGTTTAAGGAACCATGGTGGGAAACATGAGAGAGGGAACTACTGCCTTGATTTCCAAAACAAGGAAGAGGGTAGGTACTGCAGACCACTGACCAATGAAAGTGATGTTGATTCCTGGTAAATCATAGAAAAGATTATTAAAAGGAAGGTCTGTGAGCACACAGAAAGGGAGAAGGCAAGTCCTATAAGAACAAATCATGCCATGTCAACCTTACTTCCTTTTTGAAACGGTTATTAGACTAGAAAATAGGGGGATTCCACAAGACATCTGACAATCTTTCATGATAAATTAGTAATTATTTTAAAAATACTTTGTTCTAATCTTAAACACCAAAAAAAGGGCATTTTCAGACATAATAAAATGCAAAAATGGAATTCTATGTCAAACCACAAAATCTCTACTTCATAGTGTTTACTTCTTAAAAATATATTGCTTTCAAAACTGTTCTGCTTAACTCCTTTTCAACCTTTTGGTCTTTTCTGAAAACTGTTATAATGGTCCTCTTTTTTCTTCCATTCTATTCTTTGCCTTTTGATATACTTATCAATAAAGTAGAGTGATTCAGTTCTATTTAGGAGCCAGACACTGTGCTGGGCTCTAGAGATATGAAGGCCAAAACAAACAATAAAGTGGTTTTGGAACTTGTTCACTAACCAGCCTGACCCCATAAAGTGGTGATTAACAGAACATCATGAATCTAGAAGACACTAAGATTATATCTCTGGCTCTGTCCTCTTCAAGCTTTAAATGGGTTTAGAGATATGAAAACACAGACATCAAGTTTGTTAAATTCACAAATGACACAAAGATGGAAGGGATGACACCTAATAGAGTAGGTGACAGTACTGGGATCCAAAAAGATCAAGAAAATCTGGAAAAGCTAATTGGATGAAGACATGATAAAATCCAACACACCCCTCAGATGTAATGTTCTACTCCTGAATTCCAAAAACCAACTGCTTAAGGACATGGGAGATAAAACAGCTGCAGAGAAGTAGTTCATGGCAAAAAGGACATAGGAGATCCAAGGAATGGAAAAATCCAATGAGTCAGTAACATAATGTGCTAGTCAAAAGTGTTCATATAAATTTGGGTTGCAATAACAGAAAGTCAATATTAAAGGAAAGAATAGTTCTGTGTCCTTGGTTAGAAGATTGTCTAACTTTAGATGTCAAAATTTGGAAGGGACAATGATAAGCTCAAGGGCACACATAGGATGATGACCAGAATGGAGAAGGGACTCCAAATTCTGCAACCACAAATCAGGAAATCAGTTCTGAAGGCACTTCCCAAAAACAGGCTGCAAGGTGGCAGAGATGATAGAGCACTGGACTCAAGTCAGGGAGGTCTCGGTTTGATCTTACTTCAGATACCTGTTAGCTGGCTGAGTGACCCTGAGCAAACATTCAAGTGTTTGAAGTCCCAGAGTGAGGTAACTGATATAAAGTGCTCTGTATACCTAAAAACACCCTATATTTCTTTGCTAATTATTTTTATTATGAATTCCAAAAATGTTTTGCTCACTTCATCATCATTTTTCAGTTTCAAAAGGTGACTGATATGAAGGATGATAATGAAATGATCATATAGATATTATGAAATGCTTATTTAAAAAAAATTTCCATTCTTCTAGCTGGCCATCAAACAAGGGTTAATTTTTGGATTCATGAAGCACCATGAATATAGAAAAGAACAGTATTTCAATGAAATATGTTGTTTTGGCTTTGTCCTAGCACAAGCCTTTGCCTCAATGAATGGGTGAGGTTCTAAAGAGACACATGAAAAATGACACTTGTCACATACCTGTGACATTTGATTTTTGATGGAGTCCAGACTTAGTTCCATTTTGCTCTGCAGGACTTTCTACATCTACTCTGTGTAACTGAACTGAAAAGGGAACGGATGGAATTGGTGATAATTTTTCCCTCCAAGTTGGACCATCTTGATCTATTAAAGTTCTTGTTATTCTAAAAAAAAGAAAAAAGAAAAAGGTTGTTTCCACTGACTATATAATTTGCTTCTTTAATACTACATAAGACCTTACCACAGTAAAATTGACAAATGTTCTGTAAACTTATGATGCCATTCTATGTTCCCTTCGGCAAAGCATATAAACCCTAGCTATTTTCAGCCACTGTTACCACATAAGTACTGAACAGACAAAAGAGGCTTCAGAAACAAACAAAAAAAAAAAATGGTTCGGTTGGATGGTGTGGTCATTTTCGATATGAAGCACTAGCAGTAGTAGTAGTAGTAGTAGTAGTAGTAGTAGTAGTAGTAGTAGTAGTAGTAGTAGTAGTAGTAGTAGTTATAGTAGTAATGTTGCAGTGGTGCTAAATTATTAAATATAGGCATATTTAAAAACTTACTTTTTAGGAAGCAAAATGTTAGACTGGCATTTAACAGATCTGGGGAAGATTTCCTTTAACATTTAATTATTATAAAAAATTAGTCAAGTTTTACTCTTAAAAGTGCCAAATCGACACCAACAGTTTTAGATCATAATTGTAAAATGAGTAGTTTAAAATAATAAAACTATTATGAAAGATAAATATTATATAAAATTCATTTCCTCTTAAAACATTTTCATAGTTAACAATATTCTTACCTTGTATTTTTAATCTTCAAAATTTTCCAGCTATATTGTTTATACATTTACAAAGCACACCGAATGCAGATTGACATATTATAACCAGTTACTCCTATAACACACTTTACATTTGACATTACTAGTGATTTTTAAAAATGATCTTAAGGCTTATTCCAAATAAAGTGGAAGAACTCCCATCTAAGATTATAAAACAAAATGGTACTCAGTTTTAGAATAATGGTTTTCTAATCATATTTTGATAATCTGTGCCCATCTGACACTAATGTAATTTATTGAGAATTAGGGGGATTAAATTGATTTGCTTCAGATTGTCAGCTTCTTGTCAGTCTCTGAAGCAGAGGTCTTGTATTTATTTACTCATGTTTACACATATATTTCAGTGTGGGAAAATAAATAACCTTCTCAAATTGCAGATAGAAAAGGAGCTTTAGAGAAAGAATTTGCAAGCAAAAAATGAATTACCAGCAGAGAAGAAGGAAGAAGTAGTTGAAAAAAGTGATGTGTTGCCAGGGAGTAAATAGTTATGTGCAGGGAAATCTAAAAACATAAGAGATGCCTAGAGAGGAAGAGAGGAATATGGTTAAAAGAGGACAAAAATAAAATAAGCATTTTTAAAAAATAATTACTGACTTTCAGTTTTCCATTATAGAAACTTAATATAGCAAAAAAGCAAATAACTATGGAATTAATAAAGAGATATGAAGTTTAAAAAATATCACCTGAAATTGAACAAATACACTTCCACCTCCACAATATAGCTAGGCTGGACAAATCCTCTAATAGGATTACAAAAATTATATAACCACAAAGAGAATAAAGTCTTCAAGACTTTTTAAATAGCAAGTAAAAAAGGAATTTTTTACAAAGGGCACTCTTGTCAGTTTATATGAATACTGGGAAAAAAATGAAGAGGTCTTGAAAACTAACACTTTCTATCCCCTTTCTAATCCATCCTGCCCACCAGTCCCTGACAAAATCCAAAACACCACTTTCCTCATAGCGCTCTCCTGCTTCAGATTTCAATAGTGTGGTATGCTGGAAAAAAGTAAGTGTTAGCCTGGGATCTGAACAATTCAATTTTAATCCCAGCTGTGAGTCTTCTATACCACATCTTCTATACCATCATTTACTATCTCCAAGATTCAACTTCTTCTTTCAAAGAAAGCTAAACTCTTTTTTCTTTAAGGAAAATACTTAAAAAAAAAAAAACTAAATAAATGAGTTCCCTAACCACTTTTTATAAGGAGAAGCTATATTTTTTTTTTTACCCCAGATCTGGGGATCATTAGTAATTAGGCATAGCTAAAGATCCAGAATAGAATGTAATGGAGGCAATGGTTGCCTCCCTAAATAAAAACTTTGGAGAAATATCAGGTGTGGTTGGGCAACTAACCTCATAAAATTGATCTCTATTGGAAAATCGACAGACCTGGAAAAGCCCTTCAAAATCAACCAAGCCTATCCTTTTCTCTTATCAGATGAAGAAACTAGATTCTAGTGAGCCCAAGATCACATAACAAAGTGAGCAACAGAGCAAGGCCTAGAATCAGGTCTCTGGGCTCCCAGGTCAGTGCTCTTTCTACCTGCCTACAACAGAATATAGTCTAAACTTAGTGTCAAAAGTATTCCAGGACTTCAGTAAGTTGGCCTTCTCTTATCAATATGACCTTATTTCCTGCAACTTCTCTAGCCTGTCTCTCAAACATCTAGTACTCAATCCACCTTCTATGGGTTTTTTTTATTTTTTATGTATGAATTTATTTTGCAAAGTAATGGGGTTAAGTGACTTGCCCAAGGTCACACAGCTAGGTAATTATTTTTTTTTTTAGGTTTTTGCAAGGCAAACAGGGTTAAGTGGCTTGCCCAAAGCCACACAGCTAGGTAATTATTAAGTGTCTGGGACCGGATTTGAACCCAGGTACTCCTGACTCCAGGGCTGGTGCTTTATCCACTATACCACCTAGCTGCACCTGCAGCTAGGTAATTTTTGTCTGAGGCTGCATTTGAACTCAAGTCCTTCTGACTCCAGGGCTGGTGCTCTATCTACTGTGCCACCTAGCTGCCCCTCTATGTTTTTATTTAATTCTCCTGCCTAGGAAGGGGAATGCTACTCTCTGACTATATGATTCCTGGCCATGCAGATACTATTCTCCTCCATGAGAACTTTTGCAACAACTCTGACACAAAATGAACATTTCTCCCCTACACATTTTGACACCTGATTACAATGTATCTTGTATTTTCCCTAAATTATAAAATACACTTAAAATATCTCCTCAATTAATTTATGAACTACTTATAAGTAGGGATCAAGTTATAAACTTCTCTTGTATATCTCACAGTAGGGTATATAATATGTCACGTAATAGGTATTCAGTGAATACTAACTGGACCAAACAGAATTCTAAATAAGGTCAGGAAATTGTGTTAGACAGATATGGAGCTGGTATTGGAATCAGAAAAATTTGAGTTCAGGTCTTTCCTTTGTCACAAATGCTTTGTGTGACCATAGACAAATTACATAATATCTTAATGCTTTAATGGACAAGTTGTTGATGTATGTAGGTGGAAAGTTTCCACTTTAGGAGTTCCCTAAGTGATTTTATCCATCCCTCAAAAATGGAATTTGCATTATCACAAAATGATCACATTATCATTTTCATTCCAACAATTTTATAAGGCTTCACCAGATCACCACATTAAATACCTCCCCCCAAAACCCCCACTACACAGTCCATTTTCCTTTAGGCCTAGAGATTATTAAATAGAAAATATAGTTATTAAATAAGCATTAGCATTTTTATTATTTCATCATTAAACTGCTACTAATTCCAGCTATGTATCATTTATTTACAAATCACAAATCCATGAAACTCAGAGTCATGTAGGTATAAAAACATTAAACTGTGAAGGAAAATACATATTCTTATAGTATCAGACATGGTACCAATCAAAAATGCCTTTTCCATTGTCACAGTAAATAAAGTTGAAGATTCGGTATTTTGACTAGAGATATAAATCTATTCCCAGGAATACCTAATAGTGCTGATCTGATAAGGCTAATCTGTTTTTTTTTCTCACTTGCCTAACCCTGTCATATAACTTAGGTCAGTGATTCCCAATTTGTGAGCCAAGGAATTGTTGTAAGGGCTCTACACACATATATCAAGCAAAGTAAATCTGATCTTTAGTTAGTCGCAACATCCTTGCTATTCCCTGCATATAAAGATGTTATTGTGATTACTAAAATGAAAGTTAAAGAGATACTGAATTCTTAACAGCTGTCAATCAGTGGAGATTGACATCCATTGGCTTTAAAAGCCCTTCATAACCTAGCCCTTTCTAACTTTCCAGTTTTCTTACCCTTTATTTGCCTCCACGTATCATGTTATCCAGGTACACTGGATTTCATCTCATGACTCCCTTGTGATGGGCTGTCTTCGCCACCTACAAGGTTCCCTCTCCTCATCTGCACCTCTTAACATGCTGGCTTCTTTCAGGGCTTAGTTCTAGCCCTCCTTAATGCCAGTTCCTTCTCTCTGAGCTAATCTCTAATCTGCCCGGTATGTCTAGTTGTTTGCCTGCTGTCTTTGCCATAATACTTGAGGCAGGGACAGCATTTTTCCTTTCTTGTGGGACATTTAATAAAAAAACTACCATCCTGTGGTAGTAGGAAGATTTGGGATAATTTTAGACATTGAAAAGGGAAAATATTGATATAAATGAGAAATCAAAGAAACATTTAAAGGTAGGATTTAATCAGAAGAGTGATTTATTCTTTGGTGTTCCATTCCCCCCGCCCCAAAAGAAAGATATCCCAGTGAAGACTTAACTTGTGAAAGGGATTGTGAAATAAAGGATCACTGAAGATGGCAGAAGTGAAAAGTAAATTTAAAAAGATTTTATAAAAAGTCAGAAACCAAGTCCCAGGCTGAGACTTTGATTTTTATTAATGCACAAAAAAAGAAGTTGGAGTAGTCATAGTAATATCATTATGATTTCAACTATTCTCAGCAATTATAAAGTTCCTTGAAAAAAGGCTAAATCTAAAATTCTGTGATATCTAATTAAGAGAATTAATTAAAAGAAATTCAACTTAATTGAAAATATACTAGCCCGTCTACAAAGAATAAAAATTACATTACCTGTTAATGCTGTCATTTGCTGCTGGTATTCTGTTGTCTATCTGCAAAACTGTTTTATAATCTACATATGCTTTTCGATACTGCTCCATAGTTTCATATGCTACTGCTCGCCTCAAGAGAGGTTTTATAGAAAATGGATGAAGTTCCAAGGCCCTAAACAAAAAGGAAAAATTACAAAATGTAAGTTAAAATGTTTTTAATTTTCAAAAAGGAAATTCAAAGTGATTATACAATGTAGAATCATGTGCTCTCAAAAGGGCCTATGTCTACAATTTCCTCTGAGCTAAGTCAGAACATTAATAGCTAAACCCAAAGGGAATTCACAAAGACATGATTTAGAAGCAAATTCAAAAACCACATACTTTACCATTTCATTTATTCTTTAATTGTTTCATGAGTTTGTCAATCCTGTCCCTTGGGCTAAATGCAAACCCCTCATCCTTTTTATTTTCTATCTTTGTGTAAGTTTTACAATGTACACAATTACTAGTACATATAAATAATGTAAAAATAAATATACACATTCTCAAAAAACACATACGCCACATGATCAAACATGTTTGGATATATATCTCTGAACATCCCTCTACACATCATTCCCAACAAATGGTCATCTTCCACTATCAGATGTCCAGTGCAAGAACCCATTTTCCTTTTCTCCAAGATAGATAAAAAGACAAAAAACCCAAACTTATTGTCCTTAACTTTTCTTGAAGTTATAGCACTACTGATGATTTATTTTTGTTACTCTAGCTCACTTAAGGATTTAAGGAGGCCATAAATTCAAGCTTTCTCTCAAATAACATAATGGTAGGAGTCTAGAGATGTTGGAGCTAATCCTGATTAGCTGTGGAATCTGAGACAAGCCATACCTCTTTGAGCCTCACTGTCCTCAACTACAAAATGGAAACAGTATTTCTCTTCCCTACCCAGGGCAGTGAGTACTTGTAAGCACCAAACATGATAACATATGTGAATACAATCAACATATATATATATTAAGTAGCCACTACACTTGAGACACTGTTCTTAGGGACCAGGAAGAAAAACATAAGATAAATCTTGCCTTCCAGAAACTTAAAATCTACTAGGAGATGATTTGTACACAAATGATACAAGATAGAGTATGATAGGAGCAAAGGACAGATTAAAATTCTTTAGGAAAATTGGCAGAGAGAGAAAACCTTTCACCTGTGGGGGGTAGAGCCAGGGAAGGGATCAGGAAATGATTCACAGAACTTGCATTGGACTGGAAGGAAGATTTTTTTTAAAATAACATTTTTTTTCCAGCTATATGTAAAGACAATTTTCAGCATTCATTTTTATAAGATTTTGAATTCCAAACATTTTTCCCTCCTTTTCTCCCATTTCTCTAAAATAGTAAGCAAACACTTTTCAAGTTTTGAGTTCCAAATTCTATCTTTCTATCCTTCCCTCCTCTGCCCCCTCTCTGAGATGGTAAGTAATTTGATTTAGGTTATACACACATGTGCACACATGTGTGTATGCAATCATGTAAAACATTTACATGATAGAAAGAACACACCAAAAGGGGGGAAAAATAGAAAAAAATAAAATTAAGTGAAAAATAGTAAAACTAGACTCCATCATTTCTTCCTCTGGATATGGACAGCATTTTCTATCATAAGTGTTTGTAATTGAATTGGGTCATTTTTTAGCTGAGAAGAGTTAAGTCATTCATAGCAGACACAATGTTGTTCCCATATACAATTATTTTCCTAATTCTGCTCAATCATTTTGCATCATTCATATAAGACTTTCCAGGTTTTTCTGAATATGCTGCTCATCATTTCTTACTTCATGAGTAATCTAATACATTCATATACCACTTGTTCAACCATTCCCAATTGATGGGTATTCCCTCAATTTCAACTTTTTGCCACCACAAGAAAGCTGCTATAAATATTTTTGTACATGCAGGTTATTTTCCCTTTTTTATGATTTCTTTGGGATACAAACCTAGTAGTGGTATTGCTGGATCAAAAGATATACATAATTTGGTTGTTCTTTGGGCATAGTGATCTTTAGAATGACTGGATTAGTTCACAACTCCAACAGTGAATTAGTGTCCTTATTTTCCCAAGTCCTCTCCAAAATTGATCATTTTCCTTTTTTGTCATATTAGCTCATCTGATAGATGTAAGATAGGTGTTACCTTAGAGTTGGTTTAATTATCATTTCTCTAAAGTATTTTAGAGCACTTCTTCATATTAACTAAGGATAGCTTTGAGTTTTTCATCTGAAATTGCCTGTTCATGTCTTTTGACCATTTATCAACTGAGGAATAGGAAGAAGATTTTGATAGCAGGAATGAGGTGGGAATGAATTCCAGGTGCAGGGAAGTACCTAAACAATATATGAAGATGATAGCCAACAGGAGGAGATTGCACAACAACTAGTAATCCAGTTTGGCTGGATCACAGGATATGTGATGGAGGGTAACATGACAAAAGGTGGAAAGGCAGATTGGGAAAAGATTGTAGAAAATCTTAAAAATGCTTTAGATCTATTATAAACTGCCCAGTTAGGAGCTTCTGAAGGTTTTTTAAGAAGGGAAATGTCATTTTAGGAAGATTATTCTGGCAGCTTCATAAAGAACAGATTGGGAGAAAGGAAGAGAATAGAAGCAGGAAGACAAGTTAGGAACTAGTATAATAGTCCAGGCAAGAAATGATACAGACCTCCTATAGGGTGATATAAATTGAAGCTGATCAACAGAAGGAAAGCTCTAGAATTAAGGGAGACTAGGAAATACAAATTTAAGCAATTCTGAGATTCCACTTCACACCCAAGTTGACCAAAAAAAAAAAGCAAAAAGAAAATGGCAAATACTGGAAGGGCCAAGGGAAAATGGACATGTTGATAAACATGTGATTGGAGCTATGAACTAATCTAGCTATTCTGGAAAATAATTTGGAACTATATCCCCAAAATTACTCAGATGTGCCCTCTAGTACAACAATACTAGATTGATAAGGAAAGAAGACCAAAATAGAAAAAACATATTTATAGCAGCTATTTTTTGGAGTGGGAAAAACCTGGAAATGAAGGGAGAATCCCTCAATTGGAAAATGGCTAAACAAAATATGGTATATGTTATAATGCAATATTATTGTGCTGTAAGAAATGATAAATTTATTTTAGTTCCGTTCAGTTAAATATGTAAGTGCCTACAATGAGCTATGGGTTAGGGATATAAAAAGAGGCAAATTACAGTCCCTACCCTCAGAGAGCTTACAACATACAAACAAATATATATGAAGCAAATTATATAACAAGATAAGTAAGAACTAATTAAGAGGGAAAACATTAGAATTAAGAAGGGTTAGGGAAGACTTTGGGCAGAAAGTAGGGTTTACTTGACACAGAATGGAAACCAGGGAGGTCAGTAGTCAGCAGAGGAGGGAAAGCATTCAGGTGAGGGTGACCCTCTGAGAAATACCAGGGTGGAGAGATGGAAAATCTTATTCATAGAACAGCTGGGAAGTCAGTGTCACTGGATCAAAGAATACACAGGTCAGGGAGTAAGGTACAAGAAGCCTGTGGAGGGCTTTGAATGCCAAACAGGATATTCTGTATTTATTTATAGGGGCAATAAATGAAGAAGAGAATTTCAAAGAAACTTGGGAAGACTGTAAACTGATGTAGAATAAAATTAGTAAAAGCAGGTGAACAATGCACATACTATCAATAACAAAAAAAAACCTTTAAAAGCCTTAAGAATTCTAATCAACTCAATTGACCAACCAAGATTCCAGAGGACTTATGAAGAAATATGCTACCCATATCTCCTGACAAAGAACTCAGTGTACAAGATGAGATTTTTTCTTTTGACATGATTAATTCAGAAATTTGTTTTGATAGACTATGCATACACTATAAGAGTTTTTTCCTTTTTTTTCCAATGGGAGGGATGGATTCTATTCACTGAAAAAAATTAAACTCACTATTTACTACATCTAAGTATATAAAGATTTCTTGTTCAAATATGGATAAGAAGAAACATGCCCCAGAATTCCAAAGAACTGTATATATATGTGTAAAGTCTTCACCTGGCTCCAAGTCTTCATTCTAGATATCTCTGTACATGGAACATCTCTTAGACAGATAAATATATCTCTATTGTGAATATGAGGAATATGAGGAATATTTGAAAAGGGAGAAAAATAATTCATCTGCACACCCCTATCTCTTCTCTATGACTTCAGTTTCAAAGGCATTAAAATGCCCTGATGTTTGCTACAAGAGGCACAATATATACTTGGTTTCTGATAAAAGTGGAATTGGGAAGAACTGAGTTCAAATCCAGCCTCAAGTATTTACTAGCAGTGGAACCTAGGGCAAGTCATTTAACTCCTATTTGCTTTAGTTTCCTTATCTGTAAAATGGGGATTACAACTTGCACCTATGTCCCCAAGTTGTTGTGACAATTATATAATTTTACAGTGCTTAGCATGGTGTCTACCACATTGTAAGCACTTTATAAATATTAGCTTGTGGAAACAATGAGATTTTATGCTACAAAAGATTTCCATAGTTAAAGTGTCACCTATTTGCCAAAAAAGATATATCTCCAACCCCAAAATATCCATGCTAATCACAAGATGAAGTCAAACCAATCCACAAACCCGATCTTTCAGCCTAGACTGGTTTCCTAGCTTGTGGTGAACAGTCTCTATTATCAAAAAGCATTTGGAAAGAGTAGATTATAGAATATACAAACCTATACTTTTGACATTATACTCTAATCAGGCAACTAGTGGATAGTAATGGGTAGAGACCCAGTCCTGGAGCTGTCCTGAAGTCTAGAGGATCTGAGTTCAAATCCAGCCTCAGACATTATTTATGAGACCTTGGGCAAGCCACTTAATCCTAACAACCTCACATCCAGGGCCATCTCCAGTCATTCTGATTCATATCTGGTCATTGGACTCAGATGGCTCTGGAAGATAAAGGGAGACTGGTGACTTGGCACAGCACACCCTCATTCAAATCCAATTCAAATCCTCTCCCTTGATGCCATGGTCTTCTTCAAGAATGAAGGACAAACATCATCTAATGAGCTGAGCTAGATCCCTTGCCCCTCAGAAAGAGCTTCAAGGATGCCCCTGCCTGAATCAATCTTATTTTCTAAGACTGCAGATTATCTCTTCCTAAATCAATGCCCATTGGTTTAGGGCACACTCGGGGAGGCTAGGTGGCGCAGTGGATAAAGCACTAGCCCTGGAGTCAAGAATACCTGAGTTCAAATCCGGTCTCAGACACTTAATAATTACCTAGCTGTGTGGCCTTGGGCAAGCCACTTAACCCCATTTGCCTTGCAAAAACCTAAAAAAAAAAAAAAAAGAATTCTCACTCTATATCAACTTTTGAAGTTAGATCTTTCAGGCCCTTCTGTTACCTCACTAAACTTGAACATTTGCACACTAGTAAATGGAAGCATCTCAAAAACTATGTAACTATGTAAAAAAAGGGAAGTTAATTGCTTGACAGAGCTTTTCAAATTTAATCATAGAGGTCAGGATGAAAACACAATAATAAGGAAAGCAATAAATCTTATAAGTACTTGGATTATATAGTAACAGAATGATAGACTTGAGGGACTGTAGGGTCTTGGCCTTCCATCACATAAGGCTTTGTGTTCCAAAGCTCAAAGTGCATAGTCTCTAAGAGAGGTGTTGTATTGTTTGTCTGCTCCACCAAGACAAACACCAATTGTTTATTTTCTTAAAAACTTTGTATATAAAAAAATGTTTATGGGTCAACCAGAAGTCAGTCACTTATTTGGGATAAATTTTTCAAAATTATACATTTAAAAATGTCATCATGACAAAATGTAAAAGCTATTAAAGTTTGTATTCTGAAGGATTTTTTGAGTTAACAAGTTCTCTGACCCACTTAATGGAGTTAATCCTGCCAATGAGAAACTGAGTAAACTATGCATCTTATGGAAGTAAAGACATTTACAGACCTAATGAATTTTAAAAGGCCCACTTTCCTCTAAGGTGTGAAACTAATCAATAGTAAAAGAAAATTCACAATTTGTTATTAAGGGAAATAGCCTTCCTTCCAGAATATAATTTGGTACTTTATTATACTAAGGCATTTGAATCATATTCTACAAATATTTATTTTCTACTTTTGTAGCTTTTTGTATTTATTTCTATTTCAATTACAAAAAGTCCCAGTGCCAATAATTATAAAGAGCACAAAGTATAAATGGTATGACTGACCTCCAAAACCTTATAGACTAAAGACATGATAACATGTAATCAAATAACTAAGTAAAAAGCTGACCATATCACATGAGAAGTTTTTTAGCAAGTGAATGACATAATTCTGGAATCACTGGATTTAGAAGGGAATATAAGGGAAATTGAAGGATAATCTTATATAAGTCCTTAATTTTGCAGATATGAAAACAAACCAGAGAGGTTAAATGGTGACAGGTAGTAAATAGCAGCAGGAGTGTTAGTTAAACCAGGGCTAAACCAAACCAGATTTATGCCTAAGAACTTTAAACCCCATATGTTCTTTATTACAGCACTTGATCAAAATAATGCTAGATGGAAGTGTTCAAGATAGATTGAAGGAAGAAGAGTTCTAAAACAGGGCAGAATAGGAAGGAGTGTCTACAATATGTAATCTAGGCAAGAAACAGTAGATACAAGATTCACTATATACCCACCCACTATTTTAAATCTTGTCTATAATAACAGCCTTTTCAATGGTTTCAGATCACCAGATTCTTCCCCATTCAATTTATCCTTTGCATAGCTTCCAAATTAATTTTGACTAAAATCACTCTTTTGTTCCACCATTTACCTGACCCAGTAGGCTACATTCCTAGTCAAATTAGATCCTTATAGGAGCAGCTAGATGGCACAGTGAATAGAGAACTGACTCTGGAGTCAGGAGGACCTGAGTTCAAATTATGTCTCAGGTACTAGCTGTGTGAGCCCATTGCCTTGGCCAAAAAAAAAAAAAAAATAGAAAAAAAAGAGAAGGGCAAATTAGATCCTTATCAGTAACAAACAAGGAATACACATTCAAAATGCTGAAGCATTTTGCTTCAATGCTCAAGCAATCTTCTCCAAACCCCAAAGTGTGTAATTTACCTGTTACAATCTTCAATGCAGCCATTGCAATTGCCTTCCTTTAGGTAACATGCTGCTCTATTTGAGTATAAGACGCTTAATTCATCAGAATTTTCACTTCCTAAAATTATACATAAAAACAGTTTAAATGAGTTATCAAAGCCCTTTTTTCTTAGAATTCATAGGCTTCCTGTAGTTTCTGGTTTGCACTGCAGTATTACTTTTTGCTGATGGTGCAAGGCTTCCAGGGGCTATTCCTTATTCCTTATACAGCCATCATAAAATCAGCAATCACAACATGTTAATCAATATAAACAGGACTCCTTTGATGCAATGTTTCAAAATAACTTCTTATTCCTTGTCAGTTATCACTCATAAATCAGATCATTCCAACATTAATCATTACAAAGGAATTTACAGGCAGCAAATTCCTGCCACTCAAAAGGGTTGGGCTTGTATTTTTATACTGTGATTCTGGCAAATAAAATTAGCAATTGTAGGTTTTGTTTGCAATGAAGTTAAGACATTCCAAGAAACCCAAATCACTCACCTAAAGCCTGAAGCTTTTCCATTGCTTGTGAATACTTAAGTCCTGCTTCCCCAAACTGCCCATTCTTGAACAACTCATTTCCTTGGCTTTTCAGGTCTGTGGCAGTGGTGGCAGCAAGGGGCAGAGGAGAGGGAGCCGGGCTAGAGACCTCCTGGGCCCCACTGCTCCCACCTGCACTTTGGTGTCCCTGGAGATGGCCATTCACTTCCCCTGTGAGGTCAGGGGAGGGTTCCAAGCTCTTGGAGGTGCCTCCACTCAAGGGGCTCTCTCTGCTCGCCTGGCTCTCCTTTCCTCGTGACTTCTTCCCATTGCCTTTGCCAGTGAACTTATTTTGCACATTGCCCATTTCAGCCTGGTCACTTCTCTGCTCTCCTCCCACGGGCACATCAGTTTCTATAAGGAAGTTGATTAAGGAGGTTAGAGTTTGCATCATCAGAAGAAACTACTGTGAACACAACAGAGGGGTGGTTCAGTTGGGGACCAAACCCCAGGTAATTGGGCAATTGGTTTTTTGAGGAAATTTGGGATCTAAAATGTATTCCTGATCATGCCAGAAAAAAGCCTAGGGAGTGAAAGTGTAAAGTGCACTGAGAAGATTTATAGCCAAGGCTGCTCTCTCTTTGCCACCCCTGTTGCTCCTCAGAGCCTTCAGTCTAGTGCTACTGAATTGTAGGTTTGTGTCCTGCAGCATTAACTCTTTCAATACAGAACTAATCAATGCCATTAGGAAAGAGGCATTGGGATTGGGCTTTTTCACCATCAACTAACTACCTACCAAATTACTGCTTAAACCAATACATGTAAGAATTATCTTTGCATATAATTGGAAAAATTAATTAAATTAAAAAAATATAAAAAGCAATACATGCAACAATATTATTTATTTTCCTTTCAATAATATATCATGAATTAAAATGACTCATTTTGACAGTAAAAATACTATTATTGAGTAGGAGAACTTTTAGATAAAATCATAATTATACACATATTCTCTACTTGCTTCCTCTTCCCATTATAGACTGTGATCATTTGTAAAAGATGAATAATCAAGGTGAGCTTTGATTGCATTATTTTAAAATGATTTTCTAAAAAAAATCATAAGAGATCATTAAAATTTTCAAGCATAAAGTATTTTAAATTTGTACCAATTCTTCAAGGCTCTTGATGTCTCAGTAATGGGAACATCCTCTCCTGATACAGATGAAAACCAGTCTCAGTTGATAAATTCGAGGTCCATGTGAACCAGTGAATGACAGAGACACAGTGAATATGGATCATTCTGATTTTAAGCCTATCACTCTATAACCACTGAACCACACATTGGATTTCACTTCAAATAGCTCTAGATTAGGTTTTGTGTTATGTTCTTTTCACTGCCTCCTTATCTGTGTTTTCCTTGTGTTATGATCAAGAGATAACTTGTACCAATCACTTCTTTATACTGTTTTTTCAAGCTTTATTTTATTTTATTTTTTTTGGTTTTTTTGCAAGGCAATGGGGTTAAGTGCCTTGCCCAAGGCCACACAACTAGGTAATTATTAAGTGTCGGAGGTCTGATTTGAACTCAGGTACTCCTGACTCCAAGGCCAGTGCTCTATCCACTATGCCACCTAGTCACCCAACTCAAGCTTTATTTTAAAATGAATATACTACATAGTTTATATCAGTATATACTGAAACAAATAATGTATCAGTATATTGAGGGAACCTTAAATCATGAATGTTATTATTTAAAAAACATCATTTTATTTTCCTCCCTCCAAAATAATTTTTAACATTAGGGTTGTTTTTTAAGTTTTGAGTTCCAAATTCTAACCTTCTCACTCTATTTCTCATGCCTCCCTGAAATGGTAAGCAATCTAGTATCGATTATACACATACAGTCATGTCAAACATATTTCGGTTAGTCAATAAATTTTTTCCTCCAAAATAGTAGATGGAGGGTCTAGGAAAGAGTCTTGAAATATGTGTTTCCAATTTTTAAAATGTGATCAATCTATAGTCAATAATTATTATATTATTTTTCCCCCTTAGGTAAGAAAATGTTTTCCCCACATAGAATCCCCTTCTCTTGCACGTTCAACTATCCAAATCCTCTCCCCTTGTTCCATAAGACCTGCCTGGAAACATGATAGTATCATAGGTTTTATTTTAAACCAGAAAAGTTATTTTCAAATGCCAGATTTGCTATTACTGCCTGTGTGAACTCGGGCACTTCATTTACCCTTTTATCTCCTTATCTATAGATAGATTTAGAGCTGTTTCAGCTCTAAATCCACAATTCTTCTCATTTAAAAAAAAATTAAGTCCAGAAAAGATTTCTCAACTTGTTATCAACCTGGCTGTAGAAATATTTGAAGAATACTAAATAAATTAGTGCTATTAATGACAGACTATGGTCATATAAAAAAAAAATCTCTAACTAGAATTATTTAAAATTGAATTACTGGGCCTTACTTCACTGCAGCTAGGTGGCATAGTAGAGGGCTGGACTTGAATTCAGGAAGATTCAGCTTCCCAACACTAGCTCATATGACTCTGAGCAAGTCATTTAATGCTGTTTGCCTCAGTTTCTTCATCTGTCAAATGAGCTAAAGAATGAAACACAAACCACTCCAGCATCTTTGCCAAAACAAACAGACAAAAAAGCCCAACTGAAATAGGGTTATGGAGAATTGGTAATAGCTGAAAAATGACTAAACAACTGCCTAACTTCAAAACTTCAAGTGCAGTATTACACATAATGTCACATCTGATTTATGTGACAACTGGTTTGCTTCAAAGCAAAGCCCTAATTTGTAATTTTGACTAGAACTATTGTGTTTTATAGGTAGTGAAACCAATATGTGAAAGGTAGAGATTAAATAAGAGTATAGGAAGAAAACATTTAGCATCCTGAGTTGGATTTCATAATTTGGACTTATTCTCTTGAGAAATCAGTGAAAACATTTAGTCATTCAACTTGAAAATAATCACCAAATAATGCCTCCTTTATAGTCAATCAATCAAGAAGCATTTATTAGGCAACTACATGTGCCAGACACTAAGATCCAATTAAGTATAAGAAGTGTATGCTTTGGTCTCCATCATTTCAAAGGTTATCATTATGGACCCTAAATATAATGTTATAGCAACAGCCTCCCAACTGGCTTGGCCTCCAGTCCCTTCCCTCTCCAATACACATTACACACCCAAGCCAAATAAAATAACAATGCCTTTATGCCATCCTCTTGTTTAGGAATGCCCTGTCTGATTGCTCTCCAGTGCTTTCAGTATAAAGTTTAAGCAAGTTTGCCTGACAACCTATTTCCCTACCTTTCCACCTTCCAAACACTGGTCAGCCATCACATACCCTTCCACTCGAGAATGCCCTTCTCTTGCTCCTTCACCTATCCAAATTCTAGCCCCTCTTCTTCTAGAAGACCTCTCCTGATCCTTCCATGTTCATGCTGATTTTCCTTCCCCTGTATTCTGTACTTGATTTGTTGTATCTATCATTCATTCTGTCATTTTATGAAATACTGCTCTATATATTGTTAATTGTTCCATCTCCAACAAGTCTATCAGTTTCTTATTTTTATCCTAGAAAAATTGGAAATTATGAGTAACACTCTCTTCATGTGGCCCTGTTGAAGCTAGAGGAAAAATGTTTTAGCTGTCTAAAGAGAATTATGCTTTCTTAATGTTCAGTGTAAAGCCCTGAAGGCAAGTTTTAATACCCTCTCTTCCTAAAGCAGGATCATAGATGACCTAGTTTATGAACTGCCAACACAGAGAGAAAACTAAGAAGTGGCAAGGCTCTAGCAGGCTCAGGAGGAGATCTGGAAGTAAACAAACAACAAACTTAGTGAATGAAGAATGCCAGCTCCCAGAGCAGCAATAATTGAAAGAGTCAATCCTCCACAACCAATCAGTCTTAACTTAGTGTGCAAAAATAAATGTAAATATCAAAGAAAATCCAAGGTGACCCCCCCCCCATTTATCTGTGAAGGAGCAAGCTTTGTATTCAATTGTGAAGCAGGTAAAGCAAAGGAAACAGTCTCCTTTTTGTGCCTCTAGCAGCACACTGCCCACCACACAGTAGAGGCTTAATAAATATGCTTGATTAATCCACTGGTCCTCCCCTCACCCCAGTGCTCCTGAATTCTACCACAGGGAATGAAAACCTTCTAGTCTTTCAGATGTATCTGCCCTTCACTTAATTTCATCTGGCCTGTATCAAGTTTTCTAGAATCAAATGACTCCTGCAGAAATGATCAAATACAGCTGCATACAATGGGAGAAAAAGTCCATGTCATTAACCAGAGACATTGTCAAAGTCTAAGACACTCTCAGAATTGGAGAGAGGACACCAGCTGGGGATCTAGGACTTCTCAGGCAGCCTGGGCCAGCAGGAGAACAGAGGGGCAGAGAGTGAGGTCCCAGATGTGAGACAATCCTGGGCCTCTCACTTATTCCTTTCTATTTGGTTTTCTTCCCCTCCCTCTCTCAGCAATACAGTTCTCTCCTTTTCCTGTCTTCCTTCTCTTTTTCTATTTCTTATTCCCTTACTAAGTCATAATAAGAAACTGAAGGCATTTAACATAATTTGTTGCATTAATTAAATGAAGGTTTATAGTCTTTGTTTCCCATTACAATTACAGATTTTTTTTTCCTGAGAATTAGTTGTCTTTGGTGTAAAAAAAGGTCCTTAAACCTTGCCCTAGAGGTTTGAAAACATATGTTGTTTTTTTACCTTTCATTTTACATTTTGAAGGAGGGAGGTAGGAAGAGGGATGGAGACAATAAAGAAGAAAAGAAGGAAGGTATAAAGGATATAGTAAGCACCTACTGAGTGCTACACAGTGCTTTATAAGTTTACCTCATTTTATCCTTATAAAAATCCTGAGAGGCAGGTATTGTTATTATCATTCTACAATTGAAGGGACTGAGGTAAATCAAAAAGATGTTATATGACTTGCCCATAGTCACACAAGTAGTAAGTGCCTCAGGCCTAGTGCTCAATCCATTCTATGGCACCTACCTTTTATTTAGCTTTCATTTACTAAGGATTATTTTTGTTTTAAAAAAATACTTTATCGGTGGCTAGGTGGCGCAGTGGAGTCAGGAGTCCTTGAGTTCAAATCTGGCCTCTGACACTTAATAATTACCTAGGTGTGCGGCCTTGGGCAAGCCACTTAACCACTTAAGCCATTTATATATATATATGTATATGTATATATGTATATGTAGTTCCTCCCAAAAGTCTCTGTGAGCCCAGTTCTACTGAGCTCCCAATCATGCATGACTGACCACAGGCTTAATGAATTAATAAATATGTGAACATTACTCTCTTTTGTTAAAGCCAAATTTAGATAATCTTTTTTCTCAATCTTCACTCACAAATATAGTGATTTAAGAATTACCAAGACTTTCCTCATCACAACCTTGTTTAGTAGTGTTACCCTCATTTTCCTAGTGTTACCCTCATTTTCCTGGTGTTATCCTCACTTTCCTTTTTTTTTTTTTGCAAGGCAAATGGCATTAAGTGGCTTGCCCAAGGCCACACGGCTAGGTAATTATCAAGTGTCTGAGGCCGATTTGAACTTAGGTGCTCCTGACTCCAGGGCCAGTGCTCTATCCATTATGCCATCTAGCTGCCCCTATCCTCATTTTCCTAAGGCCCATTTAATCAGGGTCACATGTGTCATATTCGGGATTTGAACTCAGCTCATTGTGAAACAGTGGAAAGAGCACAGCTTTCAGAAGAAGACTGTCTCATACCTAATTCTGCCTCTTACTACTGGAATGATCTTGGACAAATAATTTAACTTTCTCCCTGACATTCTATTAAAGTTCATTGTTCTTTTACTGTCTCTCTTTGAGATCCATAATTTATTTTTTGTAAATAGAACTTTCTCACATTGCTTCTCTTTGGGAGCTTTTATTTTTGAAAGCAGAACTTTTTAAAGAGGCAAAAAATTTATATTTTCATTGATTCACAGTTTAAGGATGTGTATGAGACTATCTACACGATTTTTTTCTGTTTCTAGTCAATTTCTCTGCTATTAAGTCAATGGTCATAAAACCCCCATTTAAGACTGAAATGTTTGTTTTATTTGTAAATTACAGTGTTATAAGGACACAGCCATAGTTTCATCCAAAAGTTCTAATGTTCAAAAGTGAAAGCCAAGTAACTAACTGAAAGAGGAGTGATACTGGGTTTGGAAAAATTGGAAAAAGTTAAAAGAAAAATAACTTGGAGGGTAACCCAAAAGGTCATTTTCAGAACAAAAAGTATGACTGAAATGAACCTGTGGAAGTCCATTTCCTTTTCTAAACAAACTGAAAGATACAGACAGCCTAAATTTTTTAAATGCCACTTTTTCTCAAAGAACAACTGAAGAAATGATAGTTTACTCTTATCTTCACTGTCATTTTCCTGTTCTCCACTTCTTTTCCCATCTTCATCCTCTGAATCTTCTACTTCCTGAATGATCATTCTCTTTCCTTTGATTTTGGGTACAGATTCAGGTTGGGACGTGTTCAGGTGTTTTTCAACTTCTGACAAGATTTTCTGTAATTGAATCTTTAGGTTAGGAAAATATTTTACAGTAATAAAAAATAAAGTAATTTCAAGTTTCAAAACTAAAAAAAGAGAATTTCATTAAGCCCAATAGTATCAGAGAATCTCATAGCTGAAAAAGTCTTTAAGGGTTGCATACTCCGAACCCCTCCATGAAGCATGAATCCCCTCCTTGACATCCCTCCCAAGTGGTCAGTTAGCCAAGCTTTTGTTTAAATACTTTTAGCATCAAGGAACTCACTATCTACCTCACTATTCTACCTAGATGCAGTTAAACTGCAAGAAAGTTTTATTGAGCAGAAATTTGCCTCTCTTTAACTTTTGCCCATATGGTCCTGGATTGTGTCCTCTGTGGCAATGAGGAATAAATTAAAAAAAAGTAAAAAAAAAGAACAAGGACAAAAAAATTAAAAGCTAATTTCTCCTCCATATGATAGCCCTTCAAATATTTGAAAACAGCAATCATATTCTAGTTTCTTAAGTCTTTTTTTTTAAAGTTAAAAATGCTTAAGCTTCTTCAACCACTGTTCATTCCACATAATTACTAGATGCCAAACCATCCCCATAACTGTCCTCTAGGCTCCATCTATACCATCAATGTTTCTTTTAAAATGCAGCACCCAGAAATGAACCCTGAAGTCCAGATGTTATCTGTTCTGTGCAAAGCACAAAGGATTCTAATCCCCTTTGTTCTGGACATTGTACAGGAACATGTGCATGATGTGACCTGAACCAACACTTTACAGCTGTATCATCAGGGCTGTGGGGGTCCAATTTCATCAGCATAGAGACCCCCAGGGAGCAAACACCCCTCCTTCCCAATTCATTGTCTGAGACAGTGATTTGGTGTGATGGTGGGAAATGTTTTGCCCATATCACCCAGTCAGTATGCCTAAGAGGTAGGACTTGAACCCAAGTTTTACTGATTCCAAGACTTGTTAACTACAAACTACACCATTCTTTTATCATAAGAATATCATTTAATACATTATAAATTCTATATATTATAAATGTATAGTCATTGAGCAATATATCTAGCCATTCAACCAAGCAGATGGTCTATAAAAATAAGTTAGCTACTAAGTCCCAAGAGGGTTAACTCCTATAAAGATCATGAAGTATTACTTACTGGATGTCCCCAAAAGTTGTGCCCATGGAACTAATTATCCCCGTTAATGGTGCTTTACATACATCTTAATATATAATTTTTTGTGAGTCAAATGAACACTATTGTATGGGATATGCCTCTACTTCTGTTAATACAGCCTCATATTTTAAAAGGAAGCTAGATGGCTCAGTGGATAAAGTGCTGGACCTAGAGTCAAAAAGACCTGAATTCAAATCTGACATCAGACACTGTGTAAACTTGGTCAAGTCATGTTTTAACTTGTTTGTCTTAATCCACCAGAAAAGAAAACCTCAAACCATTCCAGTAGCTTGACCAAGGAAACTCTATGGACAGTATTAGTGTGCTGTGTTCCATGGGGCCATGAAGAATCAGACATGATTGAATAACAATATATTGTTAGACTTTTAGTAACTGTGTCATATTTTTACTCATAAGGAGTTTTAACTTCAAACTACTGAGACCATCTTCACTTCAACTACTATTGTGAAGACAGGTCTTCATTATCCATTAAGATTTTTACCTCTAATTCTGCCACATCTAGTTTATTTTGTTCCTCTATATAATTTAAAAATTTCTAGGGCGGCTAGGTTGCCTAGTGGGTAAAGCACCAGCCCTGGAGTCAGGAGTACCTGGGTTCAAATCTGGTCTCAGACGCTTAATAATTACCTAGCTGTGTGGCCTTGGGCAAGCCACTTAACCACATTTGCCTTGCAAAAACCTAAAAAAAAAATTGTTGTTTTCTAAGACAAACTCAGAGACTATCCGAAAATAATTACAAAACAACTTTTCATACAAAATCAGATTTAAATAATTGGATAAATGTCAATTGCTCATGGGGAAGCTAAGTTAATATAATAAAAATGACAATTCTAAATTAAATTACCTTTTTCAGTGCCAAACTACCATCAAATTACCAAAAAATTATTTTATTGAGCAAGAAAAAGTAGAATAAAAGTTTAAGAAAATCAAGGGAATCAAAGCATCAGTCATCAAAACTGTTTGGAACCAGCTAAGAAACAGAGTGTTGATCAGTGGAATAGTTTAGGACAAAGAAACAGTAGTAAATGACTATAATAATGTACTGTTTCATAAACCAAAAGAATCCAGTTTCTGGAATAAGAATTCACTCATTAATAAAAACTTCTGGGAAACTGGAAAACAATATGACAGAAACTAGGCATAGATAAGCATTCTCACCCTATTCTAAGGTAAGATTGAAATGGGTCAGTTTAGACATAAAAGGTAGAACAAGGAATGGCTTAACTGTCAGATCTATGGAAAAGGGAGGAATTTATGATCAAAGAGGAGCTTGATAACACTGTAAAATACAAAATGGATAATTCTTTACATTAAATTAAAAAGTTTCTGCACAAATAAAACCAATGCAACCAAGATTAAAAGGAATGCAGTAAGTTGGGAAACAATTTTTACAACTAGTGTTTCTGATGAAGGTCTCATTTTTAAAATTTATAGAGAACTGAGTCAAATTTTTAAGAGTACAATTCATTCTCCAATTGATAAATGGTCAAACAATTTGAACATGCAGTTCTCAGTTAAAGAAATTAAAGTCATCTATAGTCACATGAAAAAATGCTCTAAATTACTGACTAGAGAAATGCAAATTAAAACACCTCACATTAGAGGTAGCGAGGTGGCTAGGTGGCGCAGTGGATAGAGCACCAGCCCTGGAGTTAGGAGTACCTGAGTTCAAACCCAGCCTCAGACATACTTACTAATTACCTAGCTGTGTGGCCTCGGGCAAGCCACTTAACCCCATTGCCTTGCAAAAAGTAAAAACACCTCACATCTATCAGATTGACCAATATGATAAAAAAAAAGAAAATGATCAATGTTTCAGGGAATATGGGGAAACTCGAACACTAATGTACTGTTGATGGAATTGTGAACTGATCAAACTTTCTGGAGAGCAATTTGTAACTACACCCAAAGAGCAATAAAACTGTACCTAATTCAGTAATAAAACTACTATGTCTGTGTCCCAAAGAGATCATAAGGGTAAAAAAAACCTACATGTACAAAAATATTTATAGTAGCTCTTTTTGTAGTGGCAAAGAATTGGAAATTGAGGGAATGCCTATCCAATCCACTGGGGAATGACTGAACAAACTATGGTATATGAATGTGAGAAAGTGCTATTGTTCTGGAAGAAATTGTGAGTAGCCAGACTTCAGAAAAACTTGGAAATTGCATGAATTGATGTTGAGTGAAGTGAGTAAAACCAGAATAATATTGTACACATTAATAGCAGCATTGTGTGATGATCAACTATGATGGACTTGTTCTTCTCCACAGTAAAATAATCAAAGACAATGCTAAAGGATTTGTGATAGAAAACAGCATCCACATCCAAAAGGAACCATAGTTCTGAATACAGGTCAAAGCTTACCATTTTCCATTTAAAAAATTTGTTTTGTGATTAATTTTTTTCTCTCTTGTGATTTTTTTCTTCTTTTTGTTCTGGTTCTTCTTTCATAATGTAATTAATATGGAAATATGTTTAAAATGATTCTGAATGTATAGACTAGATTAGATTGCTCTCTGTCAAGGGGAGGGGGAAGTAATGGAGGAAGAAAGAAATGTGTTAACTCACATTAAACCTTATGAAAATTGATTGGTTTAAAACTATCTTTATATGCAAGTAGAAAAATAAATTTATTAAATTAAAAAAATAAAAAAGTTCCATTAAAGTTTTTAAAACAAATGTTAAAAATAGTTTTTACATGGAACTATGAGAAAATGAAATACTAAATTTGAAAAAATTTTTCTACCATTTCTAAGTAGCTGAAGTAAATATTGAATGGGACAGCTGGTTAGACAATATTAGGTACTTACTCTCTATTTGCCACTATGCTAAGCACTAAAGCTAGGGCAGGACCACTGACAGAACTATGACCTGGATCAAGTATCCTGATACATGCTAATCAGACTTTATATTTTTCTCCCCATCCTAAAATTATATTATTATAATAATTTGAACAATCACTTAGACCTATCTCACTCAAATAAGGAAACTGAGGTCCAGCAAGATCAGTTTCTTTATACAGGGAACCATAGCTAGTGATAAAGCTGGGACTAGAAATGAGGTCTCTGCACCTCTTCCATCTAGTTCTCCTTTTAATTAAGCTGTACCAAAGGAACACAGGTGGGGATTAAAACTGTCCCACCTTCAATAAAAGACTGAGGCAGAGCTCTGAGCCAATGGCACTTTATCAAAATAGTATATGGTCCCCTCTAATGAAATGGACCTCACATCTTTCTCATGATCTGAGATGTCCTCTCCTTGGTATCAGGGTCCCATTTTTATAGGCTCTGCTACCTTGACTTTCAAGAACAGCTATCTCAAAAACAGAACAATTCCATTGGTTGACATATGATACATAAACTTAAATAGACAAAAACAAATGTCAACAGGGTCATAAATTAAATGAAGCAAGGATTATCTCTGTTGACTAGGTCAACTCAACATAGATCAGCTACTCCTAAGGTTGGGCAAGATGAAATGGTACAGTTGGGCTACTTCAAAGATTGGGCAAAAGGAGATGGTACAGTCAACAAAACATGTGGGGGGACTTTACATGCCATGCCACCACTACTGTATAATTTGATGAATGGAATTTGAGCAAAACAGGATGGAGATATTTGAGTAAGCATTTCTGGGGTTATGCAAGTAAGCAGTAATGACCCTTACATTGAAAGTCTGAGGTCAATTATAGGGCCTTCCTACCTGAATCTATATTCCTATGTAACTTATACAAAGTATGGATTAATACTTTGCTTATTTTTATACTAATTATTAGATGCCTGACTCTCTCTCTCTCTCTCTCTCTCTCTCTCTCTATATATATATATATATATATATACATTCCAAATTACTAATAATCATTACCCCTTATAAAATCATAATGAATTTACTAATGCTGATTAAAATTTAAATGGGAGTGTTCATTCATTAATTCAACTTTCTCACTTCTGAGTAGCTTGCTATGAGGAACAGTAGTTAGAGCACTGGCCTGAAGACAGGAAGTTCTAGCCTCAGATAATGCTTGTCTTTCATTCTTGAAGACCATCATGACATCTGGGAGGTTAATACCATGACAAGTACATGAGATGGCTATGAGTGAGGGGGTATTATGCTAAGTCATTAGCCTCACTTTCTCCTCCAGAACCTTCTGGGTGCAGTGACCAGATATGAATCAGGACAACTAGAGATAGCCCCGGATGTGAGGCAATCAGGGTTAAGTGGCTTGCCCAAGGTCACACAGCTAGTCAGTGGCAAGCATCTGAGGGTGGATTCAAACTCCCATTCTCCTGACTCCAAGGTCAGTGTTCTATCCACTAACTTATATTAGCTGTGTGATCCTGGGCAAGTCATTTGACCTCTGTTTGTCTCAGTTTTCTCAACTGTAAAACGGATAAGAATAATACCTACCTCAAATATCTGTAAAGCATTTAGCACAGTCCCTGTCACATGGAGGACATTATATAGACATTATTCCTTTCATCTTCCCCTTCCCTTATCCCTCATTATTGTGATGCACCATGTCATCAGGACTGAGAGGAAGCTCAGCCACTCAAAAGGACCCATTTTCTAGTGTAGAGGTACAACATAATGACTCCACTAGAATGGAGGTAGGGATAATGATGCTGACAGCACATAGCTCCTCATCCAAACAGGAGACTAGGAAGCCTTGTAAGGTTTGTCATATAATTGCATAATGTAGGCAGTAAGTAATCCTATTGTTTTAGTCATACAGTTGGCCTGCCTTTGCTCCCTCTGGGCCATGTGGTTTCTTCCACTGATGACTCCAAAGTCACACTTAGCTTCTCTTTAAAGACTGAACTACCACAGGAAACAAATTCAATATTATCTTCTGCAATAATCAGGAAATACTTCAGTATCCATTCATAAACTGGACATCTATTTTCATTAGAACATGAAAGTCCTGTCAGTAAAATGCTATGAGCTTTCCTGGGAAACTTCTGTACTAGCCTAAGTTTATCTGAAGGTCAAACCCAACTTGGCAAAGGACATTTCCAAGGGAATATCACTCTTTTTTTGACCCTCTTTAATGCTGAGATCTGCTCTGGTATTCCCTTCATGTCACAAGTAACAATATTAGGAACAGGAACACAAGAGAGGTCTTGTTGTTATTCTACAGTTTGAATCTGGGATAATCTCGATGTAGGTATCACAGCTGACAAGGTTTAGGACATCATTTAGGACTGTGTGGGTATGGCTCATAGGAGCCACCTTCATTTTCCCAGTGTGGCTTGGTTTTTCAGTCAAGTTTTTTGATGAATTAAACAAGTAACAGTGATAGAACATTTCAACTTCTGTCTGAGCTGATGATCCTGGGATGTTTCCTTAGATAAATATCTGCTCAGCAGGTTTAACTCTTCTTGTCCTGAGACAAACCAAGACCATTATCCCTTGTACTCACCTGAACATGTTTACCAATTCTATCAAGACAGCTTTCTCTGACATCTTCAGAAAGCTGATGCTATCATAAGCTTTTTTTTGTTTGTTTGTTTGTTTAGGATTTTGCAAGGCAAATGGCATTAAGTGGCTTGCCCAAGGCCACACAGCTAGGTAATTATTAAGTGTCTGAGGCCAGATTTGAACTCAGGTACTCCTGACTCCAGGGCCGGTGCTCTATCCATGTGCCACCTAGCCTCCCCTATCACAAGCTTTTAAGAAAGCTAGATGGCTCAGTGGACAGAGCTGAAGACCTGGAGTAAGACCGACCTGAATTCAAATTCACTTTTAGAACCTTTAGAAGCTATTAGCTGTGTGACCCTGGACCTAACATCTGTCTAGTTCACTTATTTCAACTGTAAAAAGGGCTAAAGGTAGCAACTGCCTCCTAGGGTTGGGAGAATTAAACGAGATATTTGTAAAATGCTTGCAAATTTCAAAGCATTTCAAAAATGTTTAGTATTGTTATTATTTCAGCATAATTCGATAAGTCATCAGGAATATCACATCAAATATTTTCTATCATATGGCTACTGGCAAGAACCATTTTTCATTTCCTACTCTGCAACCTTTTTTTTAGGGTACTTGCAATTATCCAAAAGAAGCCTTTTCTAGCAAACTCCTGGTTGCACAATGTTCTATTAAATAATTACAATATACAATTACTCTGTAAGTAGTATACAAACAAAATTCTTTCCCTTGTTCTATGTAGTAACTGGGGTCACTTTCCAGTTCACATCTGCACATCCCAGAAAAGGCTACCCTAGGTTCAAAGTGCTCATCTGTTCAAAATCAGAGCTCATGAGACCCACAACAAAATTTTTATTTTTACTGGTCAGTCATAGGACACAAGTTGTTCAAATAAAGACATTTAAAGATATATATTATAATAAGTAATAAAACATTTATTCCATAAATTTGGCACACACTGATGTGCATATTTATATGTGTATTTTATGTGTACACATATATACACATCTATACCTATATATACACTTTTCAAAAATTTCTTTTTACTGCTACCTGAGAATTACTGCTAATATGGAGGTTGAGGGGCCTTTGAGGATGTCCAGATTGCCTAACATGGAGGTCTCTTCATCCCCTACTCCTGAGATTCACTGGGGTAGAGGGAGGATTATGCCTCCTATGTGTTTAGGGGTATATGTTTGTCTGTTATAGTTTTTGTTATTATATAGACAAATGCAGTCAATATTTGTGTGTGAAATCTAATCTGATTTTTAGTGTTTAATAGAACTGGGATGCAAGAGACAACATTCCATGATGAAGGGAACAACATCAGTGAGGGGGCTGGAATAATTTGCAGTGAACCTAGGTATTCTTCAATCCCCTTAAGGGTAGTGTAGAACTCTGGGGAAGGGGTGAAATGATAAAATCTAATACATCTGGCCTTTAGGTGGGGGGAAGAGGAAGGTAGCCTGTGATATAATATCATTAGTGGAAATAATAAACATTTATAAGGAGGCATAGATTTGTAGGGCACAAGGTTAATACCATAAGAGTCATTGGTGCCTCTGTAACCACAGGGCTGCAGATTACTGCTGGTGATATCATCAAGCTGCTCGGTTGGTCAGCAGGACCTTGAGTGGTCACTGCCCAATTGTGCTATGTCAGCAGTCTTAAGGGTGAGTCCAGATGCAGTTCCAATAAGGGGAAGGTTATGAAACTTGTCCTTGCATACAGGGCAGGGATGAAACCAATGCTTAGGAATAAACCAACAATACAGCCTAAAAGGTTTCCTAAACCTGGCATCCCTGACTTTTGTTTTGGGATCATCCTAGTTTCAAACTGTAGAAGAACAGCAAGGCCTCTCTTCTGTTTCTGCTTTTAATACTACTTCTACTAGGTCCTCATCTGATGTGCTAACTCTTTCCCATGAGAGTCATCCCTCTTAACTTTAAAGCTTTTTTATTTTTTAGGTTTTTTGGCAGGACAATGGGGTTAAGTGGCTTGCCCAAGGCCACACAGCTAGGTAATTATTAAGTGTCTGAGGCCGGGTTTGAACTCAGGCACTGCTGACTCCTGGGCCAGTGCTATATCCACTGTGCCACCTCAAAGCTTTTTTTGAAAAGAAAAAGACTTCATGTATCAGATTCTATGCTGATGACTCTCAAATCCATCTATGCTGCCCCAATCTCTCCAGTGACCTCCAATCTCGCATCTCCAATTGCCTTTCAGACATTTCATTAATGATGTCCAGGAGACATTGAAAAGTAAATCATGTCCAATATAGAACTCATTATCTTTCCCCCTAAACTAGACCCTTCCCAGCTCCTACCTTCTCCCACACTGACACTCTTCTCCCAGTCACTCCCTTAGGCTCCCATTCAAGCAGACATTCTAGATTCCTCCCCCAACCCCGAATCTAATCTGTTATCAATTCCTCCTTTGCAGCTTTCCCCTTCTGGGGCAGGCCCTTATCACTACATACCTTGATTCCTTCAGTAGCCTAATGGTGGGTCCTGCTTCAGCCTCTCTCTCTACTCCAATCCTTCCTCCACTCAGCCACCAAAGTGGTTTTCTTAACTCATCAGTCTGATGTACAACTCCCACCCCTACCCCATCACTCAGTAAATTCCAAGGCCTCCCTACCCCTCTAAGATCAAACACAAAATGCCGTTTGGCATGCAAAGTCCTTCATAGTCTATCCTGGTCAACCTCTCCAGTCTTCTCATACCTTTCTCCAACACGTCCTCTTCCATCCAGTGACACTAATCTTCTGCTGCTCCATGAACAAGACATTTCATCAACCAACTGCAGGTATTTTCACTGGCTGCCCCCCATGCCTGAAATGCTCTCTCTTCTCATCTCTGCTTCCTGAATTCCTTCACTGGCCAGCCAAAACTTATCTTCTAAAGAAAGTCCTTCCCCATTTCTCTTAATCCTAGTGCTTTGCTCTCTTAAATTATTTCTAGTTTATCCTGTTTATAGCTTGCTTTGCATTGATTTGTTTGCATTTTAGACTGGGAGCTCCTGAGGGCAGAACTGTTTTTTGCCTCTTTTTGAATCCCCAGTGGTGAGCTGTGATTGGCTGGAGTAGGAGCTTATAAAATATTCGTTGACATTATCAGACTGAGAGGACAAAAATCATTAGTTTTCTGCTCATATGGAAAAATCTGTTAGTTCTAGTCTCCTTAGCTTTAATGGGTATTTCCCCCTTCAAATAGTGATTCCTTATTCCAGGCACCCAGCTCTGTAGAACAGAGAAGAGTCCCAGCTGGTAGTGTCAGAAGGCTTAAATCCATTCTTAGGGGTTTTTTTTTAAGTGTAATGTATTTTAATAGCAAGCTTATAGGAATAGCACAACACAAATAGACAGCTCAGAAAAGTATAATGAATGGATGAAATTTACTACATAATAAAATATTAAAAACACTATTTAGTTGCCATTGGGAAGAAATTTACTCTTTTTTTTAAGTGGCATGACCAGAAAAATTTAACATATTTATCTAAAATTATTATAAAGTTGGATGGTTGAAATTTGTTCATTGAAATATTTTTGGCTGCATCAAAATTCACATACAAATGAAAACAGAAAAAAGTTGCCAATATCTGATTCTATTCCCTATTTTTCCCATCAAAATTATATACTTAGGTACTATTAAAGATAATTTTCTTAGGCTGAAAAATGAAATACAAAAAGTTAATTTTATCCATTAAGTTTTATTCTCTAGGATCTTACTGAACCCATGGGAGGATGGTGGTATTAAAGATACCAACCCTGATACAAAATTTGGGGGAATTTTATACAGAAAGGACAAAGAAATCATAAAACTTGAGTTGGGCAACCAGTGAGATTTCATATAAATGACATATTTCTACATTATGATCCTCTCATAAGTCATATAACATTTACTCCAAATTCCTATTGATAAGAATCCTTCTTAAGTTGGAGAGGGAACATTTACAATCACAGAATTGCTCTCTCCTCATCCAAGACATCTCTTATTTTATGATTTGTTGAGACAAGTAAATGTATTTATTGATGCTATTACAAAGCTGACCAGGTAGTATTGACACAGGCCAAGCCAACATTCAAATGGAGGAGACAGGTCTTGACATTGATTCTACTATTAGTTGGAGGCTGAGAAACCAATTTTTTAATTATAAATATAGAATAAAATTTAGTACCTTTTGACTTCATTGGGAAAAATAGCTAACATTCAAAACCGCCAATAACAGGAAGATTTTTGTTTTGTTTTGAGAATGAATGTTTCCCCTCATGATGGAATTTTAAGCACATTTTCCACACAGATGTCCTCAGACACACCAACCAGACAGGCCTCAACTGCTGCACTATGGAAGACCAGAAGAGTTTTGAGGTTTGGAGCAATTTCACACACCTGGCCCTGGAAGGGAAATGTCCTAATCAGAAGTCCCTGGACTTCTGAAGGTTGAATTTCCCAAAGAGTCACAGTCTGTGACCTGTAGCGATGAATTCTAGATTCCTCTAGTACAAGGAACTGTTTCCTTGGTGTTCTCCCACCTGGGAATTTACCAAGGCTTCCCTAAAAATGTCTCCTTCTGGCAACCCTGGTCCTGAAGAGTGACAGAAGTAGGTGTAAGCATTGTTATTCTGGTTTTTAATCTTGACTTCCTGCTCACTGGGGGGTAGGAATGGAGTGTCACTGACAGAAGCCTCAGTCTGATTTAGAGCTAATGTTCCCAGGGATCTGCACTAATCCTAATCTAGAAGGCACAGTTGGGCAACTAAAGGCAGAAAAGACCTGTTTCCCTTATATCCTATTGGGGACTTCTGGGAATAACTAAAAAATCTTCCAAACAATAAGGCATTCCTGTGCTCAAACCACCTGTGGTACACTGGAAGCTGCAGATGTCTCTGGAGCTGAGACTATGCCAACAGAATGTACTTGCTTGCTAATTGTATTAGGCAAAGAAGATGCACAGACATATTGACTGTGGACTGGACCAATACTTTCACTGGAGCAGGGAGCTCTTGGTGAGGAGGCAGCAGGTGTGGGGAGAGGGTCAAGTGTCCTTAGAGTTAGGAAGACTGAAGCCCACCTCATGCCTGGGACTGCATGACCCTAGGACTCTTAGAATGTTACATCTAGATCAGGTAAAAGAATAGAGACCATTGGACCACAAGTTAACAGATCGAGGGGGTTCAATGCTGACTTGGAGTCAAAAGACCTGAGTTCAAATCCGACCTCAGATATTTCCTAACTTTAACTCTGCCCAAGTCACTTAAGTACTTATTTGCCTTCATTTCCTCATCCATAAAATGGAGATAATATCACAAACACAAGTTTGCTATGAGAATCAAATAAGATAATTATAAAACACTTAGCACAATGCTCTATAAATGTTAGTTATTATTAGCTATTATTGGTCTCACCCCCTCATTTTACAGACAAAGATTATGCCTAAAGAGATGACATTATTAGCCTTAAGTTAGTTCCCATGTGGGAGAGAGGATCTAAAAGTCAGATCTTCTGACAACAAATACAGAATTATTTCTAGACAGAAGGAAACAAGAAACTTGGAGCACCATGTGAAAAGCTGCCCTAAAATGTGACCACTGCTGACAGGTTGTGTATGTGTGTGTGTGTGTGTGTGTGTGTGTGTGTGTGTGTGTGTGTGTGTGCATATATGTATAATGCATAGGCTTGTGCATCATTTAAAAAAACAAACAAACCTAAGTATATATTTTCATTCTACTTCCGAAAAAATATTCATATTCTATACTACCTGTGATGTCTTTCAAAGAAAGAGGTCAAAGAAACTCAGTCTAAATTTATTTTCTAAGGTTGTTGTATTTGATTAGTTTCAATGATTAAAACAAAATAGAAAGCAAGTAGAACATTATTTTCCTTACCTTTGCTATTACATTGCCTGGTTCTACAGTCAGCACTTTATTTAAATCCTGTATTGCTTCATGGTACTTGTTTTGATGTTTATGTGCAGTGGCACGTCGCAAAAAAGCTGCAAATTTGCAAAAATATTTCTTTAAACACTTACACTGTAGACGGTTATGGCTTATTTTGCAATTGAAGAAAGAATGCAAGTAGTATAAGACTGTTAATTATGTAATTACTAAGGTATATAGACACTAACCAAGAATCATTTTTCAAGTCTCAATTTTTTTAATCTTTCAATAATAGGGGCAGGTAAGTGGCACAGCGAATAGCACTGGTCTTGGAGTCAAGGGAACCTGAGTTTAAATCTGTTCTCAGACACATGATGCTTACTTACCCTAGGCAAGTCACTTAACCCCGACTGCCTTGCCAAAAAAAAAAAAATCTTTCAATAGAAAAAAAAAGCAAGGATGAGAAAATTTTTATAATATTCTGGTTCTAGTTTTAGCTTATTTCATATTATTATATCTCTCATTGTATGGTAAAAATAATTGAAATTGAAACTTGCATTGTACATTCCAAAGTAATTGGTCTTGGGGTTTACAGACCTCAAATCACTTCTGTGATAACATCAAGAAAAGAGTCCTTTAGATTACACAAGTGTAGAAATCAGCTCTATTTAAGGATGGACATTTTTATAAACTGAACTTTATGTTGGAAATAATGATAAAGGGGTGGCTAGGTGGTGCAGTGGATAGAGCACCGGCCCTGGAGTCAGGAGTACCCGAGTTCAAATCCAGCCTCAGACACTTAATTACCTAGCTGTGTGGCCTTGGGCAAGCAACTTAATCCCATTGCTTTGCAAAAAAAAAAAAGAAAAGTAAAAGAAAAGAAAAGAAAAGAAAAGAAAAGAAAAGAAAAGAAAAGAAAAGAAAAGAAAAGAAAAGAAAAGAAAAGAAAAGAAAAGAAAAGAAAAGGAAAAGAAAAGAAAAGAAAAGAAAAGAAAAGAAAAGAAAAGAAAAATAATTATAGCATCACTGGTTAAAAACTCCATCACTTAATGGTATACTACTGACTCCACACACCCAAGAGAGAGCTCATGTAATAAGACTAACAATAAGAATTCACATTCACATAGCATTCTAAGGATGGGAAAGAACTTTCGTCACATAAACTTTATTAGATTAAGCAGTAGAAGCAATATTTTCTCCATTTTATAGAAGCAATATTTTCTCCATTTTATAGATGAACAGACTCTGAGATTAAATAATTTGCCCATAGTTATATGTCTAAAGCAGGACTTGACCCTAGGCCTCCTGATTCCAGGACAACCATATCCTCCATTGTAACAAACTTCCCATAAAAATGATAATTATTAAATTAATACCTCAATGTATTATGACTTTAAATGAACTGATAAATGTCTTAGTTGGTAGTCATTAAGTCCAACCTCAGGAAGCAGTGTGGAATAGTGGGTTAAGCACTTTACTTGGAGTAAGACTACTGGATTCAAATTCTGCTCCAAATACATAGTAGCTGGGTGACACTAGGCAAATCATTTAAATACTCTGGGGGACTCAGTTCCTTCATCCACAAAATGAAGGAAGAGCTGAACTTGACACAGGCCTCTGAGATCCTTTGTAATTGTCAAATCTATCATCAGTTGAATTCCCTCATTTTATGTGTGAAGAAACTAAGGCCAGGTCCTCAGGAGGTTGGGCCAGGACTTAAATAAGAGATTCTCTGACTCCAAATTCAGCTCTTTTTCTAATTAAGAATACTTCCATCAAAGAGATAACTCAAACAAAAATTAATGGATTCTACTGAAATTGATTTCTAAGGGGTCACTTTATGGATCGTTTTACCTTTTAAGTTTCCAGGTTCCAACTCTAACACCTTCTCACAATCCTGAAGAGCATTATTCCAGTTCTTTAGTTTGATTTCTGCTTGAGCTCTGTTGTTATATGCAGCCACCGTGGGAGAGACCGATATGCTCCTATAATATTGAAGGTAATCTATTTACTAAAAAGGCTTAAATTGTTAGACATCAAAAGTATGTGCAGATGTTATATGTATATGCAAAACAGTCTGGATAAGTAAAAGTTAAATAAAAAGAAAAATTAATACAAGCAAAATTATGCAAGTAAGTTTTCAACAAAAATTTTAAAATATATGTGAACATCAATTCTTAGTCCAGAATATAGAGGTGATAAGGGACTGATTTAACTTCTCAACATACTAATTGAAAAATCTATTCAATAAGCCACAAATGCCAACAGATTTTTGGATTATTATGAAGACAATTTTCTAGTATTTAGAACAAATGATCTTATTTTCATTTCTTTACTAACAGAAAATAATCTAGAAGAGACTATAAGAGATCACAAGATCATCTGAACTTAAGACCCAGAGGGACAGAGGAAAGAAACCAACAGAATTAAGAAAATGAATTTTAAGAATGAAAATTTTATGAGCCTCAAATTACGAGTGGGAAGAATCCAACAGAAACAAAAGGCCCCACAAATCTGACTGCTGTTCAAAAACAGTTGTACCATATACTGGAACAAATTATATGTGTATAAGAGTGATAAGGAAAATAAGAGATTCAAGTTAGCTATGAACTCTAAGAAGGAAAATTATAGGCAGAAATAGGAAAGTTAAAAAAAAAGTGAAAATGAGTTCAGATTTCTAAAAATACTACACAGCTAGGACAAGATGATCCATCAAACCTGAAAAGAGATGCTGCTTGTGATGACCATTAGCATATTTTGTTAAAAATATATAATTTAAAAGAGAAGAATTCAGAAATGTAACTGTCATATTAGTCAAGGGCCTCCACAAAAGCCCTGATCCTCCATAACCTCTACCAAGGTCCTACCCAAGCTAGAAGATTAAGGTGCAATGGCTCCAGAAACAGAATCAATCTGGTAACCAAGGACAGCTAAACTAAAAGCAGAGAAGCTCTGGGCAGCAGCTACCAAGAAACACTGGCTGGAAGAGATGTGTAGTTTCATTAATGAGATTATGTCATCACTGGCTACCTAGATAATGGCCACCAATTCAGGGGCATTTTTATGTCTATGGTGATGATTATATATCTTCAACATGCCTGCCTGGCCAGAATCTGTAACAACTACCATTTTGAGGAGCAGAGAAGATAATTGAAGACATCTGCACAGGTTGGTTCAATGAAATATGCATTGTTAAGGTTCATGGTCTCCAAAAACAACTCCCTAAGGACACCAAGGCCTTTCTATCCATCCTATAACTGAAGCCTCTTATCTGTATTGTTTCTGCCCATTAGAATGTGATCCCCCTTCCCTATAAAGAATCATTTTCAGTACCTAACACTCCTTATAATAATTCATTCATCCATTCTGTTTATCATATAGATTTTCTACAATTTATTGAAGAACATGGATAAAAATCTCATAGAATAAAAAGGCATGGATGGGATGCAATCTGCATCAGAGGAGGGATTACCTATATTAGTGAGAACAAAGAAATATAGACAAGAAAATAAAACTAGTGTTGAAATATCTGAACTGAAAAAGGGAAAATGGAATATATATCTTTATATATATGGTTGAGAAAGGGACAAAGCCAAGATGATGGCATGAGGGCAGAAATTTCCAGAAATTTCCAGACTCTAGTCAAAATTTAGAAGGGTAGAACCACAGAAAGACTGAGTGATACAATTTCTGAAGTCCAAGACAACTTGAAAGATCCATGGAAAAGGTCTGTTCCACTGGGACAGTTCAGCTGGGAGGGCCTGGGTCCCTGGGTCCCTGGGAGTACCTAGATCAGTGACAGCTGGGGCAGTTTCCAGATCTCTTGGCCTAGGGATCACTTGAAGGGGCAGTGAGAACTCCACCACACCAAAATGATCAGGGAGCCCAGGCCAGTGCCAGCTTCCAGGGTGCTCAGTCTACAGATGGTAAGGGGGATTCTGCTGCTTTGCCCAGATTCAGAATCAGGTTGCAGTCTGGGTCCCCATACTACCATAGAAGAACAGGGAGTTCCAGGGCGGGGGGGGGGGGGGGGGGGGGGGGTGCTTACGGTCATCCATAGACCAGAACACAGGCAGGAGAGCAGTCAGAGCCTCCCATAAGACCTTGAAGGAATTGGGGCCTGGGGGGGGGGGGGGGTAATGCCAAAAACCTCCAAAAGCTTTGAAAGTGTGGCAAATCAGTCAGAGGCTGAGGAAATGAGCAAATAACAGAAAAAGATGAACCTGACCATAGAAAATTACTTTGGTCCCATGGAGGATCAAAATATACACTCAGAAAATGACAAAGAAAAATGGGAAATGGGTTCAGACTATGGAAGAGCTCAAAAAAGACTCTGAAAGGCAAGTAAGGGAGGTATAGGAAAAATTGGGAAGAGAAATGAAAGCGATGCAGGTAAATTCCAAAAACCAAGTGAAGCAATGATCCAGGAGTCAGGAGAACCTGAGGTCAAATGCTGTCTCAGACACTTAATAATAACTTAGTTATGTGACCTTGGGCAAGTCAATTAACTCCACTGCCTTGTAAAAAAACAAACAACTAAATTGTTTACATCCCTATACCAGAAGACAATACTTGTAACTCTTGAGGATTGAATTTCTCTCTTAGGAAAGTTGAAAGAAGCACACTTAGCCAGAGGGAGTTGGTATAAATTGACTATGATGTGATCAAACTTTTAATCAGAAAGTTGTATTGGGACAGTTAAAGGAAGAGAATTTCGAAAGAAGGTGTGGTTTAGTTGATTATAGTTAAATGATGTTTATGGGACTTGAGAACTGTGGTTATAATGGGACAGTTGAGAGGAGGGAAGTTTATAAACCAATCAATATGTTTTGATGAAAGACTAAACTTTGACAAAGGATGCAGGTACAATACAGGTATAAAACAACGACAAGAAAAAGAAGCTTACACTAGGAGAAGAAGACATTAGAGAATAAAGAACACCACATGAAGAGGCACATAGGACCTATTAAAGTAAAGAGAAAAATGGAAGGTTATGAGCACTGAGGAAATCTTTTTTTTTTCTTTGTTTTACTTTGTTTTTTGCAAGGCAATGGGGTTAAGTGACTTGTCCAATGTCATACAGTAATAAGTGTCTGAGGTTGGATTTCAACTCAGGTCCTCCTGACTTCAGGGTCTATTCACTGTAACATCTAGGTGCCCCCAAAAGCATTGTGTAAATATTATTCTTAATAGATTTGGCTCAAAGAGGGAATAACATATATTCCCAATTGGATTTAGAAATTTATCCTACCCTATAGGGAAATAGAAGGGGGAGGGGGAAAAACAGCATGGTGAGGTTGATAAGAGGGAAGGAGGAAGTAAAAAGCAAAAGAAAGTTAAAATAGGGATGGCTAGGTGGCACAGTGGATAGAGCACTGGCCCTGGAGTCAGGAGTACTTGACTTCAAATCTAGCCTCAGACACTTAATAATTACCTAGCTGTGTAGCCTTGGGCAAGACACTTAACCCCATTTGCCTTGCAAACACCTAAATAAATAAATATAAATAAATAAAAAAGAAAGTGAATAAAAAAATTTTTTTTAAGTTAAGTAAAAGAAGAAAGGGAGAAGAAAAGGGAAGAAAGCTAGTAGAGGGAGAGTAGATTGAGAAAGGTAGCAATTAGAAGCAAAACATTGGTTTTGGGGGAAGATAAAATGGAAGGAAAATACAGAATTAGTAATTTTAAACTGTGAATGTGAACGGGATGAACTCTCCCATAAAACAGAAACAGATAGCAGAATGAATAAAAACCAGAATCCTATAATATGTTGTTTACAAGAAACACATTTGAAACAGAGTGATACAAACACTGGAGCAGAATATATTATGTTTCAAATTAAGTTAAAGATAAAAAAAGCAGGGGCAGTAATCCTGATATCAGATAAAGCAAAAAATCAAAAATAGAACTAATTAAAAGAGAGATGGAAGAAGAAAGATATTGTAAAGCTAAGGCTAGCTAATTAATAGATGTATTTGTGAAATTTTGTGAAATTTTTCTTATAATAGCTATGAATTGAGGAATGGCTGAACAAGCTATGGCACATGAATATGATGGAGTACTCCTGTTCTTTAGGAAATTATAAGTGGCCTGACTTCAGAAAAGCATAGAAAGATTTGTGTGAACTGAGGCTGAGTGAAGTGAGCAAAACCAGAACACTGTACACATATAACAAAAACTTTGTGAGAGGATCAACCATGATGGATGCTGCTTCTCTCAGCAGTTCAGAGATCAAGGAAAATCCTCAGAGATATGTTAAGGAAAATGCCATCTATGTTCAGAGAAGAAACCATGGAGTCTGATACCTATGTTCACTTTTTAAAACTTCTTTTGTTTTTTCTTTCTTTCTCAAGGTTTTTCGCCCTTAGTTCTTTTTCTTTTTTTAGGTTTTTTTTGGCAAGGCAAATGGGGTTAAGTGGCTTGCCCAAGGCCACACAGCTAGGTAATTATTAAGTGTCTGAGACCGGATTTGAACCCAGGTACTCCTGACTCTAAAGCTGGTGCTTTATCCACTACGCCACCTAGCCACCCCTCCCCCTTAGTTCTAATTCCTCTTTAACAATATGGCTAATATGAAAATATGTTAAACACGACTACATGTATACTTATATCAGATTGTTTGCTGCCATGGAGAGGCAGGAAGGGAGGATGGTAGAAAAATATGGAACTCAAAAGTTTGCAAAAAGGGTGAATGCTGAAAACTATTTTTACATGTAATTGGAAAATGAATATTTATTAGAAAACAATTAAATAATTTTTTAAAATAATAGTGCAATTCTTTCTTTTCACCAGACATTCCTGCCAAATGGGAGTGGGAATTCTAGTCTCAAACTCTAATTTTTTTTTTTTAGTTTTCTGCAAGGCAATGGGGTTAAGTGGCTTGCCCAAGGCCATACAGCTAGGTAATTATTAAGTGTCTGAGGCCGGATTTGAACTCAGGTACTCCTGACTCCAAGGCTGGTGCTCCATCCATTGCATCACCTAGTTACCCCTAAAATTCTAATCTTCATCACTAGTCTGATGTTTTAATGAACTGAACTAGAGGCAGGGTGGTATACTGTCTACTTACTATATTCCAGGAACCACAAGTATTGGGACTACAAAAAGAGGCAAAAAAGAGGGTTTCACCTTTAAGAAGCATACAATCTAATATGGAAGAGTCAACAAAAATCTACATATGAGATGAATAGAAATAATTAACAGAGGCAAAACCCTAGAATGAAAAGGACTTGAGAAATGTTTTCTTCAAACAGTGGTGTTAAACTCAAATAGTAAGAAGGCCACTGTACCACACTTATGGATCCTTAAAGGTCACCTACTGATGAAAAACAACACAGCATCATCTTATGTTCTGCTGTATCTTAATTGATTTTTAAGATATTTCCCAATTACATTTTAATTTGATTCAGGTTCCTCTCAGTAAGGCTGTAGGTAGAGAAACACTGCATAGAAGATGGGATTTAAGTTGAAATATGAAGCCAGAGAAGCCAGCAGACAAAAGATGAAAAGAAGATTGACCTCTAAGGCAGAAATTCCTATTCTGCTTGCTATTGCTGACTATATGTGTGATCTTAAGAAAAATTACGTAGCCCTTCTGACCTCAGTTTTCTCATCTACAAAATACGAAGTGGATGAGATTACTACTGGGGTCCCTTCAAGTTCTAGACCTATGATTCTATAACTTATTCCAGATCTAATTCTATGCACTGAGATATTAAATTTTTGCTGCATCCCACATTAACAGATAGAACAAGACATGAAAATTTTATAATATAATATTCTTTGTTTCATCCATCAATAATATCATGAGATTCAGTTAGAAAGTTGACTTTGTTCATTGCAAATTTAGGCTATTCAAGAGTTAGCTTCAAACAGTTCAGAAAAGATTTGTTAAAAAAAAATTGTTTCCCACTGTACGACTGGCAGTTGGAATCCAGGCTTCTCTCTTCTCCCCCCCCCCCCCCCCAAGACCACTATGATCACACTTTAGTTCCTGAATTTCTTCATGACATCTTATTAATTAATAAGCAATGCCACTCCGCTACCTTCTTGCATCTTGACTATTCCTGAATAGGATTTGCCCTTTCTACAGCTAAATTCCTAAGTCCAAAGTCTCAGTGTTAACTGAGGACAAAATTTGCCTACTTTTATTATTTCTAGTTTATCCTGTTTAGTCACATTTTTGTGTACAGTCAAATGAGGCCGTGGGTCTTATGGTTGGCTCTCATTACATTTTTTTCTCATGTAAACTACTGGTATTACATTATTGTCATTCTTCTTCCCACTTGCTACTTTTCATGGTATGCCTCTAGCTTGACAAATTTCTCTGAGTGATTTGTCCTCTTTTCCTTCTCAGTTTAAACTTTAAACACATAACTCCAAAAGATTATATTTTTAACCAGTATTTACTTGATAACATTTTGTACGTGTATGTATTTTGTGACCTTTAATAATCTTATAGGACAAGGGCCAGGTTTTTTTTTTTCTTTTTACCTCTCCTCCCCAAATAGTATCTGGCTCAGGACCTGGAATGTAATAGCTACTTAATAAATGCTTGTCCATTGATTGATTAGAAGTACTCCATTCTTCACTATAATTCCTACATTTTAAATTACTGCCCATAAATCTGACTCTCAAGCACTATCACTGGTTTTGGTTTTTTGTGCATGAGATTTCTTCTGTTTTTCCTCTAATTGCTGTCCTCTCCCTAACCATGGGTGTTTCAGAAGAATAAATCAATTGCTACTCTACTTGTTATCATACATTTTTCCTCAATGATTAGATCTTTCCTTTTAGATTCAATGCCACCTTTATGCTGAAGACATTCAAACCTTTACTTTCAACTTTATCTCCACCTACCCAAAGCTATTTCTTCACCTTGATGCTTCAGATCACCAGCTCAGACTCAACAGATCTTGCCACCAACACACCAACATCCCAAAACAAGGCACAGGCTGGGGAAATGAGTAAGAAGAGAAAAAAAAGAGGAACACCACTGAGAAATACTTTGTCTATAATCCCAAGAAGAATCAAAATACTCAATCTGAAGATAAGGAAGTATAAGCTCCTGCATCTAAAGACTCCAAGAAAAATGGAAATTGGGCTCAGGCTATGACAGAGCTCAACAAAGACTTTCAAAATCAAGTGAGGGAGATAGAAGAAAAATTGGGAAAAGAGAGAGATGCAGGAAAAACATGGAAATGAAGTCAGCAGCTTAGTCAAGGAAATCCAAAAAGTGCTGAAAATAATAGCATGCTAGGGGCGGCTAGGTGGCACAGTGGATAAAGCACCAGCCCTGGAGTCAGGAGTACCCGGGTTCAAATCCGGTCCCAGATACTTAATAATTACCTAGCTTTGTGGCCTTGGGCAAGCCACTTAACCCCATTTGCCTTGCAAAAAAAAACTTAAAAAAAATAATAGTATGCTAAAAACCAGCTTAGGTCAAATGGATGAAACAGTTCAAAAAGTTATTGAGAAGAATGCTTTAAAAAGCACAATTGGCCAGATGGAAAAAGAGATAAGAAAGCTCTCTGAGGAAAACAAATCCTTCAGACAAAGAATAGAACTCAGGGAGATTGATGAATTTACAAGAAAGCAGGAATCAATACTTCAAAACCAAAAGAATGAAAAATTAGAAGAAAATGTGAAACATCTCATTGAAAAAACTGATATGGAAAACAGATTTAGGAAAGATAATCTAAAAATTATTAGAATACCTGAAAGTCATGATCAGGAAAAGAGCCTTGACATCATTTTCAAAGAATTACTACAGGAAAATTGCCCTAATATGCTAGAAGCAGAGGGTAAAATAGACATGGAGAGAATCCACCAATCTCCCCAAGAAAGAGATCCAAAAAAAACAACCCTCACGAATATTATAGCCAAGTTCCAGAACTCCCAAGTCAAAGAGAAAACAATACAAGCAGCCAGAAAGACACAATTCAAATATTGTGGAGCTGCAGTCAGGATCACACAGGACTTAGCAGCAACTACATTAAAAGCTCATAGGGTTTGGAATATCATATTCCAGAAGGCAAAAGAGCTCGGAATGTAACCAAGAATCAACCACCCAGCAAAACTGAACGTCCTCTTCCAGGGAAAAAGATGGACTTTCAATGAACCACGGGAATTTCAAATGTTCCTGTTGGAATGGCCAGAGTTGAACAGAAAGTTTGACCTTCAAATACAAGACTCAGACAAAGAATAGAGAGTGGAGAAGAAGGGGAAAATATGAGGGCCTTAATGATGATGAACTACATGTACTCCTGCATAGAAAAATGATACTGATAATACTCATATGAACCTTCTCATTTAATAGAGCAGGTAGAAGGAGCTTTTATAGATGAAGCACAGGAGAGAGCTGAATTTGAAGATATAATATGGTGTAAAAATGGGAGTCAATAGAAAAAAAGGGAAATTTAATGGAAGAAAGAAAAAGGAGAGGTGGAATAGGCTAAGATATTTCATATAATAAGATTTTTTTTTAATACAATGAGCTATTGCAATGATATGAAAGGGGGGAAGGTAAGGGGGAATAAGGGAATCTTTGCTCCCATCAGAGGTGGCTAGGAGAGGAAACAGTGTATGTGTATATATATATATATATATATATATATATATATATATATATATATACACTTAATGGGGTATAGACAGCTGGAGTAAGAAGAAGAGAAGGGGGACAGGGGGAAGGGGGGGAAATGTGCGTGATGGAGGAGAGGATGGACCATGGGGGGGAGAGTGGTCAGATATAACACATTTTCTTTTTTACTTCTTGCAAGGGGCTGGGATTGGATGGCCTGTCCAGGACCATAGAGACAGGTGGATGCTAGGCCTAAGGGGCGGTATGTGGGCTCGGGGCCTCTTGGCCCAAAGGCTGGGGATCTGTCTGGTGTGCCACTTAGCTACCCTACAGCAGAGACAGAGTGAAAGGAGAGAGAAAATATAGTATATGGTAGTGGAGAAGGGAGTTGCAATCAGCAATGGCAATGGTGGAAAAATATGGAAGTAACTTTTGTGATAGACTTATCATAAAGAAGTGATCCACCCATGACAGAGCTGGAGGAGGTGTTGGAACATAGACTGAAGCACATTTTTTATTATATTATTAATTCTTTTAGGGGGGTTGCAGGGCAAATGAGGCTGGGTGGCTTGCCTGGGGCCACACAACTGGGTGATTGCTGGGTGTCTGAGGCCAGATTTGGACCTGGGTACTCCCGACTCCAGGCCTGGTGCTCTGTCCACCACCCAGCCACCCCACTATCATTATTATTATTATTATTATTATTATTATTATTATTATTATTACTATTTTATTTTGGGTCTTTTTTTTTTTGTTTTTGCATAGCAGTGGGGTTGGGGTGACTTGCCTGGGGTCACACACCTGTGTGATTGTTGGATGTCTGGGGCCAGATTTGGGCCTGGGTGTACCTGGCTCCAGGGTCAGTGCTCTGTCCACTGCACCACCTGGCCACAGCTACTATTATTATTATTATTTTTTAATTTTAATTTTTTTCTCTCTCCTTTACATTATTGCTCATGTGGGTCTATTTTTGGGGGGATGGAGGGGGTATTATGTTTACTCTTAAACAAGAATATTTTAGTAATTTATAAAAAAAATTATTTGCACAAAATAAGAATAAATAAATTTTTAAAAATTAATGTAATAATTGAAAGTAGAAAAAAATAAAATAAAGTTATTGCTTAAAAAGAAGAGGAGGTAATGTAAAAAGTGATTGTAATTTGATTTAATTCAAGACTTGAAAAGTGTACTTCTAATAAGACAGAAAAAGGGAAGGACTTAGTGACTTTGAGGCAATGCTGCTTATCAAACACTCAATCAATCAATCAATCTATAATGATACTTTGATTATACTTTGAGCTTATCAAGCAATCAATTAATCAAGCTGTGATTGATGATACCTAATTAATAGTACTTGAGTGATAAATAACATCAGGTAAAGATTTATAATTTTAGAGGGAAAGAAGGGAGGGTGTGAACACTGAGTGAATTCTGTCCAATAGATTTGACCCAGGGAGGGAATAAGATACATTCCCACTTGGGTTTAAAAATCTATCCTAATCTACAAAGAAGGGGAGTGGGCAGGAGAAGGGAAAGATAAGGGAAGAAGAGTCTGATAAGAGGGAAGGAAAAGGTATAAATAAAAAAATCTAAAGTTAAATTTTAAAAGAAAAATTAAAAGGGAAAGGGAATAAAACTTTGGTGAGGAGGAGTAAGAGGAAAGAAAAAAGAAAACTAAATGGAGAAAGATAGCATGGAGGGGAAATACAGAATTAGTAAACAACTGTAACATGAAACATAAGCGGATAGCAGAATGGATTAAAAATCAGAATCTTACACTATTTTGTTTACAAGAAATACATTTGAAGCAGAAAGAACATACAGGGTAAAGGTAAAAAGGATGGAGCAAAATATATTCTGCTTCAGCTAAAATAAAATCAGGGGTAGTGATCCTAATCTCAGATAAAGTGAAAGCAAAAACAGATCTCATTAAAAGGGTTAAGGAAGGAAACTATATCTCTTAAAAGGTACCATAGGAAGAGAAGCTATCATTATTAAACATGTATGCACCCCATGCTAGCATCCAAATCCCGAGAGGAAAAGCTGAGTGAATTGCAAAGAGATACAGACAACAAAACTTTAATAATGGGGGAACTCAACCTCCTTCGTTTAGGGCTAGATATATCTAACAACAAAATAAACAAGAAGGAAGTTAAGAAAATGAATGAAATTTAGAAAACTTAGATATGATAGACCTCTAGAGAAAACTTAATGGGAATAGAAAAAAATACCAAAATTGACCATGTACTAGTGTATAAAAATCTTATAATCAAATGCAGAAAGGCAGAAATAATAAATGTATATTACTCAGACCATGATGCAATAAAGGATCATAGGAAAAAAACCAAAAACTAGTTGGAAACTAAATAACTTAATTTTAATTTAAGTGGATCAAACAGCAAATTTTAATTTAAGTGGATCAAACAAAATCATGGAAATAATCAATAATTATATCCAAGAAAATGAAAATAATGAGAAATCATACCAAAATTTATGAGATGTAGTCAAGGCAGTTTTGAGGAAAAACTTTATATTGCTAAATGCTTATATGAATAAAATAGAGAAAGAGGATGTCAATGAATTCGGTTTGTAACTAAAAAACCTAGAAAAAGAGCAAATTAAAGCTCCCCAACTAAATACCAACTTAGTAAACATAATACCCTCCCCCCCCCAAAAAATATAGACCCTCATGAGCAATAAAGAGGAAAAAATAAAAATAAAATAACAACAACAACAATAATAATGGCAGCTAAGTGGCCCCTGGAGTCAGGAGCACCCGAGCCCAAATCCAGTCCCAGACACCCAACAATCACCCAGCTGTGCGACGCAAGGCAAGCTACCCCAACCCCACTGCCCTGCAAAAACCAAAAAAAACCCCCAAAAAACCCAAAATAAAATGATAGTAGTAGTAATAATAATAATAGTAGGGGCGGTCAGGTGGCACAGTGGACAGAGCACCAGCCCCAAAGTCAGGAGCACCCGGATCCAAATCCAGCCTCAAACCCCCAACAATCACCCAGCTATGTGACTCCAGGCAAGCCACCTAACTCCTTCTGCCCCACAACCCACCCCCCACAAAAATAACGATGATAATAATAAAAAATGTGCTTCAGTCTGTGTTCCAACACCTCCAGCTCTGTCACAGGTGGATCACATTCTTTGTGATAAGTCCATCACAAAAGCTACTTCCAAAATTTTCCATTGTTGCCAACTCCCTCCATTCGTACTTCCATGTACTATATTTTCTTTCTCCTTAAACTCTGTCCCTGAAAGAAAGCTCTTAATGGAAGTCCTATTGACAAAACCCAGAAAGAGAAGCTACAAAAACAACAGGTGCCTCAAGGTCTGTCCTCCGGGATGGGGGGGGGGGGGGGAGGATGGTGGTGGCCAGTGCAGAGTGCCCACAGCTAGTGGGTGGGGCAGAACCAGCCTAATCTAAGATCAGCCTCGGGGCTTTCACTGTGGGAATCACTTTGCTCTGAGAAACAACCAGAGAGTGGAGGCATGGCCGTCTGGGACTAAGTCTGGGACTTACAGGAACTGGAGGGTGGGTTCCAGCCTCTAGCACTCTCTACTGACCGGGTGGAGATATTACATACAATGGGAAAAGCCTCCAACATCCCCTACTAGCCACTCAATGAGCAAAGCCTCCGGCACTCACTACTGACCAGCTGGAGATACTACACTCAGTGAGTAAAGCCTCTAGGGATCTCAAAAACAAACCTCTGTGAACCAGTTCCTTCCCCTAACACAAGATCTTAGGGAAATAAAAAAAGGTCAGTGGAAAGGGGAGACCATAGGAAAATTCCTAGAAGGAAAAGACCCTAATTCAGAGAGACATAGTACCTCTGAGGAGAATATGATTTGGACTCCAGCACAGAAAGATTTACTTGAAGAAATCAGAAAGGAGTTTAAAAATCAATTGGAAAATTTTGGAAAAGAAAACCAAGAGAAAATTAGCACCTTACAACAAGAAAACAAATCCTTAGAAAATACAATTGGACAAATGCAAAAAGAAAATAATTCTTTCAAAATTGCAAATGATCAAAGGGAAAACCCTTACAAAGATAGAATTGACCAATTGGAAAAGGAATTGCAAAAGGTAAATGAAGAAAATTCTTCCCTAAGAAAAAGAATGGAGTCTGTGGAAACCAATGATTTCATGAGATGATAAGAATTGGTTAAACAAAACCAAAAAATTGAAACAATAGAAGAAAATGTTAAATACCTCATTAGCAAAACCACTGACTTCCAGAATAGATCAAGGAAAGATAACCTAAAAATTATTGGTCTTCCTGAAAACATTGAAGAGAGAAAAAGGCGTGGACTTAATATTATAGGATTTAGTGATGGAAAACTGACCTGATATCATCGAACCAGAGGGCAAAATAGCTATTGAAAAAATACATTGACCTCCTCTGGAAAAGAATCCCAAAATGAAAACACCAAAGAATATTATGGTCAAATTCCAGAACTATCAGATAAAAGAAAATCCTGCAAGAAGCCAGAAACAATTTAAATACCAAGGAGCCACAGTTAAGATTACACAGGACCTGGCAGCATCAGCATTAAGGGATTGAAGGACCTGGAATGCAATATTCCAAAAAGCAAGGGAGCTTGGAATGCAGCCAAGAATCCAATATCTGGCAAAACTGAGCCTTCTCTTCCAGGGCAAAAGATGGACATTTAATGAAATAGGATTCTTCCAACTTTTCCTGATGAAAAGACCAGAGTTTAATAGAAAATTTGAACTTCAAACAGGAGACTCAAGAGACACATGAAAAGGTAAAATTTTAAAAGGGGGGGAGGGGAAAAAACTTTTCAAACAAGATGAAACTGGCAATATTCCTACCTGGAAGAAAGACTAACAACTCTTGAGAATTGTAACTCTATTAGAGAGAATTTAATTAGCCAGAAGAGATGGATATGAGAAACTGTTATCCAGTAAAATGAAAATGGATATATCCTTACCTGGGAGAAAGACTCTAATAACTCTCAATAATTGTAATTCTACTAGTGAGCAGCCAGAAGTGATGGACACTCATGACCTTTCTGTGACTCAGATAGAATGATTTAACAACAATACCTCCTTAAAAAGGAGGAAAGTAAAGAGATGAAATGATGGAGGGGACTGAATGGGGTAAAACTCATTACATTAAGAGGTACAAAAGACTTATTGCAATGGAGGGGAATAAGGGAGGAGGTAAGAACTGCCTAAATCTTATTCACATCAGATTGCTTAAAGTTAACACACACACACACACACACACACACACACACACACACTGTTAAATTAAGAAACTTATCTTACCTTTACAGTGTTAAAAGGGGAGAAAGGGGAGAGGGAGGGAAGAGGGAATCAAAAGAAGGAAGGAAAGGAAGAAGTGGCAAAAGAAATAAGGAAGGAGTTTAAAAATCAACTGGGGAAAAAATGTATTGGGAGATTTGGTAGAGACAATTAATACCTTGCAACAAGAAAACAAATCCTTAGAAAATACAATTGGACAAATACAAAATGAGAATAAATCTCTCAGATCCTCAATTGGACAAATACAAAATGAGAATAAATCTCTCACATCATCAATTGGACAAATACAAAATGAGAATAATTCTCTCATATCCTTAATTGGACAAATGCAAAAAGAAAATAATTCTCTCAAAAACTCAATTGGTCAAATGGAAAGCTCTTTCAAAAGTAGAATTGACCAATTGGAAAAGTAGTTGCACAAGGTTAATGAAGAAAACTCCCTAAAAAAAAAAAAAAGAAAAACTCCCTAAAAGTCTGCAGAAACTAATGACTCCATGAGACAGCAAGAGCCAGTTAAAATCAAAAAATAGATAAAATAGAAGAAAATGTGAAATACCTCATCAGCAAAACCACTGACCTCAAGAATAGGTTGAGGATGGGCAACCTGAGAATTATTGGACTTCCTGACAATAAAGTAATTTCAATACTAAATATGTAAGCACCCAATGGTATAGCATCCAAAATCTTAGAGGAGAAGTTGAAGGAATTACAGGAAGACATAGACAGCAAAACTCTACTAGTGGGAGACCTCAATCTCCTGCTCTCATATTTAGATAAATCTAACTATAAAATAAACAAGGAAAATAGGGAGGTAAATAGATTGTTAGAAAAACCTAGACATGATAGACTTATGATAGATAGAAATTGAATGAGGATAGAAAGGAATATACTTTCTTTTCTGCAGTACATGGCACTTAGACAAAAACTGACTATGTACTAGGGCATAAAAGCCTAATAATCAATTGCAGAAAGGCAGAAATAGTGAATACATATCTCTCAGATCACAATGCAATAAAAATCATATGCAATATTGGGCCAGGGAGATATATACCCAGAACTAATTGGAAACTGAATAACCTTATTTTAAAGAATGAGTGGATCAAACAACAAATTATAGAAAGAATTATTTTATCCTAGATATTGACAATAATGTAACAACATACCAAAATCTATGGGATACACTCAAGGAGGCTGTCAGGGGATATATTATAGCTTTAAATGCTTACATGAATAAATTAGACAAAGAGGAAATCAATGAACTAATATGCAACTAAAACAGAGAAAGATCAAATTAAAAACCTCCATTCAATACCAAATTAGAAATTCTAAAAATTAAAGGAGAAATTAATAAAATTGAATGCAAGAAAACTATTGAACTAATAAATAAAACCAAAAGCTGGTTTTATGGGAAAAAACAACAAAATTGATAAACCTCTAGTCAATTTGATTAAAAGAAAGAAGAACCAAATTGCTAGTATCATAAATGAAAAAGGTGAATTAACCACCAGTGAGGAGGAAATTAAAGTAATAATTCAGAATTATTTTGCCCAATTCTATGCCAATAAATTTGATAATCTAAGTGAAATGGATGAATATTTACAAAAATATTTAAGTTGCCAGCTTAAATGAAGAGGAAATTCAATACCTAAATAATCTTATCTCAGAAAAAAAGAAATTCAACAAGACATTACTGAACTCCCTAAGAAAAATCTCCAGGGCCAAATGGATTCACAAGTGAATTCTATCAAACATTTAAGGAACAACTGATTCCAATTCTATATAAACTCTTTGGAAAAATAGGTGAAGATGAAACTCTGCTTAACTCTTTTTATGACACCAATATGGTGCTGATACCTAAACCAGGAAGAGTTAAAACAGAGAAAGAAAATTATAGACCTATCTCCCTGATGAATATAGATGCAAAAATCTTAGTTAAAATCTTAGCAAAATGACTACAAGTTATCACTAGGACAATACATAATGACCAAGTAGGATTTATCCTAGGAATGCAGGGTTGGTTCAAGATTAGGAAAACTGTTGATATAATTAATTATATCAATAGCAAACTTACCAGAAATCATATGATTATATCAATAGATGCTGAAAAAGCTTTTGACAAAATATAGCACCCATTCCTACTAAAAATACTAGAGAGTGTAGGAATAAATGGATTGTTCCTTAGAATAATAAACAGTATCTATTTGAAACCGTCAACAAGCATTATATGCAATGGGGATAGGCTAGAGGCATTCCCAGTAAGATCAGGGTTGAAACAAGGATGCCCACTATCACCACTACTATTCAATATCATATTAGAAACGTTCGCTTCGGGGGCAGCTAGGTGGCGCAGTAGATAGAGCACTGGCCCTGGAGTCATGAGTACCTGAGTTCAAATCCAGCCTCAGACACTTAAATACTTACTTAAGTGTGTGGCCTTGGGCAAGCCACTTAACCCCACTCCCTTGCAAAAAAAAAAAGTTAAAAGTTAGAAATGTTAACCTCAGCAATGAGAAGAAAAAGGAATCAAAGGAATTAGAATAGGGAAGAGACAAAACTCTCACTCTTTCCAGATGACATACAATGATGGTATACCTAAAGAATCCCTAAAAATCATCTAAAAAACTACTAGAAATAATTAACAACTTTAGCAAAGTCTCAGAATATAAAATAAACTCTCATAAATCCTCAACATTTCTATATATATGACTAGTAAGATGCAGCAGAAAGAACTAGAGAGAGAAATCCCATTCAAAGAAACTACAGACAATATAAAATACCTGAGAGTCTACCTGTCAAGGCAGACTCAGAAACTTTTTGAAAACAATTACAAAACATTCTCACACAAATAAAATCAGACTTAAATAACTGGGCAAATATCAACTGATCATGGATAGGCCAAGCTAATATAATAAAAATGACAATTCTACCAAAATTAAACTACTTGTTTAGTGCCCTACCAATCAAAATTCCAAAAATTTATTTTAATGAGTTAGAAAAAATTGTAAATTATAAATTTTCCATTCATATGGAAGAAATAAAAAGTCAAGAATCTCCAGAGATTTAATGGGGGAAAAAGTGTAAAAGAAGGTGGCTTAGCCCTACCAGATCTAAAATTATATTATAGAGTTATCAGTCATCAAAACTGTCTGGTATTGGCTAAGCAACAGAGTGGTGGATCAGTGGAATAGACTAGGTGCAATAGCAGGAAATGCTTATAGTAATCTGCTATTTGATAAATCCAAAGTGCCCAGCTATTGGGATAAAAACTGTTAGGAAAATTGGAAGTTAATATGGAAGAAACTTAGATTAGACCAACACCTCACATCCTATATCAAGATAAGATCAAAATGGATACGGGATCTAGATATAAAAAATAATATTATAAGCAAACTAGAAGATCAAGGAATAGTTTACCTGACAGATCTATGGAGAGGGGAGTAGTTTATGACCAAGGAAGAGATAGAGAACCCCATTAAAAATAAACTAGATAATTTTGATTACATTAAATTAAAAAGGTTTTGCACAGACAAAACCACTGTAACCAAGATCAAAAGAAATGTAGTAAATTGGGAAACAATTTTTATAACTAATGTTTCTGACAAAGGACTCATCTGTAAAATATACAGAAAACTGAGTCAACTTAAAAAAAAAGACAAGTCATTCCCCAATTGACAAATGGTCAAAGGATATGCAAAGGCAATTTACAGATGAAGAAATCAAAACAATACAGTCATATGAAAAATTGCTCTAAGTCACTAATTATTAGAGAAATGCAAATTAAAATATCTCTGAGGTACCACCTCACAACTCTCAGACTGGCCAATATGACCAGAAAGGACAATAATCAATGTTGGAAGGGGTGTGGGAAATCAGAGACACTAATACATTGTTGGTGGGACTGTGAACTCATCTAGCCTTTCTGGAGAGCAAATTGAAATTATGCCCCAAAGACAACAAAAATGTGCATACACTTTGATCTAGCAATACCACTACTGGGTCTATACCCCAAAGAGATTATGAAAAAAGGGTAAAAATATCACGTGTACAAAAATATTTATAGCAGCCCTGTTTGTGGTAGCAAAAAAATGGAAACTGAGGGAATGTCCATCAACCGGGGAATGGCTTAACAAACTGTGGTATATGTATGTGATGGAACACTATTGTTCTATTAGAAACCAGGAGGGATGGGAATTCAGGGAAGCTTGGAAGGATTTCCATGAACTGATGCTGAGCGAGATGAGCAGAACCAGAAGAACATTGTATAACCTAACAGCAACATGGGGGTGATGGTCAACCTTGACAGACTTGCTCATACCAACAGAGATCAATCAGTATTTTTATTTTAGTTTTTTTGCAAGGCAATGGGATTAAGTGGCTTGCCCAAGGCCACACAGCTAGGTAATTATTAAGTGTCTGAGGCCAGATTTGAACGTAGGTACTCTTGACTCCAGGGCTGGTGCTCTATGCACTTGCGCCACCTAGCCACCCCAGTGTGCCACCTAGCCGCCCCTAGGGCATCAATCAGGCACAATTTTGAGATATCTGCGATGGAGAATGCCATTTGTATCCAGAGAAACAATTGTGGAGTTTGAACAAAGACCAAAGACTTTCTATGTACTTTTAATTTAATTGTTAAAACTGTCTTATTATATAATTCTGCTGTATCTCATACTGTAGGTTTCTTCCTTAAGGATATGATTTCTCTCTCATCACGTTCAACTTAGATCAGTGCATGCTATGAGAATGAGGTAAAGGCTAACAAACTGCCTTCTGTGGGGGTTGGGGGGAGGGAAGCAAGATTGGGGGAAAAAATTGTAAAACTCAAAATAAAATAAAACCTTTCTAAAATTTTAAAAAAATGAAAAGAGTGACCACCAAAGAGAAAGAAATTAAAGAGATAATTTGGAGCTACTTTGCCAAACTGTATGCCAATAAATTGGATAACCTGAATGAAATGAGTATTTACAAAAATACAAACTGCCCAGATTAACAGAAGAGGAAGTAACATACTTAAATAACCCTACTTCAGAAAAAGAAATTGAAGAACCCATCAATAAACTCCCTAAGAAAAAGTCTCCAAGTCCTGATGGATTTACAAGTGAATTCTACCAAAAAATTTAAGAAACAATTAATCCTATTCTACATAAACTATTGACAATGCTATCCCATCCAGAGGAAGAAAAATAAAACAAAAAATTCTTCAGAATCTGATGAATACTACATTCACTTTTTAAAAACTATCTCTTATGTATTTCTTTCCCTTAATCCTAATTCTTCATACTGAAAATGGCTAATCTGTAAACGTGTTCAACACAAATGTGTATGTATAATATTAACCTGACTGTTCGCAGTGGAGGGGGGTGGGGAGGGGGAATGGAAGGAAATTCTGTACCTTAAAAATATATATAGGTATATGGATTAATGTTGAAAACTTTCATAACATGTATTTGGAAAAACAAAATATCAATTTTAAAAAAGAAAATTCCACATGGGATCAGGAAGTGTCTAAAATGAATAAACAACAGTAAAGTGATGGCATATAAAGTTAAAGTGATTTCCTTATATTATCTAAATCAATTCTCACAACAACCCTGTGAGGTAGGGGCTAATATTATCCCCATCTTAAGATAGGAAACTGAGGCACAGAGTAGTTAAGTGTCACACAACTATGTTTCTGTGGTAGGAGGATTTCAAGCATCACACAGCTACCATGTTTCTGGGGTAGGAAGATTTCAAATCCCATTATACTACTTAGAATCCTTTCACTATGCAGAAACTCACCGAAGTGGTCTCTTTAATTACATTTATCCTAGCATCTCATATAATTTTGAGTTATACATGAGACATTTTGAACAAAACCAAATTCTCTATTAAAACCTATATACTTTCAAAGAATGGGATCATGCATTTGCTATTCATATCAGTGAGCTATATGAATGTAAAAATATGTCCAACTTAAAAAAAAAAATCAAAAACCAGCTTACCTAGTATAATATGTCACGGCCTCTTCATAATCTCCTGAACTGAAAGCTTCATTACCTTTTTCTTTTTCATGAGTAGCTAAAAAATCTTTTTCTTTGTCACTCAGACCTAGAAAAGAACATCTTTGCTGCATATAAAAGGGCTAAGAACTTAAGAACAAAACTAAGAATATTTAATTTTTTAAAAAAGGAACTAAAACTTGTGTAACCACAAAGATATCTTTAAGATATCATTCTGAGGGAATTTTTGGTTGTTATTAAGCAATGTTAATCTTAGCTGGCCTCTAAAGTGAGCTAAAGAACTGTTTAAACTTACCGTTTTGTGTGTGAATTGCAAAAAAAGGAATTGAGGGGCTTTGGAGAAGAAAGAAGAATTTTAAAAGGAGGATAAACAACCGGATAAATGATGAGAACACTAGATTTATTTGAAGTTATAAAAACCCTAAATAATAAATCATTATTTTAATGGTAAGTGCCAGTGACAAGAGAGAATTTGATTGGGGTGAAGAAGTAGCTTTGGGGGGAGGGAATTCCCAAACCTTCCAAACAATTTTTAAAATTGTATTTTTGGACACTTAAAAGACATCTTCCAGCTTATTATCAAAGATCAACAAAATATGACAGAAATTTCAAAACTTACTAAATTAAATTCTGCTATGTTGCAATTACCTATTGTACCAATATTCTTCTCAATTTTAAGTGAATGTGACCTGATATTTAATGTTGTATTTTCTTTATAGTCTTCATCGATCTTTGAACATTCTTTTTCCACATCAAATCTTAAATGAAAGAAAAAATGAAATGATTTTTATAAATGGAACATATGAAAGACTTCAAAACAACAAAGACAAATTGAATTTTTGCTGATGTTTCCTGAGAACCTATTCAAACAACAAATAGATATTTAAATATGACACTAAACCAAATAATTGTGATCTTTATCTGTTGGTTTAGTGGGTATTTGACACTTCCTCCCCTATGCCTTTGCAGAGGGAGGGACTAATCTCATTTTTCTTTGTATTTAGCAGAGTGTGTGTCTGCCTGGTACAGTATGGATACTTAATGACTGATCTTTTCTGAACCTTAGTTTAATATCTTTGTTATATACTTCAGATTTCTATTTTTAGAGACACTAAAAGAGTTTAAGCAAGTGACTTGCCCAGGGTCAAACAGCTTATAAGTTTCAGAGCCAGAATCTGAACCTAGAATTCTCTCACCTTCAAGTCCAATATTCTTTTCACAGTAACATTCTCAATATAGGCTTAGGTTACAAATTATCCTTGCTATAGTCTTAACAAATTTGCAATCTAATGGATACACCTTAAATACAAATCAAAACCTAAACCATATTTGGCCTTATAAATTAAAATCAAGAGATACCTTTCAAATATCAGGCACTGTGCCTTGTTGGATAGGAAATACAGCATTGTTTGGTCTTATGGCAGTTAACACTTACTAGATGTGACCCTGGGCAAGTTACTTAATCATGTTTCCTCATATGTAAAATGAGCTGGAGAAGGATATGGCAAATCCTCTAAGATCTCTGCCAAGAAAACCCCAAATGGAGTCATGAAGAATCAGACATGACTAAATGACTGAACAAAATGGTACTAGGGGATCAGGAGGTAGTAAGGGCTATAATAATTTGATATAAGAATAAAAATATATAATGTAGTAATGATAATACGATGATGATGGTGGTGATGATGATGATGATGATGATAGCACCTAACAAAAAGTACTTACTATGGGTTGGTCTTATACTTAATACTTTACAAAATATTATTCTTTGATTCGTACAACAACAACCCTGGCAGGAGAAGGTGTTATTATTATTATTATCCTCATTCTATTGATGAGGGTATTGAAACAGAGATAAGAAACTGAGCTTGGATTTGGGTTCAGGTCTTCCTGACTCCAGACTGAGCTGCCTGGTGGGGCAAGTTCCAAACAAAGAACTGCTTTGGTCAAGGCAGGCTGGGACTTCTAATAGCTCATGGTCTCAAAGCGATACCTAAGAGAACTGAAAAGCTGAGTGACTTACTCAGGGCCACAAACTGGTATGGATTAGAGGTAGGACTGGAGGAGGACACAATTTATTGAAGATTTATATCTAAAATACAATCGACAGAATAAACTGCAACAAGAATTAGCCATATAGACTCCACATTGCCAGTGTTATTTGCTTTTATATTAAATGCAGTCTGGTACATGTAACAAAAACAGTTCTTGTAACCCAGAAGCAGGCAGAGATCCAAGTTCAAAGCCTAGGTGTTCCTAAACATCAGGTTTCTCTGAGACTCAGTTCTTTCACCTGTATAAATGTAATTGCACTATATACCATGGTCTCACAAAGTTATGGATCAAATGGTATGGTGGATGTCAATCACCTTGTAAAACTTTATAAAACTTCAGCTGCCATCACTATGATTATTAAGAACCTTGGACATAAACTAAAGCTACCTGCCCTCCCTTCTGACTAGCGAGTAGAGAACCAAACTCCTGCCAATGCCTTCCTTTATAGAGGGCAGACACTGGACTCTCCACTTTCCTAAATTTGCACTTGCTGCTGTCTGGTTTCTACACCACAGAACAAGATGCCCCTGGCCTGGTACTTTCTGGTCTTCCCCCTCTCTTCCTGCATCCTTTTGTGCGTTGTTTCCCTTCACTGAGGGCAGATGTTATTTATATAAATGTTGATTGGATTGGATGAGATATTTAAGAAAACTAGAATTTTATAGGAATTCATTACTAAAATTTTTAAAAACAAATACATACTACTAAGAAAATAAGTATTATAATAAGAATATACTTACTTATCCCACTCTGCATAATCTCTTGGGATTCTCTTCTTTTGGGAGGATCTTGATTTATTATCTTTATCCTAAAGGAAAATAAAGCCATGTTTTAGAAATTTTTATTTTTTCTTAGGGTCTTATTATGTTTAAGATATGAGGGGGTCTTGGGTTAAAGTAAATCTCTAAAAGCAGGCTTTGGAGAATAGAACTGTTGAGAAGTATTATAGATAGCTCACAGGTCTGCTAACTCATTCCCTCCATGTTCTTTGGTTACTGAAGGAATCTAATAGTTGGGCAACACCTTAGGTAAAGCCCACAAACTTCACTTTGTTGCAGCAGCAAGGGGACAGGATTTGATTCTTGGAACCAAAAAACTGATGCTGGGTTGGGAAGCAAGGAAAACTGTCAAAATGTTGGGTTAGGTAAAATCAATTCAACTGCCTCCCTATGTTGTATTAGCATATGTGATCTCTGGGAGAAAGATCAGGTGCTAATCCATTTTGGCATTCATCAAAGTAATACCAGGGATCACCACATTTAAACAAACAAACCAAAAAAAAAAAATCTTTTGTTCAGCTTGGCTGGAAGTTTCCAGGGATAACTAGGTGGCACAGGGCACAGCTAGGTGACCTTGGGCAAGTCACTCTTAACCTCACTGCCTTAAATAAAAAAAATTTTTTTAAAAAAGAACTTGTGGGGGGGTAGCAAGATTAGGGGAAAAATTGTAAAATTCAAAAGTAATTAATTAAAAAAAAAGGAACTGAGTTTTCAGATTTTTGCCTCCCCAGGATATGTAGCAGTCTGGGATTTGCATGGCAGATTGATATTTGATATTAATTTGTGTTACTAGTTGCTTAAACGCTTTTTTTTTGGCAAGGCAATGGGGTTAAGTGACTTGCCCAAGATCATACAGCTAGGCAATTATTAAGTGTCTGAGTCCAGATTTGAACTCAGGTACTCCTGATTCCAGGGCCAGTGCTCTATCCACTGTGCTACCTAGCCACTCCTGTCTAAACACTTTTTTATAAAATAATGTCAAGTAAAAGTCAGTCAATGAGACAAAGTTTAAGGCAAGGAAAAAGGAGTAGCTAAATAGGAGCCCAAACTAAGTGGATTGATTGGTAGATGCAATAACACTCATAGGCAGCCACAGAAGCTGGCACCACTCACACAGGAGTGATTGACAACCAACTGCTCTATAAACCTGAGGGAGGAACAGAGATATTGATTGGCTGATGCTCACAGCATCCTCTAGTGTTCAGCGGTACTCATTACATGAAAAAATAAAACTATAATAAATAGTACTATAAATAACCATTTTCAAGTTAAAATTTGCTAGGGATATTTAAGGATGTTGACAATATTTACTTTGTTATCTCTAATGGGGTAGAGTTTCCTCTGCCCTATAATAGATACGCTCTATTAGTTCACAATTGCAACACAGCAGAACTCATTACTAAGATACCCTAATCTAAATGCAGGAATATGTGTGAGGTAAGAATGAATAGAGCTCCTACTTTGAACAGGGACATCAGCTGCAAAAGAATAAGGGGTAGGGGCAGCTAGGTGGCATAGTGGATAAAGCACCGGCTTTGGAGTCAGGAGTACCTGGGTTCAAATCCGGTCTCAGACACTTAATAATTACCTAGCTGTGTGGCCTTGGGCAAGCCAGTTAACCCCATTTGCCTTGCAAAAACCTAAAACAAACAAACAAAAAAGAATAAGGGGTAAGAGGAATGAACTTGAAAGAAGAGCAGGGGAGGAGGGAGAGGGAGGGAGGGGAAGAGGGGAGGGAGAGAGGGAGGGAGGGAGACAGACAGACAGACAGAAACAGACCGAGTAACAGACAGGGTCGGGGAGGGAGAGGAGGAGAGAGGGAAAAAGAGGGAAAGAGAAAACAGGAAAACCCAGAACTGAGCATGGGCTCCTGGGAGAAATAACACAGGCCGGGTTGATCCACATCTGATTTCCACATGTTGTCTACCCTGCCTCATTTCTCTAGAATTGGAAGACTGAGGCAGGCCAGGTGTAAAGGAAAAAAAAATGGAAGAGAGCCAGATTGCGGATTACTGGATATAGATTTAAAAACCCCAGCATTCTTCTGTGCAGTTATGTTTCAACAGCATTGTCCCCTTATATTGTCAGTTTCCTATTACAAAGAAAATCCTATGGGCCAGCAAATCCTTGTCTGATGAGATACATGACAGTGGTTATTAAGAATAGAGATTAGGGGAATCTGTTTTGAAAATAAGATGAACCACCTGGCTACTGACCCTTTACAGGTGATTTGTGGGCAAAGAAGGTATGTGGTATCATGCCCTGGGGTGAGTTCAAGATTTCATAAATAGGAGGGGCTGTAAGTAGAAAGATATCATATTATGTACATAGTGTTCAAGACTTCACTGAGGTAATGCAACACAAGCAGGACCAGTCTCCTGTATCTACTCATGTTCTATGAGATAAGGGTTACTATCACACTCTTCCTAGGTGCCCTATGCTTGTCACACACATGTTTGATCCACTATTGTTTCAGAAATCAGATGCAGGCAGACCTTGCCAAACTAATTTCCTCTCACATGGTACAAGAAGTACAGTGTTTTTCCTCTTCTGGCATCCTTCTTCCAGAGTTCAAAAAGATGTCACTAAACCTATGAACTATGGGTCAGATCTATCTGCTTCTAGAGTTTATTTCCATAACAATGTCTGGGCAGAAAGTTCCCTCCAAAAATGTAAACGGAGACTCATCTATGCTGCATATTCTAGGCACCTCTTGCCTATGTTCTCTCATAAATTTGTCATGGGAGACTGAAGGGTGAAGGGTAAAGTTGAGATCTTTCCTTCATGGTCCAAGGAGAAGGAACTTCCTGAGATCACTGAACTGAAGTATGATTCATCAAGGCATGTTCTGGGGCAGGGAGTGCTGAGGAACATTCCTAGGGGTCCACACCTGGGGCCTTGACCTGTCCCTGGGTGTTTACCTCAAGACACCTAGAGAAAGTGATTATACTCAGGATCTGAGGGTGTTTTGGCCACTGAGTTCAGCCTCCTGTGCCATTTTTGTGTGAACACTATAAAGGTCTTATTGGGAAAGTGGACTGTGGAAGTCAATCCCTAAGGAAAGAATACTCTGCCAATGGGACTTTCCCAGTCATGACCCTGGAGGCTGCGTTGTGACTTGACTTCCCCAGCCAGCCAGATTTCCATCTTGGAGCTTCCTTGGTTGGGTAATTTTTCTTTATCTCTTGCCTTTCCTTTCCTTTCTCTATGCTGATGTTTTCCTTCATATATATATATATATAATATATATGCATGTAACTATGTATCTCTTAGGTTATAAGTATATTAATCATTAAATTCTCATGTAAAGACTTAAGACAGAGTATGTCTTTGTGGGGACAGATCTGAGCCTGCACAATCTGTAACCCTTTCTGTTACAGAAGTACACTCAATATGCTGGAATCTTTCTTTTTCATGCCAAAGTGGTGAACTTTGGCTATTTACTTGTGATCCCCTGGTCTCACCACATAATTGATTCATTGGCTTATTTTTAGCTCCCTATCACTACATATATATACATATATATATATGTATATATATATATATATATATATATACACACATACATACACATACATACACACACACATATATTAATTAATTATATAATACTAATTGGGTTTGTAGTATCTTGCAGCCTGCTCACAACCAGTGCTGGAATTCATACCAGTTCAGCAGAACTGATACTTTCTTTTAGATTGATTTTGGTGAACTGGTTGTTAAAATGGTATTTGTAATCAGGGTTCTCTCTAAGGTGGGTACCTGGGCAGTCATCCAAAGCGGGAATCATAAATTTACATTCCTTGACTCTTTTTTAACATTCATCTGTACAATAGCATTTTCTAAGTGCCCATAGTAATGTGCATTCCATCCATAGGTAAAAAAAAAAAATTGATGGAACTCTGCTTGGAATATTTATTTATTCAATTCTTAAAACTCATATTTTTGATGAAATACTACATTTTAATTCCCTTGTTTTTGTTACTTCAATAAACACAAAAAGTGCTAAACAACCAACTTTCATTTGTTTCCTCTTTGTGTTATGCCCACAATTCCCCTGAGATATGAGTGCACTAGTATTCCCTGAATGGTGAAACTAATAGGAAGCTGGGATACAATGAATCAAAAGATATATGGATTTCAAGGATTATGTTATCATCCATTTTGGAAGCCATGGAAGTAGAAGAAAAAAGGAGAATAGGTAGAATGAGTTTTGGTTCAGCATATATTCCAACATTGACTGCTGTTGTCACATGGCTGCTTTCCACTTCATAAGGATACATTCGCTTACTGAAGTATCTAGTTTTGTGTACTTCTCTTTTTGTTCTTATTTGAATATTAGATGCATAAAACATTAAAATATCTTTCAGCATAACTTTTTGTATACTTAAAATTGTCATTAGGACAGACAACCAATTGCTAATTTATTTGAATCCCACCACTGCTCACAACACTACATTCCTACAAAGAGACTTACCACATAAAGTGTTTAAATGTTTGATTGATTGCTATACCTCAAGGAATCCAAACCAAAATTTCATAGCTAATATTTGATTGATTGCTTTACCTCACAGAGTCCAAAGATAATAAAACCCCACATAAACCAAAGTTTCACAGCAGAATGTTTTTGCAAACAAATGTCTAGTAACAAAGTAGGTAATCATTAATTGGGAAGTGGCTAGACAAATTACTGTATATAATTTACATATAAAATGAATTTACATATAAAAAGTTCAAGGCAATAGAAGAATAATTAGATAAGACAAGGAACTTATCCTCAGGTCATTGATTGCTTCTGTACCTTTTTCCAGCAAGTTCTTTCCATGGATAAGCCATAAAGAATTAGATTGTTATTTTTTTTATTTGTTTTGTAAGAGGAACATTCAGAGTTGTTTGTGATTACTAGGTCAATGACCATGATCTATCTCAAGGCCTAATCTATATAAATATGAATTTTGGAAGCATAATGGATAATTGCTATAAACCCAGGGTGAAGTTTCTGACTTAGGGAACCAACCCTGTACCAGGAAGAGTGGACAAACTATTAAAGACTAAGGGTATGACCAATACTACTTTTTGCTTCTGCCCAAAAGATGGAAGACATCAGAGCTGAGATTCTGAGAAGACAGAAACACAGATATTTCTGCTGGCCCTAGAGTTCTTGTTCTTTTTGAAAAGCAGCTAGGTGGCATGGTCCATAGAAAGCTGGGCTTGGAGTCAAATGCTGACTTGCCCAAGTAAGCAAGTCATTTAACTTCATTAGGCAAATTAAGTAACTTGTCTGCCTCAGTTTCCTCAAATGTAAAATGGGGATAATACTAGCATCCAAATCACAATGTTTCTGTTACTACCCTCCTTTTTCTAAAGGTCAGAGCAGTCATGTCAACACAGTCAGGCAATGGAAGATGGTGCAATCAGTGAAAGGACATCAGTGGTCCTGTAGCATCCATCTTTCTTGCATGGACCTTGACTCTACATATTCCTTTCCATTTGTGAACTCTGTGTCCATTCTTACCACTGACACTCTCCTATCTGAGGGAGATGTTTTGTTGCTACTGTTCTTACTAGGCTGTGTCAGTAAATACCCTTTACCTTAAATTAATCATGTCCTCTGGCCCACCAGAGTTATGATGAACATTCTCATGGGGGCCTGTAAAGCACAATCAGAAGGATCTCAGACTCTGATCAGCCATCTTCTTTTGCCTTTCTCTGTCTTCCCAGCAACTGTCTGACATATTTAGATGCAAATGTTTACCAACCAACCCATATAACCTTTGAGTATAAATTGGGGAGGCAAGGGGCAACCCGAGGAGGTCCTCTAAATTTTTTTTTGGTTATTGTAAGGCAATGGAGTTAAGTGACTTGCCCAAGGTCACATAGCTAGGTAATTATTAAATATGTGAGGCCAGATTAGAACTCAGGTCCTACTGACTCCAGGGTTGGTGCTCTATTTGCTTCACCACCTAGTTGTCCTGAGCTACTCCAAATTTAACAGAATGTTCTTGGCTCCATGAGAAAGGAGAAAAACTGAGAATTCCATGTGAAACAAATCAGTTACACCTATTACATTGGTTGGCTTTGCTAAAACTGTTTTTCCTCAGTTAGGAGGGAGTTGGGCTTAAAGATAAGGGGAGAGGATGATGAAGGAAATGACTGTGATATAAAAATAAAAGACATTAATCAAACTTCTCATTACCTTTTTTAGAAACCCTAAGAGAAAAGACAAGAGGTTTAAAAATAATGAACAGTGTTGATGGGAATGGAATACAGGATAGTTAAATAGGCTAGGGATATATAGATGATTATCTCAAAATTGAGGTGGGTTAGATATAGGGCCCAAAAAGGAAAAACTCCCAAAGCTCCAAAAGAAGGTGCTTAATTCAGGACAGAATATGAAAATGACAGAGGGTCAAGGAGTCAAGGTCTAGAAGAAGTCTCCAGGCCTCTGCCTCATAGAAGACCTCTTCCTTTAAATGCAGCTCCAGTACCATCTTGTGCATGACATCTTTCCTGATTCCCCTCTCCCCCTTCATTTTGAACTAGTTTATGTATTTACACATATACACGTACATAAACATATAAATGCAAGCTCCATATATTAACATCTGAATTTGCTGTCTCCTGCATTAGAAAGTGAATTCCTTAAGAGTAAGGATTACTCTGCTTGGAATATTGTATTTGCCTCCCTAGAGGCTACCTAGCATTGGTGGCTAATTGACTGAAATAATTTGAGGACAAGGACTGTTTCATTTTCATGTTCATATACCTAGAACCCCAGAGATCTTTGCATACAGTAGGCACTTTAATAAGATTTTTTTGAACTGAATGGTAATAGAAAATGCCTTAGAAGAGATTATTTAATGTTGTAAATCTCCTCCAAACCAAATAACAGGAGATTGTATCTATAACTTCCCTCAACTATGTGTAATTTGTATCATCACCCCCCACACACATGCACATTCCCTGAGGATACCTGCACACTTAACACTGGTTTGTGGAAGGTGGAAGAAGTACTACACAAGAGAAGAAAAAGTACCAAAAACTATGATCTTAAGGGTTTCATTTATAAAGGAGAAACTTTCCCCTTTCACTTCTGTGACAGAATGGCAAGTGGAAGACGATAAAAGGAAATGGATAACTGAAAAAGTTACCCAAGAGTACCCTGAAAAAGTACCCTTAGCATCTTCCTATCCCCGCCTCCCCAAGAAGCTCTAGTCAAAACTATTTAAAAAGACATCCAAATACCTGAAGGGGGTTATTTGTACCACGAACTGGAGGCAAGTGCACTTCTTGAAATTCTTGAAAAGTGTCCAGTTCATGAAAATGCATCTTAGAGTCTTCTTTTTTTATTTCTGATACCCAACTCTAAAACAGAAAAAAGAAACAATTACAGGAAAACAGAACTTAAAATATTCAACCAACTGGGCTAAAATAATAAATAATGAACTCAATTATTCAAGGATTAACAATCATTTGCCTTACATCAATAGAAAGTAGTAGCAGAACTAGTAAACTACAGTAGTAAACGATCATTATTCTTTACTAACAAATTAAAACTAAAGAGAAATAAAAAAAACATTTATAATGATAACAAAAAATTAAATATGTGGGATTTAACTGACCTAGATGAAAGTGTGGCCTTGTAGTTAATGTGTAGATACAAGTAATAGAAAGGAAATTCAGTATTCATGAATGCATTTATTGAATAAAGGCTAATGACACAGTGCTTAGCATGGTGCTTATAAGGCACATCGTAGATGCTAAATAAATGATTATTGACTTCAAATGACAATAATCTCTAAAATGATGCAAAATATTAATCAAAATATCAATGATAGTAATGAGATTCTTTAGAGATATAAAACTGGATAAAAACAAAAATATATGTGGAAAATCAATGAGGCAAGAATATCATGAATTAATAGGGGAGAGGTACTGAAGAAGGCAGATTTACCTTCAAGGCCTTTTAAAATATATTACTATATATTATGCTATATTATTAAATATATCATAAAATAGTTATGATCAATTGTACCTGGGAGGGAAGAAGAACATGAATCTGACTATGACCCACGATTTTGTAGATATAAGAATTCAGACTAATTACCTACAGTTTAAATAATAGAGTGTTCCTTGAGTCTCAGAGAGGATCAATGACTTGGTCATGACAGTTACAGCTAGAAAATGTCAAAGGCAACCTGTAATCCTAAACTTCCTGACTCCAAGTTCAGGAATTCTATTCATTATATGACATTGCTTCTGAGAACAGAATATATTTATCACCCAACACCCCCCCATATATATATAAAATAGTAGTGCTTGAAAAACTGTTGAAAATAAAACTTGAGAGAGGATTTATTAACAAATGTTAGGAAAACTGAATTGCCACATGGTTTTTAAAAAACTCAATCTTATCCCCTACTGTATTTCATAATAAATTCCGGCTGGATCATAAACGCATTTTTTTTAGGAAAAACTATTAAAAAGTTAGAAAAAAAAGTGGAACAATATATTTAGCTCAATTGTATTCTACTAAATAAATAGAAGGGTTCAGTTTCACAAAAATAAAACTTTGCATCAGCATCATAACAACAACAGAAACTAATCAAGATAAAAAGAAAAATAAGGTGTTGGAAAATAAATTGGGAACACAGCAGTATGAAAGCATTCATTTAAATGGAATCAAATCTATCCTCCAAAACTGACTTTCCTGGCTTGGTACAGTGGAAAGAATGCTCCCTCTCTCAAGAGTCAAGATAGCTGCATTCAAATCTTCTGGCTGTATGACCATAAATGAATTCACATGATTTATCTCTTTAAGATTCAGTTACCCACTTCTAATATGGGCATGGAGTTACTGATGTTCAAGTCTTAAGGGGTTACAGAAAGATTATGTTTATCTCAAGTTCCAATCTAGAAAGTGGGAGATCTAATGAGATAGCCTAGTCATCTAAGTTGGAGGAGTGTTCACATCTAGTGAATAGAAACATTGTTCTTTGGGGATAACCATTAATTCTTTTCAGCTACCTAGCTGATTTCACTGTTAAGAATCAACAAAAAAAATGTCATTACACATCTTACTAGCCTAAACACTTTACCCACATTATAAATGATGAGACCATCAACTTTTTGATAAAATTAAATTAAACCTGAAAGTCCTGTACTCTACAGTTTTTCATCTTTGCCACCAGTTGAAAAAAAAAAAAAAGACCTTTTTTCTTGAAAAAAAAAGACCTTTTTTCATAATAAAGACAGGGGTAGATCAAGAACAAAACAATGACCAATTAGAATGCAACAAATTAAAGAGAGCAACTTGATACACTCTTCCATTATCCACAACAAGTTCTTCCAATCAGCTACATTTTTACTTTCTGTAGCTACCACTTCATTCTTATCTTCCTAATCACATCATTTTTTACAAAGAGTTTCGAAAAGGGTAGAGTCATATAAAGCAGGATTCAATAACATAAAGGCTTTATTCTGTCTGGCATGTGATGTCTATTGAACATATGTGCCAAATTTGGGCTCAGCAGAGAAAGCATGTATACCAGAGTTCATTATAACTTGTAACCTGAAATCTAAGATTCACTACTACTTCCCCCCAAATCAAGACTGAGAGTGGTATAGGATTATCTAGATTATAGGATTGGAATAGACTTAAATTTTAATTAGTACAGCCCTCTACTATTTTAGTGAAGAGAAAACAGACTAAGTGAGATCAAAATGAACTGTCAAAAATCATACAGAATTCAAAACTTGATCCAAATGGCCATTATGAGAATTTGTTTTGCAATGTACACATGTTCAAAGGTTTTGATTTATTTTTTCCTCAAAGGGAGGTGATGGGGAGGAGAAAATGATAAATGCTTGATGATTAAAAAAATATATTAATGAAAAAAATCCTGGTCCAAGTTCTTCCTTTCACTTCCTGAGCAAAAGATTTTTTACTGTAGAAGCTATTGATTTCCAGTCAGAGCCAGGGCATATCAAAATACTGAATACATGAAACTAAATGGTTTTGCCATCCACTCAATAGCTACTACAAGACATCTGCTACTGCTGTGCTTTCCAATACCAATTTAGCCAGGATCACACTCTGACAGAGGTAAACTCCTCCCTCCCTTTCTTGATGAGCCTGGGTTTACTTTGCCGTAGAGTTTGCCCTAACTGTTGCCCTAAACCCTTGTACTTACTACCCAGGTATGGCAGAAGCTGTCAACAAATAGGTAAACCTTACCATTTGAAAAGACTATTCAATAATATTGAGTGGAATATTCCCTCTTAAGAGTTAACATTCCTAGTGAAGTCCTCTCAGGGTTAAAAATCATTAAAACAAGGACAGACTATTACCTTCAGACTATTCTTAGAAGAGGGAGAAAGGTCTTGCATTCTCAGTCAGATACCCTCCCTATTCTACTAGGGAGTCAAACAGTGGACTATTTCCAGAAAGACCTTGCATTGATTCTGTTAGGGAGGGAAATAGTGAAATACTTCCAAAGAAGAGACCTTGAAGTCTTAGTTAGCCCCGTATTTGATAATCGACTGTGAGAACAGTAGCCTGCCTTCTCTTGTTTGATAAGTACTAAACTAAAGAGATAGTAGAGTTCCTTAGAAGACACTGCATACTCAGACATTAATTGATTTAACAGAAGGTCATTAGAAATCATCTTCTGATACCCTTGCCATCTGGATGGTGAGGTAATATTTTATGAAAACCTTTTATTCTTCTCTTTGTTGCTCAGTAGATTTTTTGCATAAAGATTGTAACTCTGAACCAATCAGGTTGGAAGAGAGGGGGCCAGGGAGGGGGGAATCGTGCTAGGCCATATAATCTTGCTTGACTGTCACCTCGGGGCAGCTCCTTGATCTTCACTACCTTTGTGAGACTTGGAGCATGCCCTTTTCTCGAGAAAAGCCAAAATAAACTTTCCTTTTTGCTCAAAGGAGTCTCTATTTTTTTAAAGTGGTTTCTTATTCCACACAATATCATGTCTTTTTTCAGAATGACTATAAGAACTCAGCTCCACAAAAATCCATCAAAGGGACTTGGCAGAAGATGAGTTCCTGATCTTGAAACCTGACCAATCAGAGGCTGACTGAACTTCCAGGGACAGACAGTTTCAGGTGGATATACCAGAGTTTCAGCTAAGGAACTTCAGGGACCTCTAATCTAAATACAAGAACTCTTCCCCCTCAACTTCTTACAATATTGTACTAAAAGTGTTCAATTTTAATTGTAAGATCTAATGCTTTTGAGTGATATGTGAGTAATATCCCTGTTGCACAATTACATAAACTATGCTTCCTATATTGTTTGTATGGTGTTTGTATTTGTGTGTGTATATAGACAGACACAGAAAGAGAAAGAGATAGAAAACCTAAATTTGGGGGATCAAAGATGACTCATTATTTTTTTTTAATTATCAGAAAGCTAAATAAGAATTAACAAACTGAAACACAAGAAACAGAGGAATTCCCAAAGAGGACAAACATTCAGGGAGTTGTCTCACATTGTATGGGCAGCTAAGTGCTACATTGGAGAGAGTGCCTAGACTAAATCAAGAAGACTCATCTTCCTGAGTTCAAATCTGGCCTCAAAACACTTACTAGTTATGTGACCCTGGGCTAGTCACTTAACCCTCTTTGCCTCTGTTCCTTCATATGTAAAATGAGCTAGAAAAGAAAATGGCAAACCACTCCAGTATCTTTACCAAGAAAACCTCAAATGGAGTCAAGAAAGGTAGGATAATGTGATCTTATTATGTATATCACTGAGAGTGAGTGATGGATCATCATTCACCATACGTTGTTCATCTGATAATGAACTTAAGTCCTATTTTAGATGGTATTCAGTTGCATCAAATATCACCATGACACTGGTAAATATAAGAAAGGATGTTGATAATTTTGTAGACTCAAAAACTAGTCAAACATTTTACATACAATTTATCAAAAACTGATGTTATGGGACAGTTAGGTGGTGTAGAAATTCAGACTAATTGCCTGCAGTTTAAATAATAGAGTGTTCCTTGAGTCTCAGAGAGGATCAATGTGGCATTACAGTTATAGCTAGAAAATGTCAAAGGCAACCTGTAATCCTAAACTTCCTGCCTCCAAGTTCAGGAATTCTATTCATTATATGACATTGCTTCTGAGAAAAGAATGTATTTATCACCCCAACCCCCCCCCCCAATATATACAAAATAGTAGTGTATGAAAAACTGTGGAAAATAAAGTTCTGAAGTCAGGAGGACCTGAGTTCAAATCTGACCTCAGACACTTAATAATTGCCTAGCTGTGTGACCTTGGGGCAAGTCAATTAGCCCCAATCCCTTAAAGAAAAATAAAATTTAAAAAAAAACTGATGTTACACATATACCTTTATATCACCATCAATTTTTTCCCATTCTTCTCGTGTAAAACTAGAAGCTGTTGCTGCAGGCTTCTCTTTTCGCAAGACTCTACTTTCAGGACAAAGGTTTTGAATTCGTTTTTCACAACATTCTATAAGTTCGGGATAAAATCCTTCCTCACCAGACCTTAAAAGATACAGCAGTTACACATATGAAAAAGTGAATAGACAAGACTATGTATACCATGTCTACAGTGAGCATACAACTTAGATTTTCTTTAATGGTATTATTTTCAATAGGCTGGAAAGGGAAGAAAACTTTAGAGAGGCTTCATCAAAACATACATTTCCTTTTTATGGTTTAGAAAAATATGATCACTATAACAAACAATCTTCATTTCGTAAATTGCAAGATCTGCAGCTCATAGATGGAAATGCGAATACTAAACACAAACAGAGAAGAAGCTGGAACACCCATGTAGAATATAGAATCTATAATCAGTATTATCCAAGAAGAAATTGGAAAAAAAAAGAGGAAACACATAGAGGAATAGTAGCATATTTCTGCCTCAGTTAAACTAGGGCTACTGATCATTTTTTTTAAAGTTCATCTTTTCTGAGTACTATACAAAAAAGAATAAATATAAAACAAGTATATAACTTAATAATCTTAGAATATTTATAGATTTTCTTTTGAAGTATGCCTTATTCTAGGATCTGGGTTGGTGTGGTCTTCAAAAACAAAACAACTACTACTACTACTACTACTACTACTACTACTACTACTACTACTACTACTACTACTACTATTATTATTAAGTGGAGGGCAGATGAGAAAACTGTAGGAAAAAAGACTGAAATATTAAGTGTTATTCTAATGCAAGGAGATAGAGACCATGCCTGTGCTGGAAAGGAATACCTTTCTTTCCCCTTCACTAAAATGGAAAGGAGAGTTGAAATGTCAGGGAAGTGAGGAGGCTGAGGTGAGAGGGAGAATGTAAGGCTCTTTGAGCCTTACAATCAAGCAAGGGATAGAAGATGGAGAACATCTACACTGAGGAGCAGCAAATTTCCATCGGGCTATCTATGTTTTCTTTGCCTTCCAGATTTTAAAAATATACTGTGTCAACTGACAGAGATTAGTTTTTCTATATATTCTTAGATTCTGATGTACTTTAAGAATATATTCACTTTTTTATTTGGCATGTGTTGTATTTTTTTAACTTGTTTCAATAAAATATAGTTCATTGTATTGTTTTCCCTGGAGGGATTAAATGTAGAAAAAAAGGTGCCTATGAATGACTGGACAGATACACAGAAAGAGAAATGTATTCTCTGCCTAATTGCTGGGAATACTAGCTGGGAGCTGAATCCCCCCCCTCCAAAAAAAATAATACTGAGATACATTATAGCTCTCTAAAGGCAGTTAGTTTAGGTGGTGAAGTAAATGGAGTTCTGGGCCTGGAGAGTTATTTTCATGAATTGAGATCTGTTCTTAAACACTTAGAAGCTGTGTGATCCCGGGCTTTTTGCCTCAATTTCCTCCTCTATCAAATGAGTAGGAGAAGGAAATCGCAAACCACTCCAGTATCTTTGTCAAGAAAACCTCAATTTTCATCAAATGGGATTACAGAGATTGATAAAACTGATAAAAGACTAAACAACAAGCAAAAGCAAAGGCAGTAAGAATAAATTTGTTAGGCCTATCATGGATATAGGATAAAGTAGTTTTCTTGTGAACATAGGATGAGACAGTAGTTTTCTAGTGTGGGGAGTTTTAGTCAATTCAGAATCAGCATTGTCTGAGGCAGTGGCTGCAAGCAAATTTCTTTCCCATTGTTTCTTATGTAGTAGGTTTAAAGAACCCTGTATTTACTCACATACAAAAATGGAACCAAGGTACGGATTAGAAAGTCCCTGAGGGGAGGAGGCAATGACCATGAAGGCTAAAAAGATAAGGACTAGTTCTGATTCTCAACCAAACACCTGCTCTTATCCATTACAAGATTTCTTTAAATAACTGATTATCAAACTTTTTTAATTCCATTGAGCTCTCATTACTTATATCACATCAACAAAAATACATTTAAAGAATTAAAATAGTTACATTGTTGGGGGGGAGCTGTGAACTCATCCAACCTTTCTGGAGAGTAATTTGGAACTATGCCCAAAGGGCAACAAAAATGTGCATACCCTTTGATCCAGCAATACCACTACTGGGTCTATACCCTGAAGAGATGATGAAAAAGGGTAAAAGCATCACTTGTACAAAAATATTCATAGCAGCCCTGTTTGTGGTGGCAAAGAATTAGAAATCAAGTAAAAGTTCTTCAATTGGGGAATGGATTAGCAAACTGTGGTATATGTATGTCATGGAACACCATTGTTCTATTAGAAACCAGGAGGGATGGGAATTCAGGGAAGCCTGGAGGGATTTGCATGAACTGATACTGAGTGAGATGAGCAGAACCAGAAAAACATCATACACCCTAACAGCAACATGGGGGCAATGAACAACCTTGATGGACTCACTCCTTTCATCAGTTCAACAATCAGGGACAATTTTGGGCTGTCTGCAATGGAGAATAGCATCTGTATCCAGAGAAAGAACCGTGGAGTTTGAACAAAATCCAAGGACTATTTCCTTTAATTTAGGGGGAAAAAAAGTAATATCTTATTGTCTGATCTTGTTATCTCTTATACTTTATGTTTCTTCCTTAAGGATATGATTTCTCGCTCATCACACTCAATTTGGATCAAGGTACAACATGGCAACAATGTAAAGACTGACAAACTGCCTTATGTGGGGGGTGGGGGGATGGAAGTAAGATTAAGGGGAAATTGTAAAACTCAAAATAAAATCTTTAATGGGAAAAAATAAAATTAAAAAGAATTAAAATAGCTCCATGCTATCATTAAAACCTCATGCCATTCATTTCAGAAATGATCAGTTTCCAAACTAAAGATTATAACCTTAGGGGAAAAGATGTTATGGCAGAGAGAAAGAAATGGCAAGAAGAAACTCAAAGTGGGAAAAGGACAAAATGGTAATAGTGGATAGAACATGACAGTGCCAGTAATGCTGATCTAGTAGAAGGAAAAAACAGGTTTTTAGTTTCAGTCTCTATATCTCCCTCCTTCAGTCCCTTCAATCTCCCTAGAGAACCCCAAATAGGTATCTGTTACCAGTTTGAGAATGACTACTTTGTATCCATATACTCTTGCCTCTGGTCCTGGCCCCCCTCACTTCTAAAATAGCATATAGGTCATTTTCTAGCTTATTCCATCCAGTCTCCCTAAACTCCATCATAACCAGTTGACAAGTTAACCCTCTATGTTTTTTTCTTGGAATGACTGAGATAAAGGACCTTTTTTTTTGGGGGGGGGGGGGAATCTCCGCAAATAAATTGGCTAAATTTTCATAATGGTGAGCTACTGGGTTAAATATATATATATATGTATATACACACACCACTATTTTCACACGCCCTCAGAAAAATATAACAAGTTCAAGTTGGCCTGGCTCTAAAGGCGTTAATAGATCATGAAGACTTTCAACTATAGAGAGCTACATATACATAGTAAGATCACTGGTGAGTGTTAAGATGTGCATTAAAACAACCCAAACAATCAGAACAATTGAAAGTTTTATGTTAAGATTTTTTACATCCTAAATCACCATCATTTAAATGATAAACAAAGTAAAAAAATAATCAAATTAACTTACTATTAAGAATTGAAAATTGTTTAAAGTTTACCTGAGTACAACAAGAATCTTTTCTAAGTGCTTAACATCTGAACATTTTTCAATAAATTTGAAATCCAGGTGTTCAATGGGAATTTTAAATGTTTTTGTTGTTCCAAAACTCCAAAGTGAAGGTGCTTGATCAGTCATAGCTATAATAATTAACAATAGAGAAAAACTGTTATTCTCCTAAAAATAGATTGCACTCATATTGTATTTTACATTTTACATGCCATGTAAAGCTGAAAATCATTAGTGATGGAAGTCAAAAGACCTGGGGTTTTGTCATACCTTTGCTACTAACTAGCTATATGACCTAAGTCAAGGTCATATAGTCATTTGACTTCAAGTCAGAAGTCAAAGAATCTGGGTTTGAAACCCAGCTCTGATACTTAACAGTTATGTGATAGTAGGTAAGTCACTTTCCCTTCCCCAGCCTCAGTTTCTTCATCTGTAAAATTAGGGAATTGGGCTACATCTTCTAATTTCCCTCCCAGTTCTAAATCTGATCCTATGATCCTTCCAGCTCTTAATATTCTATTACACCATGAAATGCTTTGTTTATAACTCCAACTGAAGATCCAGGTGTAGATGTCTAGCAAACATTTTGAAATGTGGAGCTGGACCTCAGGAGAGAATTAAGGTTAAAGATACAGATTCTAGTATCATGCTCTTTGAAATAATAATAGGAGCCAATTCTTGATGACTGCCAAAGTAGACAGTGCTGAGAGAAAAGAAAAAAAATCATTAGGATCAAAACTTGGTGAAAGAGGTTCTAAAATAAGGGAGAAGATGGCTATATTGGTGAAGATAATAAGGTCATATTAGGCTAATTTCATTTTAGTTTTTGACAGGGTGACTTGTCTGGTATGCCAGAAAAATGTAGCAAGGGATGTGACAAGATAGACTCAAGATGACATTATTTGATATTCAGAGCCCAGCCCAAATAATTTATTCCTCTGCAAAATCTTAGACTTAGAAGAATCTCAGATGAAAACTAGCTCAATCCCAAAATTGAGAAGGAATTCTTCCCAATGTTTATTCTGCCATCTTTTGCACTATAGTCCTACCACAGAGACTGATTAGCACTTGCATGACCCATTCTACTTTTAAACTTCTCTAGCTGTTGAAGTTTACCTAAAATGGAGTCTTTTCTGTTTTCTCTGCAAATTTCATTCACTGCTACTACTTTTACCTTCTAAGAAGAATAAGGTTAAAACCCTCTTCCAAATGACAATACATAAAATACTAAAAAAACAACTCTCATGTTTCTCCTTTCTAGTTAAAATATACCCCAGTTCCTTCAATCATCATGTGAAAAGGTCTCTATCTCCCCCTGTCATTCTGGTTATCCACCTCTCCACCTTTCTTAAACCATAATCAAACTCAGACCTAGAGATGCAGTATAATTAGGGCAGAGAATAGAAGGATTTTCATCAGTAAACCCACTTCCTCATTTTGGTGGCACACTGGGCCCAAAGCCAGGGAGATTTGAGATCAAATCTGGTTTTAGGCACTTACTAGCCATGTGGCCCTGGGGCAAGGCACTTTAACCTTTGTTTGCCTCAGTTTCCCCAATTGCAAAATGGAGACAAAATAGCATAGAAATGAATAAAATATTTGTAAAAAGTACTTAGCACAGTAGATGAAACATTAATATGTTCACATTCTATAATTGCTTACTCCCTTTCCTCTCTCTCCTCTCTTCCCTTTTTAGACAATCCAGGATTACATCAACTCTTTTGGCTGCCTTGTCATGATGCACACTGAGATAACAATACATAAAAATGCCTAGGTTGTTTTCGGACCAATTGTGGTCTGTTTCTTCAATCTGGTATTTGTGAAGATGATCTAAAAAACCCCAACTTTATAATTATCATAATTAATTTTTAAAATTTTATTGGATATGCTGTTGAGGGGGCGGCTAGGTGGTCAGGGGTGGCTAGGTGGCACAGTGGATAGAGCACTGGCCTGGAGTCAAATCCAACCTCAAACATTTAATAATTACCTAGCTGTGTGGCCTTGGACAAGCCACTTAACCCCATTGCCTTGCAAAAACCTAAAAAAATAAAAAATAATAAAAATAGATATGCTGTTGAGATGTTTTCGTATTCTGATTTAGGCATCCAATCTGTCAGCTCTCCCTTACAGCTTCATGTTTTTTGATAAGTATACTATCTATACTTTCATTAAAGTTATCAATAAAAAAAGGTTGAAAAACATCTGCAAAGGACAGAGCTCTATGACATTCCACTGATGGATTGTTTCCAAGTGGGCATTAATCCATTATGCATCACTCTCTGGGTCTGGTCATTCAACCACTTATAAATTCCCTTAAGGGTAAGAGGATTCTGCACATCAATATAACATGAGGACTTTTTCCAATGCCTTGTTGAAATTTAAGTAGAATGTCTCAAACATTCCCAGCATTTCCCAGTCTGGCTAATAAAACTTGTCAAGAAAGGAAAAGAGGCTAATTTGATATGAATTCTATTTGAACAAAGTATGCTGGATTATGAGAATACTTATTTCAATTTCTAAGTACCCATAAACTATCTAGAATTTTTCTAAAAGTTGAAATCAAATTAATCTATGGATTTAAAAAATTCACTTTCTTTCCTTCTTTGAAAATTGGAAAAACAATTGCTTATCTTCAGTCCTGTGGCATTTTTCCCATTCTCCACTCATGAATTTTCAAAGCTCACTGATAACTGGATAGCAATCATATCCACAGATTCTTTCAGGATACAGGAATATGGTTGATCTAGGCCTGGTAAACTGGGTACACTGGAGGTGATTAAGTGGCTATCTCCATATTTTTGGGTTCCTGTTAAGCATTTGTGTTCTATAATAAATAGTCAGAGATTCATTATCCTTGTTGGGGGGAAGGGGGAGAATAGGAGAAAGCAAAATAAAATTTGTATGGTTCTACCAAAATCATAAGTAAGTCTATTTTCATCTGTGTTTTTTAATAAAATGGTTGGGGGTAGGGGTGGGGTGGGGGGAAGAATAAGGAACTGAGGAGGAAAAGAAAAGGACAGGCACCAATAGAAAGGGCAGAACAATCCAAGAGGTCTAACTGGGCTAAGCAAGTTGCCAGCCTCTCATAACAGAGGTGCCATGATATAAGAGCAAAGCTACTGGGGAAATGGGGCAGGATGGTTGGGCCATCTGTAGGTTTCTCTTTTACTCAATCCCTGTTCTCATAATAGAGGACTTTAGCATCCATATTTATACTCCCCTAAGCACCATCAAATTCCAATTTATCAGTTTAATCATCTCACAGAAACTACTCCTCTACTCCACCTCAGTCACATACATATTACCCTTGATCTTGCCACAAATGGACCATCTCCATGATCATGGACTCTTAAATTCCCTTTTTTTTTCCAATCTTTTCCTTTCTACCAACTACTTTCCTACTAACTAAAAACATACCCATGTCTCCCTCATCCTCAAAAAAAACCCCTCACTTTATCCATCCATCCCTGCTAGCTACTGTTCCATATCTCTTCTTCCTTTTTTGATTAAACTCCTTGAGAAGGTTGTATACAAAAGACATTTTCCTTTCTTCCCTCTTACTCCCTCCTTTAATTCTCCAGCTTCCAGTGACCTCAGCATTCAACTAAAATTGATCTCTCCAAAGTTGTTGGTGATCCTTTGTCAAACCCAATGGCCTTTTCTTAATTGTAATTCTTCTTGATGTCGCTGTAGCCTCTGACATGGCTAATTATCCTCTTTTTCCCTCTTTTGTTTTGGTTTTCAGAACTCTACTCTCCCCTAGTTCTCCTATCAATCAGATTGCCCCTTCTCAGTCTGGTTGGCTGGATTTTCAAAGGTCATGCTCACTAAGCATGGGTGGGCCATGTTCTGGGCCCTCTTCTATTTTCCTTCTCTACTACTTCACTTTTGATGTCATCAACATCTATGTATTCAATGATCATCTCTTTGTTGATGATTTTCAAATCTACTTCTCTAGTCCTAACCTCTTCTTTCTTTCTTGTCTCTCCAACTGTCTCCAAGACATCTTGGACTCTGTGTTCCTTAGACATCATATGATCAATGTATCTAAAACTGAACTCATCTTTTCCTCCCAAGACCTTTCTTCTTAACTTTTCTATTACTGTCCAAGATATCACCATCTTTCCAATCTTAGGCTTATAACCAAAGAGCCATCCTCTACACCTTGCTCTATCTCACTTTGTCCCCTTTAATATTCAATCTGTTCATAATTCTGTTGATTTTACCTTAGGAACATCTCTCAAATACAAACCTTTCTCTTTTCTGAGAGACAGTTCCATGGTACAGTGGATAATGTGCTTGGCCTAGTGTCAGAAAGACCCAAGTTCAAATCCAGCCTCAAGTCATTTACCATGTGAGAACCCTGAGCAAGTCAATTGATCTTTGTTTGCCTCAGTTTTTTCAACTGTAAAAGGGGATAATTATATCACCCACCTCACAGGATTGCTGTGAGAATCATAAGCGCTATACAAATGTTGACTCCCTCTGACATTGCCATCATGAGGTATAGGCCCTCGTCATCTCATACTTGGACTACTTCAACAGCTTACTAATTGGTATCCCTGCCCCAGGTTTCTTCCCCACTCCAATCCACCCTCCACTTAACTCACTACAGTGCAGATCTAATCATGTCACTCTCCTACTCAATAAATTGGCTTCCTATCACTTTTAGGATCAAACATAAAATTTATTTGGTGTTCAAATCCATTCATGGCCTAACCCCTTTCCCCTGCCCCTTCTCAATCTGCTTACCCTCTCCCCATTCACGTACTCTTCTGAGGCAAGGACACTTTATCATTCAACTTCAGACAATTTCTCTAGCTGTTCAATATCTAGAATGCCCTCCCTCCCTTCTCATCTCAGCCTCCTGGCTTCCTTTAAGTTCCAGCTAAAATCTCACCTTCTGTAGGAAGTATTTCCTTAAGCACTCTTAATTCTAGTGCCATTCCTCTGAAATGATCTCTAATTTTCCCTGTATTATCCTGAATATACATAATTTTTTTCATTTTTTTTTCCAATGTAAAACATTTATTAGACTGTGAGCTCTTTGAGATCAATGCCCAGAAGGAGGTTTTTCAGCTTTTCTCTTAATCCTTAAAGCTTAGCATTAATAAATGCTTCCTGACTGACTTTCAGGGGACAGACTATGTAGAATACATATTCCTCCTTAGAGGCCTCACAATGTCTACTTTAGAGTCTTGCTTTCAATCTTTGTAGTGTGGGCACTTATCCAGTAAATACATATTGAACAAATAAAAATAAATGCCTCTTTAAATGTGTAACATCATCGTGATAGTAAAGAATTTTTTCTGCTAATAATAGCTACATTCTATTTTTATGAAGGTAGAATATTTGTTTTCTTTCCATGTTATACTCCTTACTTTTTCCTGACTCATCAAGAGAAGTCTGAAGGTATGACTTTCAAGGAAGCCATTAATATATATATATATATATATATGTGTGTGTGTGTGTGTGTGTGTGTGTGTATATATATATATATATGCGCGCGTGTGTGTGTGTGCATGTGTTTAAAGTTAGTATATCTAAGCAAGTGTGCTTGGACTACTTTCTAGGATATAATGTTAATGTTAGTTATTACTCTTTAAGGCTTACTAGAATAAATTGAAGTTTTTATAAATTTAATTTTTCAAATGACAAGAGAACAGAACAGCAAGATATATTAATATTGCTGGCTCTTGAGAGCAATATTTTTTTAATGAAAAAAATTTGAAACACTGAATGTGAAGATGTACTTACCTACAGATAAGTTTAGCTTTTCTTCTGTTTTCTTTTATTCTCCTCCCCTCCCAAGATATAACCTCCTTGAAATCAGATACTTTCTTTAAAAAAAAAAAAAAAAGAAAAAGAAAAGGCATGAGAGGTGGAGTTTAAATGGTAAATTAGAGACTACGACCCAGCTCCTTCAAACAACTTTTTTTAAGTTTTAGGTTTTATTCAGTTATTTATTTATTTGCAAGGCAATGGGGTTAAGTGGTTTGCCCAAGGCCATACAGCTAGGTAATTAGTGTCTGAGGCTGCATTTGAACTTAAATACTCCTGACTCCAGGGCTGGTGCTCTATCCACTGCACCAGCTAGCTGCCCCCAAACAACATTAAAATAATGCCTCAAATCAAATTTTGGAGTGGTAGGCCAACAAAAGGTCAGGTGAGATATTTTTTCCAATCTAAGAAAAGTTAAGCCAGCAAGAGAGGTCTGGGGGACCAGTACCAGAAGCAAGTACTGGAAGCCTCAGGAACAGCTTTTGGAGCATTCAGTCCAGGGGGGGTTGAACAACTGATTAGAAACAGATGACAGAGAATTCTTTGCTGGAACAGGATACACCTGGCATTGATTGGCAAGTCTATTGTCCATACACAGTTCCGAGGAGTGCTTGTTGTGGGTCCCAAGGGAGCAGAGGCCCTGGTCACAGCTCCAAGATAAAGAGGACCTATATGTACAAAAATATTTACAGCATCTCTTTTTGAGGTGGCAGAGAATTGAAAATTGAGGGAATGTCCATCAATTGGGGAACAGTTAAACAAGTTGTGGCACATGATTGTGATGAAGTATTATTATACTATAAGGAATGACCGAGGGAATGGTTTCAGAAAAATTATGGCAAGAAAAAAATGCTGCACAGTAGGATCAACCAATTCCAAAGGCTTCATGGGGGGGGGGGGGGTGTTCTTTACCTCTGTAGAGAGAAATGAGGCACTCTAAATGCAAAATGAAGCATAATCTTCTCACTTTATTTTTCTTCCTTTTTTTTTGCAATATGGCTAACATGGAAAATCTGCTTTGCATGATTTCACATGAATTGATATATTGTTTGCCTCCTCAATGAATGGGGAAGAGATGAGAAGGAAGGAGAAAATTTAAAAAGAAAAAAATATTAAAAATAACTTTCAACCTTTTTATATTATGGGTCTAGCACCTAGCTTAATACCTTTAACACAGTAGGTAATTAATAAATAATTGGAAAGGAAAATTCAATCCTGAATGCACCTCTTATTTTATTACAGCCAAGTAAATAAATATGATCATTCAAAGGAGAGAGTACTAATTAATGCAGCAATCTTGAAAAACTGGAGCTAAGGATTCTAAGAGGCAGAAGTGAGAAGAGGATGTTTTCCAGGCAGGAGGAAGGCAGTCTGTGCAAAGCTGTAGATGTAGACACAAATCCTGGGAACTCCAAGTTGGACTTAGTTTGGGAGGGAATCAAAGGGTTTGAACCCCAGTCCAAGACAACAGACTAGAGATGATCTTTTGCACTTTGTCTTCTGTCGGACTCACTTTAGCTCCTTTTTTTTGAGGTTTCTGCAAGGCAATGGGTGAAGTGGCTCGCCCAAGGCCACACAGCCGGGTCATTACTGAGTGTCTGAGGCCGCACTTGAACTCGGGTCCTCCTGAGTCGGGGCAGGTGCACCCCCTAGGCGCCCCACTTTGGCTCCTTTCCAACTACCTGCTGTGCATTCCGGGGGGCGGCTCAGTGGGGGGCTTGGACCCCAGAACATGCCTCGGGCGGCTTGGGCAAAGTCCCCGCTCTCCACCAGAGCTTCCCATCCTCAAAATGGGCATAAAGCAACAAATAATTTTTAAAAAAAATTCTTAAAAGGGGCGGCTAGGTGGCGCAGTCAGGAGTACCTGGGTTCAAATCCGGCCTCAGACACTTAATAACGACCCCCCGTGTGGCCTTGGGCGAGCCACTTAACCCCATTGCTTCGCTAAAAATAATAAAAATCATTTTTCTAAAAATGGGCATCCGGCGGTGAGGATGAAATGCGATACATGGGAAGCGGCAAAGACCAACCGGAGGATGCCCTTCTCCAGGTCGTCCTTGCGAGTCCGACTTTAAGTGCGCCGCCTTACCCGCTCCGCGCTCTTCGGGCGCCGGCCCGGCCGCTCCCGGGGCTCCGCGCTGGGTCGGACGCGCCCCGCCGCTCGCGGGCCCTCGCACTCCAGCGTCCACCGGAAGGAGCCGCGTCCGCCTCTCCTAGCAACGGCCGCTGCGCGCGGCGCCGGCCCCGCCCCTCGGCCTCGCTCCCGCCTCCCCCGCCGGCGTCTGGGGCAGGAGCGTCCCGGGGGCGCGCCCGCAGGGGGCGGGGCCGGACGGCGCGGCGGCCGGGGAGGGCTGAGGCGCCCGGCGCAGGCGCCTCCGGCACCCAGCGAGCAGGAAGCGCCTTCCCCCCCCCCACCATCCAAGAGGCAGCTCCGCCGGGGGCCGGGGGCGGGGCGACGTCCCTCCGGCCGGCACATTGGCTGCTCCGCTGCTCGGCTCCCGCTGATTGGCCCCTGCCAGTCGCGGGGCTCCGCCTCCTTCGCTTTGGGCCCTTCCCCTCCTCCCGGCACCTAGGCGGGTGGTGTTCAGCCTGGGGGGAGGAGGCGGAAGCCGCCCTGCGCCGGGGTCCAGGTAAATGTTTGAGATCCAGGTCTCTGAAGGACAGAAACGGGCATGACACTTTTTTTTTTTAATTTTAGGAAGGTTTTATTTTCAGTTTACATTTTTTGACCCAATCTTGCTTCCCTCCCCCCACCCCCACAGAAGGCAGTTTGTTAGCCTTTAGGTCATGCCCCATAGTATGCATTGATCTAAGTTGAATGTGAGGAGAGAGAAATATCCTTAAGGAAGGAACATACAGTATGAGATATAGCAGAATTACATAAGACAATTTTTTTAAATTAAATTAAAGGTACATAGAAAGACTTTGGTCTTTGTTCAAACTCCACAATTCTTTCTCTGGATACAGATGATATTCTCCACCACAGACAGCCCAAAATTGTCCCTGGTTGTTGCACCGATGGAATGATCGAGTCCATCAAGGTTGATCATCCCCCCCGTGTTGCTGTTAGTGTTTTTCTGGTTCTCCTCTCACTCAGCATCAGTTCATGCAAATCCCTCCAAGTCTCCCTGAAATCCCGTCCCTCCTGGTTTCTAATAGAACAAAAGTGTTCCATGACATACATATACCACAGTTTGTTAAGCCATTCCCCAATGGATGGACATTCCCTCAGTTTCCATTTCTTTGCCACCACAAACAGGGCTGCTATGAACATTTTTGTCCATAAATAAAATTTTTATCCTTTTTCATAATCTCTTCAGGTTATAGACCCAGTAGTGGTATTGCTGCTGGATCAAACAGTATACACATTTTTGCTGCCTTTTGGGCATTATTCCAAATTGCTCTCCAGAAAAGCTGGATGAGGCCACAGCTCCACCAATAATGGATTAGTGTCCCAGATTTCCCACATCCCTTCCATCACTGATCATTGTCCTTTCTGGTCATGTTGGCCAGTCTAAGAGGTGTGAGGTGGTACTTCAGAGATGTTTTAATTTGCATTTCTCTAATAATTAGTGATTTAGAGCAATTTTTCATATGACTATGGATTGCTTTGATCTCCTCATCTGTAAATTGCCCGTGCATATCCTTTGACCATTTGTCAATTGGGGAATGGCTTGTCTTTTTAGAAAAAAATTTGACTCAGTTCTCTGTATGTATTTTAGAGATGAGTCCTTTGTCAGAAACACTAGTCATAAAAATTGTTTCCCAATTTACTATATTTCTTTTGATCTTGGTTACAGTGGTTTTGTCTATGCAAAAGCTTTTTAATTTAATGTAATCAAAATTATCTAGTTTGTTTTTAATGTTCTCCAACTCTTCCTGGGTCATAAATTGCTTCCCTTTCCATAGATTTGACAACTATTCCTTGATCTTCTAGTTTGCTTATAATATTGTTTATGTCTAGATCCTGTATCCATTTTGATCTTATCTTGGTATAGATTGTGAGGTGTTGGTCTGATCTAAGTTTCTTCCATACTAACTTCCAATTTTCCCAGCAGTTTTTAATTGAAGAGAGAATTTTTATCCCAATAACTGGATTCTTTGGATTTATCAAACAGCAGATTACTATAATCATTTCCTGCTATTGCACCTAGTCTATTCCACTGATCCACCACTCTATTTCTTAGCCAATACCAGACAGTTTTGATGACTGATACTTTATAATTTTAGATCAGGTAGGGCTAAGCTACCTTCTTTTGCGCTTTTTTTCATTAAGTTCCTGGAAATTCTTGACTTTTTATTTCTCCATATGAATTTACTTACATTTTTTTCTAGCTCGTTAAAGTAATTTTTTGGAATTTTGATTGGTAGGGCACTAAACAAATAGTTTAATTTTGGTAGAATTCTCGTTTTTATTCTATTAGCTTGGCCTATCCATGAGCAGTTGATATTTGCCCAGTTATTTAAATCTGTTTTTATTTGTGTGCATGACACACTTTTAAGTTTAATCTGCATTACTGACATTTTCTTAATTTTTTTAGGGCTGGACAATCAATAAAAGAATAAATCAAACCCTGATTTGCAGAATTTGCTGATTCCAAGATGTAGAGGTTCACATTTTAAATTTAACAACTGACTCCGTTTCAGGAGTATGAGATCAAATAGGTGATGATATAGTGAATAGAGTGCTAGGCTGGTCATCAGGAAGACCTAGGTTCCTCCCACTTTAACCTAGAAATCTTACAAAATTCATTAGGATTTAATCCAGAAAATTAACACCCCTTCATTTATCACAAGAAAGAAATGTTAGATTGACATTTTGCTAAAGGGAAAATATTTACTCTTGTTTCAAAAGGCCATTAACTTTTTTATTTTGGGGGTATTTTTGCAAGGCAAACAGGGTTAAGTGGCTTGCCCAAGACCACACAGCTAGGTAATTAAGTGTCTGAGACCGAATTTGAACCCAGGTACTCCTGACTCCAGGGCTGGTGCTTTATCCACTGCGCCACCTAGCCACCCCCAGCAATTAACTTTTCAATGTCCACTCTGCAATTTTTTATTTTTTAAATAAGAGACTTCACCATTCTACCCTTAAAAGACCAGATTAGTCTGTATCTTGGCCTTGACACTTCGTTCTCCATTTAGCTGCACTTGTTTAAGATCTTCCCTCTGGCACAATGTTCTCCTTCCCTTCTCTTTGCCAATTTACATCTTCCTTATCCCAAAGCTTTTCAAGTATCCTCATTGGTACCTTGGTGACACTAGTCAGAAAGATGAGGAGTTCAAATCTTTAGTTTTGCCACTTTCTATAGGTATCGCTTTTTTTTTTTTTTTAGATTTTGGCAAGGCAAATGGGGTTAAGTGGCTTGCCCAAAGCCATACAGCTAGGTAATTATTAAGTGTCTGAGACCGGATTTGAACCCAGGTACTCCTGACTCCAATATGCCACCTAGCCGCCCCTATCTATAGGTATCTCTAAACTTTGGTTTCCTCATTTGTAAAATGGTGGGATTGGTCTGGATTTCAGGTGGCATTGTTGTTCAGTTGTGTCTGACTCTTCATGACCCCATTTGGGATTTTTCTTAGCAAAGATACTGAAATGATTTGCTATTTCCTTCTCTACCTCATTTTACAGGAAAAAACAGAAGCAAACAAGGCTAAATGACTTTCTCAGGGTCACACAGTGCCTGAGGCCAGATTTGAACTCAGGAAGACCATCTTCCTAACTCCCAGGTCCAATACTCTACCCACTGTGCAAACCTAGCTGCCCCTTGTACCTGCTGCCTCATCTGTAAAATGATGGGATTAGTAAAAAGATAGGGCAGCTAGGTGGTGAAGTGGACAGAGCACTGGCTTTAGAATTAGGAGAATAGGAGTTCAAATCCACCCTCTGACACTTATTAGTTGTGTGACCTTGGGCAAGACACTTAACCCAGATTGCCTCACAACCAGGGTCATCTCCAGTTGACCTAATTCATATCTGGTCATTCCAGTCCACTGGACTCAGCTCTGGAGGAGAAAGTGGGGCTAAACACAGCACCTCCTTCCTCAAATTCTATTCTTGTGCTTGTCATGGCATCACTTCCCTTAAGTCATGGCCCTCTTCAAGAACAAAGGACAAACATCAAAAAAGGACTGCTCTGTTTCTCTCAGATCTAGATCCACAATCCTTCCCTGGGTCTCCACTCATCTTTAGCTTTGGGACACAACTTTGTTTAGTGTTATACTTAAGCAAGTATATGCCATGCCCCCTTCTCTATGCAAGTTAAGTGCTGAGGACTGAAAATGTATAATCTAAACCTTGTACAAGTGGCTTGTACATAGCTTGTCACACATCAGGTGCTTAAACGTTTAGTAACTTTATTTTAAAGAGCAATACTCTCAAACTTTGAAGGGACTATTACAAATGAACTTTGAAAAAAAATCTTTATCTGCTAGTAAAAATGGTAGAAATTTCACTGCACCAAATTGAAAGGATTTGATATTCCTTAGGTGTAAAACCACTACAAATCCCTGATCAAGAAATTGGATTAAAATTTGTGCCTCCCCTCTCCCCATCAATACATAAATGTTAACTATAGATTTGAAGGGATTGTTTTTCACTGATCTTTTGGAATATTAAATTTGAATATTTATAGGTACAACTTCAAATTTCATCTTATCACTTGGACTATGTTCATTCCCTTACAAATTTCTCCATAGTCTCCAACAATCAATAAATTACCTGAAGTCACACTGCCTACTCTGATTTGTCCTGTCTTCCTCCTGTCATAGGAAGGAAACTTAGTCCAAACATTAGGAAGATAGTAGCAGTTCTTCCAGTTCCCACAGTTCCCTCTTGAAGGACCATAATATACATTCAGTAAATCTTTTTTTAATAATAATTGGGGGGGGGGGAGTCCATCAATTGGGGAATATTCACCTGAACAAGTTGTAGTATATACTGTATTATAAGAAATAATGACTTTGATGATCTTAGCAAAATATGGATAAACTTGCCTGAAAATACAAAGCGTGAAAAGGGTAGAACTGAATGTTGTATGCAATAACAATATAGTTTTAAATATAACTTTGAGTGAATAAATCATTTTGACTATTATAATTACCCAAATTAACTACAAATGACAAATGAAAGACACTATCCGCATCCAAAGAACCGATAAGTAAAAGTATGTATAAAATATTGTTTAACATACATATATAGACATACATGTATATATATATACATGCATACATATATATGTATAATATATATTTGTGCTGAAAAGTAGTAATCTTAGGGTGGACAGGGGAAAAAAGAAGAGAGAGAAAAAAAGACAAAAGTTATGTGATAACAGTTTAAAGGATCACTATACTAAAATTTATTTCATTTATTACATATTTAAAAAACAATAAGTTGTACCTAAGTGATTCGCAGTTTCATGTATCACTTTTTTTCTATTCTAAGTTATGGAAATGTTTGTTTTATTTCTTAAGTTCAGAATAAAATAAATAAATAATAGCAACTCATGTGCATTTAGTACTTTAAAATTTACAGGGATTTTTATTTATCACAAAGGGTTTTTCCTCATAATAACCTGTAAATTAGGCAATGAGAAAATAATTACCTGTTTGCAGCTGAAGAAACAGAAGTTCAGACAATCATTAAATACTTTATTCTCAAAATTCAGTATGCATTTATTAAGCACTTACTATGTGCAAAGCACTCTGCTAAGCATTTGAGATACAAGGAGTTCATATTCCAATAGGAGAGACAATATATATGGAGGCCTTAAACTGCCAAGTCAAATGGAAAAAAAAAATTGTTTTTCAGATGTCATTCCCACTAGCAAAATACCAGTTTCTGATGCTGACCCACTTTATGTGCCAAGGAATTTGGTTTTCAGTAACTATAGCTGTGGGTTGAATCTCTACAGGACTGGATTCCCAGAATGAGAGCTATGGGCCTAAGATTGGAAGCAATGCTATTCCCAAGACTCTTGGGTCCTGGGCTGTCTCCATCAGGATCTGAGAGAAAATGGTGGTCAAGGTGGGAGTGTCTCCCTCTCGATGCCCTGTTGCTTGTCAGGCAGACCAACTTAACTTTCTTTGTGTGTGGTTATTAGATACAAGTTTACATTATACACATCTTATTTAATTCTCACTCTTCTTTAAGGGAGGTAGTAGTATCTCCCATTTTCTAGATGAAGAAACAGTCTCTTTGGTCCCACAGTTAGTATTTTGAATCCAAACTGACCTGACTCCAAATCCTGTCTCCTATCCACACTAGAATGTCACATTTCTTTTTTTTCCTTATAGACAATTTATTTTTCCAATTACCTATTATGAAAATTTTTCAATATTCATCCACACACACATATTTATAAGTTACACAATTTTCTTCCACCCTCCCTTCCCATCCCCCTTCCCTCAGCAGTGAACAGTATAGTGAACATTGTACATGTACACTTGTGTTTACATAAGTCATTTTTTTGTGAGGAATTAGGGATAAGGGAAAAGAAAGAAAACCATGGGATAGGAAGAAAAAACAACTTTTTAAAAAAGTGAACATAGTAAAAACAAAAAAAAAGTGAACATAGTGTTCATTCAGATTCTGCAGTTTATTTTTGTTTTTTTGTTTTTTCCTTCATCTGGATGTGGATGGCATTGTCCATAACAGGTTTCCCAGGGTTATCCTAGCTCTCTGAATTGCTGAGAGGAGCTGTATCCATCAAGGTTGATCCACTCATAGTGTTGTTGTTAATGCCCTACAGTATTCTTTTGGCTCTTTTTTCCTTTGCTCAGCATCAGTTCCGGTAATTCTCTTCATGCTTCTCTAGAGTCCAAAAATTCATGGTTTTCTTACAGAACAATAGTACTTCATAACATTTGTATCCCATAACTTGTTCAGCTCTTCCCCAATGATGGGCATCCCTTCAATTTTTAACTCTTTGCACTACAAAAAGAACCACTATGAATATTTTGGAACACATGGGACTTTTTTTCCAGAATATCACATTTCTGAAAAATATAAAAATAAGTTGTTTCTTTAATGTTGAATTTACTTAAGAAAAAATATGCCTATTTTTGATAAATTATTAAAAATAATCTACTTGATTTGTGTTGAAAATTCAACTACTATCAGTTTCAGAACATCAATCCAAGTGAGTGTTATAGAAATTGAGAGTATACTTCACATTGTAGAGTCAAAACAATAAATGCATCCACTCTGATAATGAATAGAAGACTAGACCAAACCATGCCAATTGGCATGATCCCAGTATAAATAAAATAAAAGATGTAGCTTTTGTTATAACTTTGGATTGAGTGGATATAGGAGTAGAGTAATGGGAAGAAACTGCAATGATAATTTGAATTTCAAAAAGTCAACTGCAGGAAACAGAAATAAGGACTGGGCATGGAGGTCATCTTGGATCCAGAATTTAGGCTAAATGATGTCATACTTAATTGAGTCAACTAAGATGGAAGGAACATCACAGGTGGTTCACCTTGATTTTCATAAAGCATTTAATAAAGCTATTCTTCCAGAACAGATGGAAAAATACAGTCTCACTCTCTATGAGCTGGTCATGGCTAAATTCTATTGTTATCTAGCTCTCAACTCTCTTATCTTATCCCTATAATTTCATGGGATTGAGGAATTCCAGAAGTGTGGAAACTTCCTCTATTGATACAGATTGGCCCAGAATCTGGAAGACTCCTCTTCTTGAGTTCAATTCTAGCCTCAGATACATCTTAAGTATGATCCTGGGCAGATCACCTAACCCTGATTGCCTCAGTTTCCTCATCTGTAAAATGATATTTGTTTATCGATAAAAGATTAAAAAAACCCATCACTTCAGTATCTTTGACAAAAACAAACCTAAATGGGATCATGAAAGATTTGCATACAACCGAAAAATGGCTAAACAAATTTGTCCATTATGCCACTTTCCTCTTATGATAAGAATTTTGCCAATTCTTCGCTAAAAATCAAGATGTGTCTTCAGTATTTTTCTCCTACTTGTCTATAACCATTTCAAAAGAGTTAATGAAATCAATTACCTATTCTTAAAACTACAGTAGCTTTTAATGTTCACAACTTCCCTTTCTAAAGGCTCCCCTTACTAATACATTATAGTTTTTTTTGTGTGTTTGTTTTTCCCAGGAATTAAAGTCAAACTCATTCTGCCCTCTTCCCTATCTTGACCATAGGAATACTAATCAAACATTTTCCAGAGATTATTGACAGCAGCTCTGCCATTACATTTCTCAGTCTTTTCAATACGCTCAAATGAAAATTGTTCCAGCCAGGTGACTTAAGTCATTTGAAGTTAGATTTCTCCTTATTCAACAAATTAAAGCAACAAACAAGCAAACATACAGCTGTAATGAATAAGGCATTGGGTACAAGAACACAAAAAATTATGTTAGAGAGATAACATGGTAGAGTGGAAGCATTGACTTTGAAATCAGGGGGATCTGATTTCAAATCCTACTTCTAAAATTTACTAGTTGTGTGATAACAGGAACAGAGATTAAAAATCTAAGGGGTTTTTTTTTTTTACTTTATGTATTTTTTTTTAGGTTTTTTCCAAGGCAAATGGGGGTTAAGTGGCTTGCCCAAGGCCACATAGCTAGGTCATTATTAAATGTCTGAGACCGGATTTGAACCCAGGTACTCCTGACTCAAGGGCTGGTACTTTATCCACTGCGCCACCTAGCTGCCCCAAAAATCTGAGTTTTGGGATGGCTAGGTGGCAAAATGGATAGAGCACTGGCCCTAGTGTCAGGAGTACCTGAGTTCAAATCCCGCCTCAGACACTTAATAATGACCTAGCTGTGTGGCCTTGGGCAAGCCACTTAACCACATTGCCTTGCAAAAACTAAAAAAATAAAAAATAAAAAAAAATCTGAGTTTCAACAACAATCTCTTTAGTTGGTCAACAAACATTTGTAAAGCATCATGTGACAAGCACTGTGCTAAGGCTAGTGTCCCTTTAGTTGACCAAATCCTTTTTGGTCCACTTTCCCCTATCTTCTCTCTGAACTCTTTGGCATTTGCTTCCCTCATATCTTTTTTTTTTTTTAGGGAAATTTAAGCATTTTATCAACCCACAAATTCAATACAAACTAATTATATGAAAGCAGCAGAAAAAAAAAGCTACAAGTAGTAGGTAACATTAACAGTACCAGGCATTATGTCAAAGCATTTTACAAAAATCATCTCATTTGAAACTCATAGCAACCCTGGGAGGTTAGATACTGTTGTTATCCCCATTTTATAGATGAAGAAACAGGCAAAGTTAAATTGACTTGTCCAAGGTCTCACAGCTATAAAGTCAGAGATGAGATTTAAACTGGGGTTTTCTTGAATTCAGACCTTATGCTACATCAATAAGTATAGAATTTTAAGAGGGGTGGTCAAGTCTTGGATGTTCTTTGTCCTTTTTGCTTCTCAATCATGTCCAATTCTGACTCCATTTGGGATTTTCTTGGCAAAGATTGGTATTTCCTTTTTTTTTTTGCCATTTCCTTCTCCAGTTCATTTCACAGTCAACAAAACTGAGGTAAACAGGGTTGGTTAAATGACTTTCCCAGTCATACAACTGATAATGATCTGGGGTCAAATTTGAACTCAGATCTTCCTGGTTCCAGGCACCTAATTGCTTTCTCCTAATCACACCAAATCAAGTATGTAATGTTCAGTTTGTGGTATTCCATTCTATAAGGACCAAGAGGATAAAGTATTTCATGTTATATGACAAGACAACAATATATAATGTTAAGACTCAGGAGTCAGGATGACCAGAATTAAAATCTACTTTGGATTTTTTAGGGCCCAAAGTGAACAATTTTAACTTCTCTCATCTCAATTTCCTCTCCAATATTAGACAGCAACATCTTACAAGACTGTTGTAAGGATCAAATACGATAAATTGAAAAGTTCTTTGCAAACATTAAAATACCACATAAAATATTAACTATTTTATATTGAATGGTTGAAGCAAATGTTTAATTTGGAGGGGTCAGAGGGGAGGACCCAATAGAGGTCTTTAAATATTTGAAGGGATTTGATTCAATATGACTTGCTTAAGATTGTTTTATTTAAGAGTTGGGAGATAAAAGAGATGTGGAACTAATACACAAATTTTCCAACTTCCCCCCACCCATTCCCCCTCAAAAATCTGTTTATGAATCTCTGAAATAGTGATCTCATTCTTCCCTGTTCCTAAATACTCCCAGGATTTAGAGAACTTAATTGACCAACTTCCAGACCTCATAATATTTTGTTGGGTTCCTCATCTCTATTCTCTCACCTTCTCTGTACAAGGATAGACTAGCCATTCAGCTTGAATGCATGTTAGAGCCCAAAGGGGTAACAGGGAGAGGGGAAAATGCATTCCCCTCTGTGAAAGGAGCTGGGGAATAAAGAGTAGTGAAATGAGGGGCCCCGTAGCTGAGATGACTGAAAGGAGGGCCTGGAGGTAGGGGAAAAGCCATAGGTCCCCCAGGGAAGGAGCCAGTTGCCTCAAAATCCTCTCGGGGTGAATTGCCGTTGCTTCACTTGCCCTTCTGGTGCCAGTTACAAAACCAAACCCGGACAACATCTTTGTCAAGGCCCAGCTGCTCAGCAATATTGCTAATCTGCTGAAGTGTGGGTTTGGGACACTGGAGAAACATGTTCTCCAAGCTTCCCTGAACTCCATTCTCAATGCTTGTGCGTTTCCTCTTTCTGGCTTGTTGAAGGACTGTCTCAGCCTTGCACATCTCCTGAAGGTGGTCATTGTCATCAGCTGCTTCTAGCCACTTCTGTAGCAGAGGTTGGAGCTTACACATGTTCTTGAAGCTAAGTTGTAGGGCCTCAAAGCAACAGATGGTGGTCTGGCTAAAAACCTTCCCAAAGAGTGCCCCCAAGGGGATGCCCACATCAGCCTGGGTATAACCCAGAGTGATCCTCTTCCGCTTTAGCTCCTTGGCAAACTGCTCCAGTTCCTCTGGGGAAGGGGTCTCCTGTGGCTGCTTGTCTCCACTCTCCGCCAGCTCAGTCTTGGAGACTCGGGCAGCGGCGCAGGGCTCTGGGGAGCTGCCCTCGGAAGGGCTCTCAACCCCAGCTCTGGCATTGCCGTCGGCAGCAGCGATCTCCTGCCCAGGTGGAACCATCACTCCCACGTTGGGCTGAGGTTCACAGTAGACACCCCCTCCCTACATATCGTACAAATGGCACAGGGCCATTCCCCACCCATTGGGCCCCGGTCTGGTTCCAGTCCCTCTGGGTGGGCCTTGGAAGCCCGGCCAATTCCATGTAGGCTCTGACCCTCCCGCCCTGCCACCACCTGGGGGTGGCAAGAAATATTCAGGAGTCAGGTGTCCAGCCATGAGGTACTTCCCTCATATCTAAACCATAGCCATTTACATTAACCCAAATTCAATTACACACTAAGATTCTCACTTCATCCCAAAGTTTCCTTCATTCTATACTGGCAAAAAGATTCTCCTTACTGACCAGAATTGGGTTACATTATCTTTTCTCTATCTTTTAGAGTGTGCAATTATCACTAAGGTAAGTTAAGAATTATTAGACTTCTTAGTTTTTTGGCAGTTTTAGTATAAGTCAGAATAATCAAAATCTCCAACACTTTATCCTGACTCAGTGAGACTTATGAGGTTATTTCCCATTCATCATCCATTTCCTTCCTCTGACTAGGTATTCTGTAGTATACTTACCACAGTATTGCTTCTCTTTTGCCCCTTCTCTGACCCTCAATCAAATGTTCTTTATTACTTCCTTCTTTTACTTCCTAAATTTATTCATATATATTTTTTATTACACAAAGAAACAAAGAAACAGTGAGGTAGAATGGATAGAGAGCCAGTCAAAGTCAGGAAGCTCTGGATTCAAATAGTGCCCTTCTCAAGTTACTTAACCTGAAGCGACTAGGTGGCATAGTGGATAAAAGTGTAGTCAGGAAATCCTGAATTTAAAGTGTTTATAATAGTACCCATGACAGATTTGAGGATAAAATGAGATATGGTCTGAAAAGTGCTTAGCACAGTGCTGGCTCACAGTAGAAGTTTTAATATCCCTTTAAGACTTTACATTGCAGAGAATGTTCCAATCTGCATTGGTAGGAGTTTCTTACCTGGGAGTTCCCATACCCTTTGAAAAAAGTAAAGGTCAGATTCTAGTCATGGGACATATCCTACTAAATTTCAGTGATACCTATGAAGCCAAACTGACCTCGTGCAAAACTCTCTAGTTTACCTTTTTTGTTGCTCATGTTGTCATATTTATGAGGAATTTGAGGTCATGTGTTTCATTGCTGCTTTACCTCTTGAATATTATTACTTATATTGTGCCTGATATTATCTGTTATTTTACTTGCAGGTGCAGTTTTCATCATTTTAAAGATGGAAGCAATGATAAAAAAAAACAATTCTCTTGAAATTTCGTGTAATATTATTCAAAATCCTTCACACACAAAAGAACAATTTTGTGAAAAGATTTAAAATGATCAAGATTACAATTATTATATACAATTACTACTGTCTTACATTAAGCATTCTCATTTAATATTCTGTTTAAATGGTAAGGGAGGGGAAATACATTCTTGGGGGGGATCTTAGACCCTGAACCAAGGAAAGGACCTGCAATAGAATAATACAGTATTTAACTGAACCATACTGTAAAAAAAAAATCAAAACAAAAGCAAAATTAAGTTAAAATCTTTTAAGTTCAGAGATTTCACTTGCTTAAAAAGGGGAAACAGATCTCTTTGAATTCTATTTCTGTTCTATATGGCATAGCTATATATTTTTTGATAGGTTTAAAGGGAAATGGATTCAACAGTGGGAAAAATTTCAAGGATGTTACAATATATTGTGCTTTCTGTTTTCAGTCTCAAACTTCAATTATTTTTACATTTTTGTTTTACATTTTAAAACATTTTCTTTCACAATTGTTCTTTTAATTTCCTAAGAATATGTTTGTCATATCATTTCTAATTGCCAAGGTTGCTGCAATATGGAAACAGCTTCCCCTTTAGTATCTAACACAAAGACCTATACAATAAAATCATTCTTAATCCCTCATAAAAAATGGCAAGGCTAGGTGGTGCAGTGGATAGAGCACCGGCCCTGGAATGAGGAGTACCTGAGTTCAAATACAGCCTCAGACACTTAATAATTACCTAGCTGTGTGGGCTTGGGCAAGTCAATTAAACCCACTACCTTGCAAACAAAAAAATTGGCAAGCTTCTCCCACACAATCCCAATCCATTGAGGAAAAAGAAATGAATTCCAGGGTGCAATAGATTTAAGGAAAAATTTATACACTGAAAACATTAGAGGCAGTCTTGACATTGCTACCAGGGTTCTGAGCAAGCCCTTCATTCTCTACTGTAATTAGGTGAGGGTCTATTCTGGGCAGTCAGATACCACTTGGGTTGCTTTTGCTCTGCCATAGCCAGTTCTATCTCCAAAGCCACCATCCCCAGAATCTCAAAAGTCATAACTAGTAACCTTAGTCTTCTAAGCTATAGTCAGAAGCTTTGAGCAATCTTTTTTTTTCCGTTTTTTTTTTTGCAAGGCAAATGGGGTTAAGTGGCTTGCCCAAGGCCCACACAGCTAGTGTGTGCTTTATCCACTGTGCCACCTAGCCACCCCATATCTTTGAGCAAATATTTGTAATTTTAGATCTTCCTACCCAGACTATTGTGTCTTTATAGAGATCAAATTATCTGGGTCTACTTCGCTCACAGATAGAGCATTTAGACCCTAAAGGGAACTGATACTATCATTTGGTTTTTTTCTCTTACAGAACCAGAGCTGCCAAAAGTGTCTAGTAGGTACTTGCTCATCCCTTCTCAGCCTCAACTCTCAATGTGATAACCCATTTTTTAACAAAGTTTTGGGGTTTTTAAAAAAACATTTCCCCACCTGACAACTGGGAGTAGACTGCTTATGTTCCCACTCTATCCAACCTTACCAAGGAGCTTAGGATATGTACCTCTCTCTTCATTCATAGGTTCTAACTAATCCTATAATATTTTGCCTTTCATGTTGTCTTGAAACTTTGGTTAAGTCTCAAGAAGAAACCAAAATGCTGATGGGGAGAGAAATAAGTCTTCTGATGGTGTTTTTGCCGTCACAAAAAAATTCTTTATGTCCTTTATATAATTGCTAAATAAGTATTTGTGAAAAGCTTTTTATGTACAAGGTATAATGCTAGCTGTTAAAGGGATAAATAAAAAAGATAAGGTCTAGAGTGAATAGTCTAAGCATCATTTTTTGGTTGTAAACCTGGGTGACTGGAAGTACAGATATAGTTTTGACAGAAGTAAGAAAATGAGTCAATTTGGAGGAGGGGAAGGAGTTAAGAACAGAGGGACAAAGAATCCCAATGAAGACCTAAGAGAGTGAAATTGTCAGGGGTGGCTAGGTGGCAGAGTAGATAGAGCACGGGCCCTGGAGTCAGGAGTACCTGAGTTCAAATCCGGCCTCAGACACTTAATTACCTAGTTGTGTGGCCTTTGGCAAGCCACTTAACCCCCATTGCCTTACAAAAGAGACCTAAAAAAATAAAAAATAATTTGTCAAGATTCTGTATGCACTGAAATTAACTTCAATGTTAAGTTTAATTAGTTACACTCAGGTACATTAAAGTGTTGTTTTTGTTTTTTTTTTTGCAAGGCAATGGATTTAAGTGACTTGCCCAGGGCCACACAGCTAGGTAATTACTAGGTGTCTGAGGCCGGATTTGAACTCAGGTACTCCTGACTCCAGGGCCGGTGTTTTATCCACTGCACCACCTAGCCACCCCTACATTAAGTTTTTAATAAACCCTTTTCCTTTTTTTTTCCAAAAGGATTATTCCCTCCCTATTCTAATCTCTGAGCTTTCCTATGGCCCATAACCTTTCACTGGGCTGTGGCTAGTACTACAGGCTGTATGACTTTGCCACTTCCATTGAACACAGGATTTAGCAACACCTTTACCAACTTGAAATGACTGAGTAGCGGCCAACAATACGTTGAGTCTGTTAGAAATATAGCCTAGTTAAGTTTGCAATCCTATCATATTTTTGCTTGTGATAACCCAGTAAGGCTATTTCTAAATTGTAAAAGGACTGCAGTTTCCATTTGGGGAAGGTGTCCACAGTGATAAAATAGCAGTGGGGCAATTTGTAGGGCATCATATTTTTATTTATATTATAGTCATTTCCGTATTTGTCTCAATTACCACTGGACTGTAAATTCATTGAAGGCAGGGAACAATTTATTTTTTCACCCATGTAATTTCAACATCTACCATATTGCATCACACAAAGAAGGCAATGCATTATAAATTACATTGATAACTCTGACTGTACAAAGCTGTTCAAAAAAATTCCTCTTTTACATGTAGTTGATAAAAAAAAAAGAACATCTAGGCAGGTTTTCCTCCTCCCTTGTACATTTATAAAGAGGTTTTAAAAGTAGTCATGCTTACAACTACATTTTATTTTATTTTGGTTTTTGCAAGGCAATGGGGCTAACTGACTTGCCCAAGGTCACACAGCTAGGTAATTAAGTGTCTGAAGCTGAATTTGAACTCAGGTCCTTGGGATTCCAGGACCAGTGCTCAATACACTCTGCCACCTAGATGCCTCTACTATATTTTAAAGAGAAAGGAAAGAATATTAAAGAGGTAGTGAAATTTCACATATAGCTTGGAAGGGGATGTAGAACAAAAGGATTTATTTGTTTTTGTGCATTTATCCTAATATCTTATAATCTGTAAATTTTATATAAAGTTTTCTTCCTTGTTCTATTTCTTTGGTGATGGTTATCCATTTATAATTTTCTTAAAAACAATACAAGAAAACAAGCAAACTACTTTGTCACTACATTTGAAAATTTTATTTTAAAAATAATTTATAGCTTACAGAATGGAAGAGTATTACAGTGTTATCTGTTTTAAAAAAAAAGCACATAACCTAAAAGCTACACAATTTGAAATGGATGTGAGACATCTAGAAGAAGTAATTCTCAGGATTTTACCGGGCATCAAAAACCACCACTGTATTAAAATTGTGTTAAGGACAAAGGAAAAATAATAAAAATTTATGCCAATCATTGTACTTTCAAATGATATTAACCAAATAATAATAATAATAAACATATAATAGAGATAGTCTAATGATACTCAATAATTGCTTATTTTAAATGTACAAAGAGATGATGTTTCCTACTTGTAATGACAAGTTTGGTTTTAAAGAAAAATAACACAATTTTTTTCAATCCCCTTTTCCATCTAGAGAGTCAAAGATATACATCTGATATTATCAAACCCTTCTCTCATACACATGAAGTAACAATTAAAGTAATAGCATTGTTGTAATTTTCTTCTTTATTCCTGACTACCAATATAACCTTTTAGAGGCTTAAGCTTAACAAGCCAGTCCAATTTGAATGGGGGAAGGAAAATACGCCATGTCTGTGTTTATTCAAATTTCTCTAAATTCCAACTTCTATAACTGAGCAAGTTTGACCGCTAAGTAAATGATAATTACAAACTTAATGAGAATATTGAAAATATCAGGCAAGCTTAACATAATGGTCTTTAGGATTATTCTAGGACATAGCTTTCAGCAATGCTTCTAAAATTTTTTTTTTCATAAATTAAATCACTCCTGTTGATGAATACCCTTTAATATCAATTCACTCTTTTCACTCACCTCTTATCATACTTAGAAAGCAAAGGTGAAAGGATACATCTTTTTGTTCTTTTCTTGTACATTATTCTATATCCGCATTCTCTACATCTGATTGGATCCCTGGATTTTATTTCATTTTCTGTATGACATTCTGAAAAAGTAAACTTTTTTTACTTAAAGTCCTCTGCCATCCAGGAATATAAACATTCCTAGTAACTGCTTATCCAGTTGTTATTCTAATTATTTATGTACCTCAGACAATCTTAGAAATAAATGGAACTTAGAGATCTGTATAGATCAAAGCTTTCATTTTAAGCCCAGAGAAGTTAAATAAATTGCCTAAACCAATGTCAGAAAAACTCAAATAGAAAAGGGGGCTATTAAACCATATATAAGGATTCTTATGGGCTGCAGAAATGCACATATTAACATTACCTATTGAGTTTTTATTTTAATTACATCTTAATTTAGTTAGGGCAACATAAGAATGTTTCTAACCATGGAGTCTGACAGCTCTGGCCTAAACTACCAAATATGATCTTTTGTTTTGTTTGTTTTTTATGGGGGTAGGGTCAGGAAGGCAGGAGATGAATACAATTTTAGATGTTCTATTTTCTATTGGAGTTATATTTTGGGGCAACCCATTCTGAAATGTCTAATGGCAAATGACAGTGGGGTTTAGAACTCAGAAGAAATACTAGGGCTGAATATATTGTTCTGGCAGTTATCCACACAGAGATGACCATTAAATCCATGGATCAGGTCACCAAGTGAGAGAATGTAGACGAAGAAGAAGGATCAGTTTGGCTGAATCTTAGGGAACAAGAAGGGAAGTACTACATAAGTCTAGAAAGATTAAGTAGGGTCCTCTTGTAAAGGGCTTTAAATGCTAAACAGAAGATTTTATACTTAATTCTAGTGGAAAATACGGAATCACTTCTTTTCCTTCTATTCTCTTCTAAACTCTGTAGTATCTGGCTTCCAAACTCATCATTCATCTAACAAAGGTCTTTTCAAAGTTACTGGTGATCTCTTCTTAGTTGTAAAATCTACTGGCCTTTTCTCAATCCTCATTCTTCTTAGTCTTTTTTCAGTCTTTGACCCTCAATCACCCTCTTCTCCTTGATACTTTCTTCCTTCTGGGTTTTCAGGATATTACTGGTTCCTCCTAGCTCTCTACCTATCTTCCAGCAGCTCCCTCTCAGTTACTTTTGCTGGATCTTCATCCAAGTCATTCCTGTTAGTGCCAAGGGATCTGTCCTCAGCCCTTTTCCCCTTAGTTAATACCATTTCTCATTAGCTCTTATGAATTCAATTAGCACTTTTCAAACTACTTATCTCCAAATGCTTATTAGACATCCAGAACTGAATGTCCAGACATTTTAAATTCAATATATACAAACTGGTTAATTCTCTTTCCTATCAAATCTTCCTCTCTTCCTAATTTCCCTATTACAGTGTTGAGAGTACCACCATTCACTTGGGCTCACAACCCAGATAGATGTCAACCTTTCCTCACTCTCTCACTTCTCACATCCAATCTATTGTCATAGTCTACACATGACTTCTCTTCTGACACTGTCATCACACTGGTGTGGAGTTTCATCACTTCACACCTGGACTATTGCAATAGTTGACTGGCTGGTTTCCCTAACTGAAGTCTGTCTGAATTCTGGTCCATTTTCTACTCATGCATCAAAGTGATTTCCCTAAAGTCAACATATGACCATGCCATCACCCTATTCTATAACTTTCAGTAGTTCCCCATCACTTCCCAGAATCAAATTGATATTCAGAGACGTTCATTGCCCACCTCCTCCCCCCCCTCACCTCTCCAATCTTCTCATAGTATAAATTAGTATAAAATATTTAGCCCTCCCTTCCCCAATATTCTGTAAACCAGTAATAATGACCTTCTGGCTGTTCTAGGCACACAAATACTCCAGGTGTTTTTCACTGGTTGTCCTCCATATATCCACCTACTTAGTTTTACTCAAGTCCCATATAAAATCTCACTTTCTATTGGAAGTTTTTTCCAAACTCCCTTAACCCTAGTGCCTTTCTCTGAGGATTATCTCCAATACATCATGTTCATACTCAGTAGTTTGCATATTGTTTCCCCCATGAGACTAAGCACCATGAGAGCAGGGACTGTCTCTTGCTTTTCTCTGTATCTCTAGTGCTTTGCTCAGCCTCTGACACAGAGTAGACACTTAATAAATGTTTACTGACTGACCCTTGAAATTTATCGGATTGGACAGAGTCAAGGTCAGACTAAAGCTTAAAGAAAATGGCTATTCCAGACATCTTAAACTCAACATGTCTAAAACTGAATTCATTATCCCCCCCTCCCCCTGCCAGCCTGCCCGGCCAAACCTCTTCCTCTTCCAAACTTTCTTATTCCAAAGACACCATCATTTTTCCAATATTTCAGATTCATAATTTAGGCTTTTCCTCTGTCCCCCACTTTTCCCTCACCTAAAATAAATATATTAGATCTTGCAGTTCCTGCCTTCATATCTCTCACATATAATCTCTTCTCTGTACTTGAGTGGAAAGTCACCATTTCTCAGTCAGATTCCTAAAACGACCTTTTGACTAGTCTCCATGATTCAAGTTTCTTCATACTCCAGTTCATTCTGCACACTGTTGACACCAAGGTGATTTCCTTCAACACAGACCTAACTATTTAACTCCCCAATTCAACCTACTCTAGTGACTTTCTATTAATTCTAAAATAAAATGCAAACTCTTGTCCAGCTTTTAAAACCCTATACAACCCCTCTCCAACTTAGTTTTCCAGCCTTATTTGACCTCATTCTCCATCTCAAACTGCAATCCAGCTAAAGGAAGTCTTCTTCCTTTCCTTGGCCACTGGCCCCCATGCCTGGAATTCATTCCTGCCTTATCTGGTTAAGACCCAGTTAATCCCCATCTTCTACATGAAGCCTTTCCTGATCTACCTCACTTGATAGGATCCTCCTCCTCCTCCCAATCTATCTTGTCTTTAAGTACTTTGTGTGCATGTTTTTATGAACTTTTTATTTGTACAGAATATATTTCTTACATGGAAGGAGAAGGTTGGAGCAAACATTCCTTAAGTACTAGGCTGTAACAGGAACTGAGCTCAGCATTTCACAAATACTTCATTTTATCCTATGAGACAGGTATTATTATCATTATCACAAAGGCAGACAGAGACTAAGTGACTTGTTCAGAATCACAGTTACTAAGTGTCTAAGGCTAGATTTTAATTCAGATCTTCCTGATTCCAGGTCCAAGGCTTTTATCTGTTACCCTAAGCTGCCTCTATATACTCATCTATTCTATTAGCCTACAAGCTTATTGTGGGGATTGTTTCATTCTTTGTACCTCTATGTCTAGCACCTAAACAAGTTCTGAGCATGTTGGGTATGCTTAATTCATATTTGCTGATGGAAAATTCCTAGACAAAAACTATCTATCCCATTGCCTCAACTTCAGCTCTTCTCTCCTTTCAACCCTTTTGCAATCTGGCTTCTTCACAACTGAAACTATCATTATCAATTATCTCTTACTTAACAAACCTGATAACTTTTTACAGTCCTCATCCTTCCTGACCTCTTGCGGCATCTGACATCACTAAATATCCTTCCCTCCATCAGTTACCATGCATTTATTAAGTTCCATGTGTCAAGCATATGGAGGGATCCAACCTGCTAGATCCTCCTGTAGACTCTGTCTCTTTGGGGTTTTTCTGACACTGCTCTCTCTTGCTTCTCCTGACAATTCCTTTGTCTCTTTTGCCATTTCACTTGTCCACATCCTACTCCCTAAAAGTGTACCTTAAAACTCTAACCTGTCTATAACTTTCTCAATTAGTGACAATGATCATCTGTCAAGAGTTATGATTTTTAAATTGTTTAGTATGATATATGTAAAGAATTTGATAATAATAATTTAGTTTATAGAGCTCCTTTACAAAGGTAGGCTCTAGACCTAGAAAAACAGTGAAAACAAAGTAGAAGAAGTCATCTACCAATCATGACAGGTACTTCCTGAACTGTGCTTGCCTATGTTAAGTGAAGTGAACCAGTAGAATATCCAGTAGAATAATAATGTATTCCCAAAACTATATAATCAGCCTAGTCATTCCCATAGAACTCCTACTTGGAAGGTCATAAGATAGATAACCTTTGTATTGTATTGCATGGTGGGCTTCTCTTGGGAAAATCACTCAAGCCTCAAATCTTATTGTTTTATGATCCATCTTTCCACTTTTGATCTGATATAAAATATCTAGCTCCACAATGACAAGGAATGGAGTAATTCAATGATACGCAAATCAGATCCTAGCAAAGAAAGTAATTAATAAACAGCTATCTGATTTACTGGTGCTCTGTCTCTGGTCTGCTTTGTCACATCCAGGTTAGAAACAGTTCAGTAAAAACTCAGTTAACATTTCTTTGCAGATGAAACAGCTACATATTCAGTCCTGGTCTCGCTTCTGAGCTCTAGTCCATTACCAATTGCTACTAAACATTTCAAAATGGTTTGTTCCAAAGACAGTTCAAGCTGACAAAATACAATTTCAATAGAAAATAGAACATCCAACATCGAATTTATCTCCTCCCTTTCTGACCCTACCCCCATAAAAAACAAACAAAAAAAAGCCAAAGATCATGGCATCACTTCCCTTGTTGCTGTGGTCCTCTTCGAGAGTGAAAGACAAACATCATAATCAGCGAGGAAAGCGTGTTTCTGAAGTATTTAGATGGGGCATTATTTTTCAAAAATGACTCTCACCTCCGCAGATATATATCATAGGCTGCTGTTTGGGCGGCTGCACATCCTTCTGGGCATCCATCGTCAGGTCCTAAAAATCGTAGATTTTTCTCATCTCTAAGAGGTCCCCAAAGTGACTCGGCCCTCGTCACCCCCAAACTACGTGAGGCACGGAAGTGAGAGCACTGACTGAACGCGTCTCCCCCAATCGCCCCTCCTCAGCCCACGCCAAGCACACGAGAGCAGCAACCCGGGGTCCCATGCGCGCTCCCGTGACCCACCCGCACCAGAAGCCCACCATCTTCCCCCTCCCAAACCCCTCCATCCCCATCTCTCAGTTGTTGGTGAAATAACGCTGAAACGTTAAGCCCCGAGCCGCGGACCCCACTACCTGTCGCGCCTCAGGACCGCGAGTCACACCGCCACCAATAACAGCGGCAAGAGCCACTTCCGGCGCCCCGAGATGACGCAAAACACCCGCGACCACCCAGTCCCTTCGGCCTCGTGCGCGGACCGGAGCGACTGATTGGCTAAGATCAAAGAGGGCGGGGCGAAGGCTGGAAGGCCCCGGGTGGGACTGCCCTGGGCTGGAGGAGAGAGTGAGGCTGGTGACTTGGCACAGCACCCCCTCCCTCAGATACAATTCGGGTGCTTGTCCTGGCAGCGCCTCCCCGAGGGCCTGGTCTTCTAGGAAAATGAAGGACAAACATTAAAATGTGACTGTTGTGGGGATAAAATGAGATATGTGTTGAACCCGATACCAAAATCAATATAATTGGGTACTTTTAACAGCTCCTTTGCTGGAGGTATCAAAAGCAGGTTTTTGGAGTCAGAAGACCTAGAGTCAAATCCCAGCGTTGTTAGCTCCTCATTTATAAACTGGTATTGGTTGAAAAGCACTTCTCATGGAGAATACCATCTGTATCCAGAGAAAGAATTGTGGAGTTTGAACAAAGCCCAAAGACTATTACCGTTCATTTAAAAAAAAAACCCAACATTTTCTTACTATGTAATTTTGCTCTTATACTTTATTTTTCTTCCTTAAGGATACGATTTCTCTCTCATCACACTCAATTTGAATCAAATGTATAACATGGAAACAATGCCTTCTGTGGGGGGTGGGGGGAGGGAAGTAAGATTAGGGGAAAAAGGGGCAGCTAGGTGGCAAGTGGATGAAGCACCAGCCTTGGAGTCAGGAGTACCTGGGTACAAATCCGATCTCAGACACTTAATAATTACCTAGCTGTGTGGCCTTGGGCAAGCCACTTAACCCCGTTTGCCTTGCAAAAAACCACTAAAGATTAGGGGGAAAATCGTAAAATTCAAACTAATTTTTTTTTTAAAAGAAAAGCACTTCAAAAAACTTCAGGCTCTACTATTAATCGCATTCTTTTAAGCTCCAGGACTGAAAAGTAGGAGGAGTACTACCGACAGGCCACTACCCCCCTTCCCCTTTTCTTTTTACTACTCCCCTCTCCCCATCTAACCTCCTACACCCCTGGGAAGGCAGGTGATGCAGTGGATAATTTTAAGAACCCTAGGAACCCGAAGTTCTTTCTGAGTTCCAATCCGACCTCAAGCACTAAATTAGCTGTGTGACCCTGGACAAGTCATTGGACCTCCTACTTCAGTGTTTTTATCTGTAAAATGAGCTCGACCAGGAAATGGCAAACCACACCAGGAACTTTTCCAAGAAGATCCCAAAGGGTTATGAGAGGACTGAAAAATGACTAAACAAAACCCCCTTAACCAATTCAATAAGCATGTCTTAAAATAGCACTTGTTTTTCAAGGCACAGAGACCACTTTCCAGAGTGTATTTTTCAACACTTGCTATGGTAATAAGGAACCAGGTTTAATAAAAGAGGACAGAGAGGGAAAACCTAAAGATAATCCCTGTTTCTTCTTCTTCCTCCCACTTGGATTTTTATGGTTGCTTCCTTAGACATTCTCTCCTGCCAACTCACAAAATTCATTTGGGGAAACTCATTTAAACTTAAACAGTTGATCTAAAATGGGTTTAGGATGCCACTTGACTTTGAATGCATTTTACTGATTTCACTGTAGCTTCATGTGAAAGGGAGAAAGGGAAGGAAGAAAAATATTGAAAATCATTGTAGTCAATTTTCATAATCAATAAGCATTTAATAAGCTCCTGCTCTGTACCAGACTACTGTGTTAAGCCCTAGTATACAAAGAAGAGCAGAAGACAGTCCCTGATCTGAAATTTCATGTTACTTACCTTCTAAGGGGGTGAGGGAACTTTCAAAAAAAACCACAAACACACTATATATATATGTATATATACATATATATATAGTATGTATATGATATATACACATATTCTCTCTATAGATAGATGATAGAAAGATAGATGATAGATGTGTGTTTGTGTGTGTGTGTGTGTGTGTGTGTGTGTGTGTGTGTGTGTGTGTGTAGAGAGGTGGAGGGGAGGTGTCAAGAAAGGTTTCTTTTAAGATTTTAACTGGAACTTGAAGAAAGCCAGGGAAGACAAAGATGAGGAGAGAGGAGAGACAGAGAGGCACACAGACACAGAGACTCACAGAGAGAAAAAATGAGAGAATTCAAACGTGGGACAACCAAAAATGCATAGATTCAAAAGATGGAATATCTGATGTGAGGAGTAGCAAAGAGGCAGGTGCTATTGTATGGAGGTATGTGGGAGGGATGATGGAGGGCCTTTAAGGTGTAAGAAGACTGGTGGAGGGAGAATAGGGACTTTCAGTTATGAAGGGTTAACACCTAACAGTCAATTTTTTATTTGATCCAGGAGATGAGAGGGAGTCCCCAGAGTTTATTGAATAAAAAGGTGATATGAATAAAAGTGGCTGAATGGATTGGAGTGGAGATGCTTGAGGCAGGCAGATCCATCAGCAGGTTTTTGCAATAATCCAGGTGTGAGGGGATGAGGGCCTGTACCAGAATTGTGCGCCAAAGATTTAGAGAAACTGCTCCCAGACTTAAAGAAGGGAGTGTTTTCTAGAGATGTTGTAGAGATGAAATCTGCAGCATGGATTTAGAGGGTGAGAGAGAGATAGTGAAGAATTCAGGATGATTCCTAGATTGTGATCTTGAGTGACTAGGGAGGATGATGGTACCCTGGACAGTAATTGGGAGAGTTTAGAAGTAGGAAATGTTTGGGGTGCAGGGTGGGGTTATGGTACGATAATGTTGAACGGTGATAGATTATAGAAAGTTAACTGAAAGAAAAATATGAAAATGCTAATACTTAGGTGAGATTTTTAAAATGTCTTTGCATTTAACTTTTCTATGTTATGTCTCTGCTACCTGCTAAACCAGAAAACAATTGTAAAAGTCTGACTCTGGTCATGCCAGTGAACATTTTTTTACCTTGGGATCCATGGTGTGTGCAAGGCAGTTTAAACCTGATAAACAAGGTGTTCAGTGGAAGGGGGATTCTATTATTAGTCTTTGCAGTTGTGGTAACTTTATCAATGCTATTTGATAATATTGAAATCTTGCTTGAAGCTTTTTGAGTTGGGAAGTCATGGTCATTTTTGTGCTTTGGGCAGATTAGGCTGAGTTGTATAAAATAAGGAACGCAGGAGTATACTCCCCAAAAATCTTTAGATATACATGTGTATGTATGCATATACATACAACATGCTTTTAAGTTTATTATTAACATTATTTACATTTTCTCCCTGACTTTCTTAAGTCTAAACAATCAGCAAAATAATAAATTTGATTTGTGTCTAGTTCCATTTTGTTCTGTATTTTTTTTTTCTATGTGATTGTCTCAGAATGTACTAAAGGACAGCCCAAATATCTCCTTCAATATCTCCCTTCTTTTAAACTACTTTACAAAAGAGAACCCAAAAAGACTTTAGTTTTAGGAAGAAATTCCTTTCTTTTTATTCATCTGAGAACAAAATGTATATTCACTGACTGAATTATAAAAAAAGATACTGGTTTCTTTGGCCAAGTATAAATGACTGTGCTAATAATGATGAAATGCTAGAATTGAGTGAAGTAAAAAAGTGGTTATGATGGGAGCTTTTGAGATGGGAATATGATCTTATTTGTAGAGTGTGACATAGCAATCAAAAAAGCCAAATTAATCTTAAATTGAATTAACAGAGGCAGTGTCCAGAATGAGGGAGCTCATCTGGTTTCAGACACTTACTAGCTATGTGAACATGGACAATTTGCTTAAGCTCTATTTGTCTCGGTATCATATTTGATAGGTAATGCTCTTTTCTTTTGAATTTTTAGTTTTACTAACATTTAATTATGTGCAGTAAGTTCTGATCTTTTTTTATTTCTTATTTAGTTTGTTCGTTTTTATTTTTGGCAATTTAGTTTTTCTATTTTCATTGGGTCTGCTAAAGTTTATTGATTCTGTTAGTTTTTTGAAAGAAGCAGCTTGATCATCATTTCTATAGTATTTTGATTTACATTCCAATTATTTTCCCTCTAATTCTCAATGTTTCTTCTTTTTGTGCTTGTTGATTTTCTAGTTTTAAAAATTATATGCTCAGTTCAGTAATCCTTTCTCTTTTATTTTACTAATGCAAAACTTATTTTTGATGCCTATACATATTTATATCTTTTTCTTCTGAGGACTGCCTTTGTTGCATCCCAGAAAATTAAATTGAATAAGCTATAAAGGAACCTCCAAATGGGAAAAATTCTCCCTGATTGGTAGATAAATTCTAGTAAACAGTAAAAGAGCAATTAATATCTATGTTCTCCAAATTATCCTCAATGATTGAAAAAGAAGACTCTCTACCTTTTTCCTTCATGAGAAAAAAATGATCCTAATATCTAAACCAGAGTGGGATAAAGTAAAGAGAGAGAACAATATGCCAACATTATGAATACTGTTGTAAAATTTTTTACTGCAATCCTAGCAAAAAGATAACATTTAAAAAATCATTCACAATGACAAAATGTATTTGTACCAGGAATAATAGTAGCTAACATTTAGATGGCACTTTAAAGTTTGAAAAGCATTTTATAAATGTTATCTCATTTGATTCTCACAACTGTGTGAGGCAGTTGTATTAGTATCCTAATTTTATAGAGAGGAAATTGAGGAGAGGTTCAATGACTTGCCTAGGGTAACACAGATTTAGTGTCTGCTCTGATGAGAGGGCTGCTCATCTACCTTTACTGTCCACCATTACTTAACCCACAGAGATTACACTCTTGTAAAACCTCAGTCAATGGACTAAAAGTTGAAGGTAATTGAAGGTTCTTGAACCCATTGATGAATTAGGGGAATGTTCACCCCAAACATGGGAAGACTTCGCCAAGAAGTGTGTTCCAATGGCCATGAAGGTGGATGAAGCAGGCACTCTGATCTCAGGACATCAGCAGTCCTCTTGACTTTTGTCTTGCCACTAGATTTTGATGAATCAGGAAGAGAAAGTGAGGCTGATGACTTTGTGTAACTGCCTCACATAAATCCAATTCCTCCTAATGAAGGAGAAATAAGTGCTTGAGACAGGACTTGAACTCAATCACATTGACTCTAAGTGCAGCACTCTTCAGTCCTAGGAGAATAAGTAACATAATTCATTATATTAAAAACAGACTACTTGGCAGATTTAACTAATCAACAATAATTTATTAAAGCACTTTTCCTGAGAGGAGAAAAGACTTGGAATAGCTTCTGTAGGCAATAGGTAGAGCAACAATTAGGGAGGAATAAAAGGATTGCCATGGTGTATTGAAATTAAATAATGTAATTATTTCTAGTAGACCCACTCAGTTCTGTCGTGTGACTTCCTTCAGCTTTGTTTAGTAGGAAACAAGCTGAAACAGAGGAGATCAATGGTAGAAGACAGTGTAGAGTAAAACTGGTTAATTAAAGAGTTTAGAGTGAAAAGGGAAGAAATTAAGGTTAGAGCAGAGGAGATGGCTTTGGGGATTATAGAAGGATGGAAGGAAGGGATAGGGAGAGTTGGAAAGATAGGAGTTTATGATCTGATAAATGGATTTGTAAAAAGATTACAGAAGCAGAACACTTGAAAGTGATGGCAAGATCATACCTAGATACAGATGAGGAAGAGGAGTAGATCTTAGAAATTGAGGGGATTGTGGAATTGGGATGTCTGAGAGGATAGTATGTGTATGTTGTAGTGCCTTAGTATAAAGGTAGGAAGTTGAGGGAGAAAAAAATACTATGACCCAAGAAATATTTGGCCAGAGGAAGACTGAAATATTTGAGAAAGGAAGGAGAATGTCTTGGAAACCAATGGCTAATTAATTCTAAGATCCAGATTGGGTGATAAATTTGAATGGTGAGAACCTCAGAGGAGATTGCTAAATGGAGATAACAGGACTAGGTAGAAGTGGCAATGGGGAGCAAGGAATATTCTGATTCCCCTTCCAGGACTAACATATCTGATGAATGAGAAAAAATAAGGTGAGACATGTTTATCTTTTGTGGATTTTTTTTTCCTGAAAAGGATCCAGGATATGGACAGGATGATGTCTTGACTTGAGCTTGAATTGGATATGAGGCAGAATCAATCTCACTCTCTTTTCCAGATTCATTGAAGTCTAGTGGCAAAACAAAAATCAGTATGACTGTTGATTGCTAGAGATGTAGTGGGTGATCTTGAGTCTTCAAAGCCTGATTAAACTCTAAGCTATACAGTGTCTGCTTCAGGCACCTTCATGGCCTTTGGAACAATTGCCCTGTCTGTACATTGTCCCAGAGGAAGTCTTCACATGCTTGCGATTAACACCCCATCAATTCACTAACTGGTTTGAGGCCTGGTTGGTTACCCTCAATCAAGATAGTTTTGCTGGAGTGTGGCCAGTGTCTGGAGATACAGGTGTGAACTGAGTGCCAGAGAGACGCCAGAAGCAGTCCTGAAAAGGGCTTCTCTATTAATTTTTTTTAACATAAAAAATGTTTAATTGCTAATACTTTAAATTTTGTACACATACAGATACCTCACAAAGTTCAAACTATCAAAATCAAACAGCAAATTATGTTTTGAAGGCTTTTTCTGCTAGATAAAAATTTTTTTCTACTACAGATAAAAAAACAAATCGAATTTAGTTTCTTCCCCTCCTTCAAGTATCCACCTAATATCCACAAAATGTGGACATTTACAGTTAAGACAAGTACTTTTTTCCTAAAAGACATTTGCCAATACTCTAAAGGAAGAATAAACAAAAAATAACAAAAATAACAGCTTTGACAATTTCAAAATAATTTATTTTAAATTATCTTAGGAGAAGATGAGAAAAACATTATTTTAAGGCTCATAATTAACTATGCAACAGTGGGGCGGAAAGCACAATGCCAACCTGAAACTCAAAATACCAAAGACACAAGTCACTGTCAGATCAATGAAGTCATAAAAGACTACCAAATAAAGCCTATTCATTGTTGAATAGACTTGTGTTTGTGAGGAAGTGCAAAAGAGAAAATTTTTAACCAGCTCAAGGGAAGAACTTTATCCTAGTTGAAATAGAATTTTCAAACATAAAGTTGCTTGCCACATGTAGTAAGGATAAATGGCTATGAGCTCCAAATACATTTAGTATTAGTATAAAATGACACCAATTTTGCTGGTACAAATCAATTGATTGCTGGTATATACTTACTGGTGAATACCAGCTAAAAAATGTGCTGGTTAGGACTCTGCCTCACATATTTTTCTATCCCTCTCAACCCTCAAAATAGTGGTTGGCACAAAGTAGACCTTTAATAAAAACTGAAGTAAAAAATGTCACTTACATATACACTGCTAGAGGATTCAAGTTTTGTTAGCAATGATATACCCCTCTTTCCATTTTCATAATGCCAATAAGAGATCCTTTTTTAACCACAATGCTAACCAAATAATTAAGAATTTTGAAACTCTTAACACCATATACAGAATTACTAGCTAACTGCATAAATAACAAATGTACTAACCATTAGAATGGCCAAAAACACACATCACTCAACAAAGGAATATTAAATGGTAATGGGTATAGAAATAGTCTATTTTGTAAGGATGAGTCAAGGGAAACCTTTGTTCATGCCCATATACTCCCACTTAGCCCAGGCCTACCTTCTTCTTGCCAGTAATAATATCAGTGTTGAGGACAACATGAAAGTAAGTTGATGGGTGACACTGTGATCTTTCATTACTATTGTGAGTTCAGTTTTTCTCCTATCTGTAAAATTCCCACAGATCCTCACATCTTATACAAGTCATTTTTAGGTGGGATAGGACATTCCCTTAGTCACTGAAGTCATTGTTCACTGAAGGAAAATCAGTCTTCAGTCTTTGGGCTTCTCTATTACTATTGAAAGCACTACCATCCTACCAGTCATCTAAGTCTCCTAATCCAGGTCTCTTCTTTATGCTCCCTCATTTCTCATAGCCAGTCTCTTATACATAGTTTCTTCTCTCTCTCGGCCCTCCCACCATCCTGGTGCAGGCTCTTACCAAGTCATGCTTAGACTATTGCAATAGTCTGCCTGTTGGTCTCCCAAGTCTTTCTGCACTTCAGTCTATTCTCCATTCAGATGTCATATTCATCTTTCTGAAGCATAGTCATCCCTCTATTCATTAACCCCATGGATCAAATACAAAATCCTTTGTTTGACTTTTAAACACTTCTTAATCCAGACCCTTCCTACCTTTCCAGTCTTCTTACATCTTATTCCCTTTTGAGTATTCTGAGATCCAGTGACACTGGTCTCCTGGCACATGACACACCATCTAGAAATATATCACTCCCCCATGCCTGGTATTTTCTTTCTCCTCATTTCTACCTCTGAGCTTCCTGAAGTCCCATCATCTACTCCCACCACCCTCAAAAAAGCATCTTCCCTATTCTCCTTAATCTTAATGACTTACCTCTGAAATTATCTTCAGTATGTTCTCTCTATATCTTATTTTTCTTTAGTTGCTTTCATAGCCTCTTCATGAGATTGTCAGCTCCTGTTTTATTTGATTGTTTGTTTTTTGGTCTTTCTTTTGTAACCCTAGAGCTTAGCAGTATTTGGCAAATGATAGATGCTTTTAAATCCCACTCTATCACAGTCCTCAATAATACCTCCATCCTGTCTAGGGAAAAATTATTAATCTATGTCAACCAGAAACAGATGCTTCCAGAGCATGGGAACATGAGTCAAAGTTCAAGGTTGTTCTTTTTTTCAAATGAATCAAGTTCTGAATTAATACCCAATCAACTTGACAGGGAAACTTTAGACTTGAGGATATGGCAGGAGTAGACTACTTGGAGCTCTGCTCCCTGCTTCCTACCTCTCACCTTCCAGAACTAGTTAAACAGTGTTGCTTAGTCTTCTTTCTCTCTCCTCCCACCACTACACCTCAAAGAGAAGCCTAGGAATCAAGGCAGAGTATATCACCTGAATTTTTGCTGAAGTAATGCTGAATTTTTGGAGTGCTGCCAGTGCCCTCTGTCCAGAATGAATTCTTTTTACTAACAAATAGCCCACCTTTTCTTGGTTGCCTAAGTGTAAACCATAGCCTTCTCTGATCTCCCTTCACAGGCTCTCATCTTCATCTACTTCTACCCTACCCCACCTTTTTCAGAGCTACTCATATACCTTTGATGTCTGCCTTAGCACTCAGCTCACACCTGTGGCTTCAAGAAGTTGAAGCATACCCTTTGGCATACTCCAGCAAAATTGTCTTGGTTGAGGTAACCAATAGACGTCAAACCTGTTGCTGAGTTAAGGGGAATGTCAATCCTAATAAACATATGAAGTCTTCCTCTGGCCAAATAGAAGAATGAGGATAATTTGTTGCAAAAGCCATGAAGGCATTGAAGAGTTTAGAGTGAGGCCAGTCATAAGATGCCATGATCACCCACTGCATTCTGGACCATCACTAGTTATTCTTTATCTTGCCACTGGATTTGATAATTCTGAAAGAGAGAGAGTAAAATTGACTCTGCCCCACTTAAATCTAATTCAAGCTCAAATCACGACATAATCCCATACGTCACTGGTTCTTTTTGAAAACAAAGACCAAAGGGCAATAGAAAAGATAGGAGGAGGGAATAGATTAGTTTTTTGTGGCGTTTTTTTTTGATTGGGGGGAGTGGCAGAAATAATGAGTTCCATTTTAGGCAAGTTTAAACTTAGTACTTAATATCCAATTTAAGATGTCAAATAGGCATTTGCAGAAGAGATCAGGAGACCGGTTTGGACTGGGCGTGTCTGAGAATCATCTATACAGAGTTGATAATTGAATCTAAAAGGACTGATCAAGTGAAAGTTTAAAGGGAAAAGAGGGATTAGACGGAGTCTTGGGGGAGATCTCACAGTTAGGGGTCATGACCTAGATGAAGATCCAACAAAGGAGACTGAGCTAACAGTTAGCTAAAATGAATGCCAGGATAGAACAGTGTCATGCAAACTGGAGAGAATAGGGCCAGAGTTAAAAATTAAAGAGGCTATGACAATAGGGTAGGAGAAACCTCAGGTAGCCCTTAATGGGAAGGATCTTACTTTTAAGACCTAGAAATGACCTAAGAAAGCATATGGTCCAACCTCATCTTCTAGAACCCCAGAGGATATAGAAAAGATCTTTAAGGTCATGTAGTCTAAATCCCTCATTTTATAGCTGAGAAAGCTGAGGCTTAGAGATCTGAAGTAATTTACTCAAGTTCTAATAGATGATAGTAGCAAAGCCAGGTTTGGAAGTCAGACTCCTGCCACTGAGCCCTGAGAGCCAGAGAAGTGACTTGCGCTTAAATCTCACAAATCCTAATAATGGGCAGAAGTAGGTGCTGAACTCAGGCTTGCTGGCTCTAAATTAGGGTTCTTTCCTTGATGTATTGCTGTCTCACCTACACCATAACTGCAAATTCTTGAGCCCCTGTGCTAGGTATCGGGCATATGAGACATTAAGTTCCAGTTGGGGAGACAACACATACACAGAAAGATAAATACAAAATACAGGGAGTACCAAATGGATGAATAGACAAAACATGCTATGAGATTAACAGGTGAAAAGGAAGGCACTGTCTGGGGTGAAGGTATAATGATGGCTGTAGGGAACAGTAGGGATGGCTACATTAATTTGATATTTGGTAAAAATAAATGTACAAAAAATTATCTTTCTAAAGATATTCTTGAAACGAAGATACACTAATTTGGAAGAGTAAGAACCAGAAACTCCTCCAAATTAGTTTGCGCCTAGCTTTTTGATTTGTGTCCACTAGAACAAGACGGAGATAGGGAAAGGTGGGGGGGGGGGGTTGGGGAGAGGGATTTCCATTCCATGTTCCTCCCCAAAACGGTCCTTAACGTCTGGAGCGGGGGCAGGTTCCTCGGAAAGCCAGAAGACAGAGCAGAAGTGGAGGGTGGGACAGGACAGGGCAAAGGGAAGGCAGGGGGGCAAGGCAGGCAAGGGAAAAAGAGGGAAGGGGAAGGGAAGGGAAAGGAAGATAAAGAAGGAGAGGGGAGGGGGAGGGGCCGCAGCTAGCGGTTATTCTGGGCGGGCAGTTCAAACCCAAGAGAGGGAAAGCAGTGGCGGCCCCAAGCTACCTGGGATTGGGGGTTGCCATAGCCAGAGCATCCCTGGGGCCGGAGCGGGTAGCTCTGCCCCTTCCACGCCCTTCTCCCACCACTCCCCACTCCCCTCTCCCCGCCCCCTTCCCTTTTTCCTTCTTGCCTCCTTCCCAAGCTCAGCAGCTTCAGCTGCTGCCATTTATCCATCCCAGGGGAGGCAGGAGGAGTCTGCTCTGGGCTTTGTGGTCTCGAGTTGGACGGGGGCGGGGGACCCCAGGCTGCTGGGGCTGCTGCAGCTGCTGCTGCTGCTGCTTCAGGGGAGCAGAATTCCTGGGAGTCCCCCCTCCCCGCCCCCAGTTTGTTTTCCAGGTGCTGGAAAAGGGGTGAGATGCGTTGAAGTTACCCGCTGCCTCCTGCCTCCTCTTATCTCCCTCCACCGCAGGTGACTATACCCTCATAATGCATATCTATATCTATCTCTCCCTCCCTGGGCCTCCCTGGCTTTCAGGGTCCTGAGGTAAAAAACAACATTTTGCCTTAGAGGCTGGAAATCCAACCTCCATTTTCCATACTGGACTGGGAGGGGACAGGAGGGAGAAAGAGGAGGTAAAATTAATTAAAATGAGGAAACCAGTGAGGATTTAGAAGTTAGGTTATCATCTCTCCCCTCCAACACATACTTGCCTCCAGAGGCAAGGAATTGCAAGGTTCCAAGGGCAGCCCTCCTCCTCTTAAGAAACCCAATTCGGGAGTTTATTCATAACATTCAGCAATGTAAACGAGGGGAAAAAAATTAAGACTGTTGTATGAAAGGGCGAAGAACACTCCAAAATATTTTGCTTTTAAATTTAATGATCATAGGTTCATAAATTTAGAGGTGCATCATATATTTAGACTTTAGCATTTGAGGGGCTTATGATTATACTAAGCACAGAGTCTGATCCATAGTAAACATGCTTATTGACTCTTCCGATTCATCCTAAAATTTTTTTTCTCTAATTTGATCTTCACCAAGATAATGAGATTTCCTCTGCCCCACCCAACCCCATTGATTATTCATAGACCCAGATACTTGCTTAAGGTTTAATTAGATTTTTTCCCCTGCATTTGAAAAATTAAGTTAGTGTAAGGATTGCACAGTTTACCTGATGGCTAAGTATCCTAGTTTTATAAATACATGAAATTTGGTTTCAGTATAGTTAAACTATTTTTTTCATTTCATTCCAATTAAAGTATCTACTAAACATCTTAAGAGTAGAGGACTGTGGTTTGCTTTTTGTTTTCAGTCTTTCGTTTAGTGAGGGGGTCTGGATAATTATTGTGGTAATAATAGCTGATTTATCAGGAACCTGTTACTTCCTAAATATTATAATTTCTTAATTTCATTAGTTTATAGCTGAAGGGAACTTCTGAGGTCATCTTCAGATAATATTGATGTGATTATTCTAAAAAAATGACATTTTCAAATTGTGTTGCAGAGGGCTGAAATTAATACATGAAAGTCAAATTGAGGAGTAAAAAAAGAGTTAGGGAGAGTGTAAACACTAGAGGGGGAATGGACCCTTTTCACCTTTTTTGGTTCCTCAACCCCTCCGTTAGTCTGGTGAAGTACTTAGGAAAAAACTTATGAAAATGCCATTCTCCTCTTAATATTTTGTTAATCTTTGTTTCTGTTTTTGCATTTTTCCTCTCTGTAAAAATAATCAGAATTCAGTATATACTCTTTTGTCTCATTGCTGTTCAAATTTGGTCTCAGGAAAGCTCTTGAGACATCTAGTGGTGAAGTAGCTAATAGTTGTTTCCTATTTCCATTTTTTAATATATACAAATATATGATGTGACTAAATGACTTTAGTAAAAAATTGTGGCTTAATAAGTTCTTTAAAAATAGGTCCCAGAAATATTATATCCTAATGAGATACACTGTTAACATGTGAATTTCCTACCAATCACATGTGAATTTATCAGTTCCATTAGCCCAATGCCATATAAAATATTTGCAAAATTATATTCCCTAACTTGCCAGTCAATAAATATTTATCAAATGCTTTCCATGTAAAGGCACTCTGATAATTACTAGGGATATGAAAAGAGTCAAAAGACAATCCTAGCCTTCAAAGAGATTATAATCTACAAAATTTCTAAAATTTCTGGTAACAGAAATAACAAAACATTTGCTGTGGAGAAAATTCAACTAGATTTCTTTTCCAGAAACTCCTTTTATAGAAGATGATTAACTTAGACAGGAATTTCAGAGGACATCTAAGTCAATGTCCCTTTCCATGCTATAGGTAGAATTAGATAGTGGAATGAGCTCTAAATTTGGAGTCAAACAACTAAGGTTTGAACCCTTGCTTTTCTTCTTACTATATAATCAATAAATATGCATTTACCACGTACTATGCTAAACCCTGGGAATTCAAATCTAAAAAAACACCTGTCCTCAAGGAGTTTAAAATCTAATGGGGGAAAAACAACACACAAAAGGAAGCTGAAAAGAGGTGGGGCAAGGAGAAGAAGAAGATACCTATACTTGACAGTACGGTGAAGTCAGTCAGAGAAATCCGAAAGTAGTGAAGGCAGGTGAGAAATGAGATATCTTAGCTAAACTCTCTCCTTCAATGAAGGTTTGGAGTTCACAATTCTATACTCCAATCCATGAGAGGCAGAAGGTAGAGTACAGTCCCAAAGTATTTCAGTGATAAATCAATCTCTTTCTTTGATCCCCAGTTTCCTCATCTGTAAAATTAGAAAATATTGGAATAGGATATTTTTAGGTCCCTTCTAGCTCTAAATTCATGATCAGTAACTCTTATGGAAAATCAGCTATTTATAATAACTTTATGAAGTAGGTGCTATTTTTGTCCCCATTTTACAATTGAAGAAACTGAGGTTGAGTGAGGTTAAGTGATTTGTCCAGAGTAACACAAGTAGTAAGAGCTTGAGACTGGATTTGAACTCCATTCCTCCTGACTCAAATACAACACTCTAGTCTAACTGTACTTCCTTAATTATTCTGGGTTCTGTAGTTTAAAGTTTAAATGAATACAAATGCAAAAGAATGGGAAAAATTATCTTTCTGTCATTGAATCAGATAAATATTGTGCCAAGAAGGAATATACTGATATTAGAAATAATAGTTTCTTTTCAATCTCAATGAATATTATTATATACAATTTCTTTTTTAAATACTTTATTGAATTTATATTTTAAAATTATTAACAGAACATGTCCTTAGCAAATATTTATGTATTATCTGTTAGATAATGTAGTACACTAGATCACAGGGTTCAGAGTTTAGATCTTAGAAATCCAACCTAGGAATGCTTTACATTTTTGTATATGTCTTGGACCCCTTTAGACAATCTGGGGAGACCCTTCTCAGAATAATGTATATGAATATATAACATAAAACACAGGGTTATAAAGGAAATAAAATATATTGGATTAGTTACCAAAATATAGGGGAAAAAAAGCTCACAAACCCCAGAGTTCTCCTCCTCATTTTATAGGTGAGAAAATTGAAGCTCCAAGAAAGGAAGTGATTTGCCCAAGATCATACAGGTAGTAAGTATCTCAGGATCTTCAAATTGGAAGCACACTTGAAGGCCATCTTCTCTACACGAAGAAGAAAAGTCTCTACACCCTCTCCCCATATGGTCCTTTTAGCCTCTGTGGAAAGAACTTTGCTGCCCTCTGAAGCATTTTTTTCCTTTCTATTTTTTGATGGTCCTAATTAAGGCATTTTTCTTTCCATTTTTTGATGGTACTAATTAAGACATTTTTTTTCTTCACATCAGGCCTAACTCTGCCTTTTTTACCATTTCATCTAGTTAATTCCTTCTGGGATCAGGCAGACTAATACATTACTCTTTTATTTGACAACCCTTAAAATACTTAAAAACAGCCAGTGTTATACCTCCAATTCCTTCAAACAATTTTAGCATAATTTCAGGGTCTTTCACCCTACTGGTTGCCCTTCTCTGCATGTTTTCCAGCTTATCAATACCCTAAATGTGGCATCTAGAATAGAGCACAATATTCCAGATGTAGACTTATCAGAGTAGAATGTGTTTGTGTGGAGTGTATGTATGTATGTATGTGAGTATGTGCATATGTATATATATATGTGTATGTATGAGTATGATATATATATATATATATATCATGTTTGTATATATATATATGATAGCATTTAGACAAAATGCTATCTTAGTTTTTTAGATAAAATATTTCCTGTCTTATATTTGTGAAGCAAACCCAATCCTTACCACAGTATCTGGCTTATTATAGGTGCCTAATAAATGTTTATTGATTAATAACTGTTGAGTCCAATATTGGATTCAACACAAAGTTCTAGCCTTTGGGACTTTTTTTTAAACATCCTATCATCTAGGATGTTGTCTATCCCTCCAAGTTTTATGCCATCAACACATTTTATAAGTATACTCACTATATCTTTCACCACGTCTTCAAAAATAATGTTAAAAAGTATTGGGCCAGATATTCTTCTGGAGACCTCTTTCAAACTATTAATGACCTTTCTCGGAGTACCCCCACTTAACCATTTGAGAAGGTGCCAAATTCATCTAGTCCATGCTTCTCTGTCCTTTCTCTAAGACTAGTATAAGGACCTTGTCAAATTCTTTGCTAAATTTTTACTAAATAAGTTATCCATATAGTTGTTGCTGTTTGTCCTTTTTTCATGAAGGAGAAGACTATGACATCCAGGTGAATTGGTTTGAGTGAGGGGGAATATGTGCTAAGTCACTAGTCTTACTTTCTCCTCCAGAACCATCTGGGTCCAGTGGCCAGATATGAATCAGGACAACTGGAGATGGTCCTGGATTTGAGGTAATCAGGGTAAGTGACTTGCCCAAAGTCACACAGCTAGTGTCAAGGATCCGAGATCAGATTTGAATTCGGGGCTTGTGCTCTATCTACTACACCACCAGAGATCTCCTGATTTATACCCATTTCAAAACCTTGTCAAAAATGAGATGAATTCAATATATTTTATTTTGATGAAGCCATAAAAACTGCAATTCCAGATATTCACCATTGTTTAATAATGCCTCTAGGATTTTGGCACAAATCAGAGGTCAATTTCACTGGTCTATGGTTTTCAAATAACCCTTTTTCCCTTTTCCGAAAACACAACTACATTCATCCTTCTCCAGCTCCAAGACACTCTCCTATTCTTTAAATCTTTCCAAGATCATTGATCATAAGTCTCCACATTGATCAAAAAATCCTTAATAACCTTGGCTGGTTTTTTCAGTTTCCAGGGATGTAGCTCTTCTAGGCCTGGCAACTTGAATATATCAAGTGCTTCTTACTATCTTGTTACTAATCTTAGAAGTCAAAGCCCTATTTTCCATTTTGAGGTATTCAGATTAAGAATTCCAATTCCTAAATCATTCTCCTCAGCAGAGAAACCTTCCTTAATTGTTCCATTTTCCAGATCAGTCATTCTGTTTCCTACCTCTAATTTTTTACAAGGTAGCTAAAAACTCTTTTCTGATATTTTCAACTCTTCTCACCTGCCTCAACTCATTTTGTTCCATAAGAGCTCTGAGACTATTCCAACAAAACCATATGATTCTTTTGCATTCATCCTAGGTTACATTTTCTCCCCCCCTCCACTTTAAGTCTTAATTTATTCATTTACAAAATGAGAATAATAATGCCTATCATATTTCATAGGGTAGTTGTGAGAAATACATATGATCATATATATAGAAGTGCATTGTAAAAGGTGTGTACCATCAGCTATTATTATTCTATCTCCCATAAATGTCTACACAAGAAAACCACCCAGCAAATATTATTCAGTGATGCAAATACAAAAAATGAAACAATTTCTACTCTTGATGAGCTACCTGGAATCCCAAAAGCCTTAATAAAATTTTTAACTTGAATAATTTAAAGCTATTTTAACAAATTTAAATTTCTACAGGGGAAATCAGCACAGGAAGAAGGGAAGTGTACAAGAATGAAATTCTGTGTCCACCAAAACAAACAGAATCATTCCAATGGGAAGGGAAAGGAGGGATTACCTAAAGAGATCAATGTAGGGGTGCACAAGGAAGTTCACCACCAATTTAGATTTTTAAAAGACATGTACTGAACATTGATAGGAAATATGCAACATGTACAAAATAAAGGACAGGGGTGTTAGGAAGCTTTAACACCTGAGCATAAGAAAAGAATGGGAGGTTGACTACTACCATCCAAAACTACCCTATATTTAGCCTAGAGTCAGGAAGATTCATCTTAGTTCAAATTTGACCTCAGATACATACTGTGTGACCCTAAACAAGTCATTTAACTCTGTTTATTCATCTGTAAAATGTGCCAGAGAATGAAATGGCAAACCACTCTAGTAACCCCCAAATAGGGACATGAAAAGTGAAGATCCAAACATTTATTTTGTTGTTATGCTATATATTCTCATATAAAAGGTATTTTAAAGCTTTAAAAATTATAATTCAAAATGACTTCCTCTAAAGAATTTTAGTCCAAGGTATTATATCCTTTCTCTGAACCCTTGAAATAAGCTTTCCTCAAATCTAGAATGCATATTCCTTCTTTATAACAAATTTTAAGTTAGAATAGTCACTTCTCTGCCCTTCATTTCTACCATTTCTTCTTTGTCAGTATGTTTCAGATGCAGAGTAGAAGTTCTGCTTGTGATTCCTACACCTTACCAAATTATCATGAAGACAAGTCAAGAAGTAATTAATAGCTCAGCAGGAGAGGGGGAAATAGAGAAACAGAAACTGAGAGAGAAGACAGGAAGAGGAGGAGGAGGAGGAGGAGGAGGAGGAGAGAGAGAGAGAGAGAGAGAGAGAGAGAGAGAGAGAGAGAGAGATCTCAAGATGACTGAAACTTCCATCCCTACTATAATTATTTAAACTCTTTTTAGACTTAGATTCTAATTTCCAAGCTCCTCTATTCTCCATTTTCCCCCAAGTTATCTGTAATAATTCTTCAATGGAGTATTTGATTCTGCCTCCTTTGATGCTTCATATAAATACTCTTCCTCTCTCTCTTGTTTCTTGGATTTCCTCCCTTGCACATATCTCTTTACCTATATAATACTGTATTTCTCCCCCCCCCCCCCAATCCTTTTTAACCTATCTTGTTTTGCTGGGTTAAGGCAGACCCTTTTAGAGTCATCTTTCATTCATAGGCTATATTCCTCCAAGTCTCATTTTTACCTATGAAGTCATGGATAGTTTCTCCTTGGGTTAGCATCTCTAATTCATATTATCTGCTATCTCTTCTTTGTGCATCTGTATAGACATTTGAGGTTTCATTATTGAATCATTTCTTGTATTTTTTTTTCCTCCTATAAATTTCTGGCCACCTTTACTTGTGTTCTTCCTACTTCTACTTCTCTTCGGTATCAATTTTTTTTTTAATTTTGGCAAGGCAATGGGGTTAAGTGCCTTTCCAAAGTTACACAGCTAGGTAATTATTAAGTGTCTGAGGCCACATTTGAATTCAGGTCCTCCTGACTCCAGGGCCCATGCTCTATCCACTGCACTACCTAGCTGCATCCCTTTGGTATCTATTTTGTTGGATATATGTAACATTTTTTATTACATCTCCCTGACTCCCCCTACCCGCCACTCTCCTTCCTTTTTGGTTTAAGGTTCTTTTGATTAATACAAGCTTTCACACAAATTTTTATCATTACTGAGCAGATCCTTTGATGACCACAATCCTGACATTCCTATATTTTAAGGTGTTTTCCAGAATGAATGCCATTTTTAGATTCTATTTTCTTCATCAGTTATTCATTTCCTGAATCTGCCTTTTTTCTTCCAAAGACCATGTTTTTGATTGCTAATGATGATGAAAACACTGCTGTGCTCTTCAGTCTCTAGTTTCTTTTCTAAACCTTTATTCTTAGCAAGCAGAGTTAGCATTTAAACTCAGATTCTAAATCTAAATTCAGTACCTTGGGATTGAAATACACCTGTGAAAGATAGCAATAAGAAAGTGAACATACCTTGATAAATATAGAACATATAGAATAAACAAAGAACCTGCAGAGAACCTTAAAACAATTTCAAGGGGTTCACAAATTTATATCATGAATACCATCAATCAACAGAGTACTAATGCAACTATTTTGCGGTTGTTTGGAATTTTTTGTTAAAATGTGTTCTCATATTTTAACAGTTAGAAACCAATAGTACAAAGTTTATTCTTTCAATAAACATTTATCATTCAATTCTTAAGCACTCTACTAAGTGCTTAGGAATACTAAAAGAGGCAAAATATAATCTCTACCCTCAAGGAGTTCACAACCCAATGGGGGAGGAAACAAATAATGTGCTCAAACAATTTATTTACAAGGATGTATAGGAAGTAACTTAGGAGAAGTTAGGTACTGGAATTAAGAAGAGATAGGAAAAGATTTCCTTTATTTGATAGGTACTGTGTGATCATGGGCCATCACCAGAAATTTTGACTTTTGTCTTGCCACTGAACTCTGATGACTCTGGAAGAAAGAGTGAGGATGACTGCATAGCTCTGCCTCATTAAAATCTAATTCACAAGCAAGTCAAGACAAAGATATCACTCCCATGCTATCATTGGTCTTTTCAACAAAGGATGAAGGATCATATGCTATGTAGAGTGCTATACCAGATGCTGTAGAAGGATAAGAAATTTAAGTAAGACCTAGTCTTGGGCAGTGGCACAGTAGATAAAGCACCGGCCCTGGAGTAAAAAAAAAAAAGACCTAGTCTTTGCATTCTGAGTTTACAGTCTGTTAGGGAGAGGAGATTTAAATACAACTATATAAATGACATAAATGGATCAGAGAATTTTTGAGTTAAACTACCATAGGAAGTCAGGTGGGCGTTGTGAGAAGAACAAGGAATGGAAAGAAGTCACAAAAGACTTTAAGGAAGATGTGGCACTTGGATTATATCATGAAAATTGTGCGGTTTCAAGAAGTGAAGGAGAGGAAAGACCTTACAAGCAAAGAAAACACATGAGGGAGAGAAAGCTTAGTGTGTCTACAGCATAATCTTCCTGGACTTAAATTACAATAGTTTATGAAAAGTGTCCCAGCTTTTGATTTCTCCTTCATATATATGACATATACTTAATATGTACAGGGTGTCTCTTAGTACTATTAAAACTTAGACTGCACTAAAACTTTGGGGACACCTTTATCAAAAGCCATCAAAATATCATTAATATCATTCTGAGGGTTGTATACCCCATATGCTGGGATCTTTTGTTATCAAAAATAACACTGGATTTTTTTTCACATTTTTAAAAATCATAGAGTAGTGTTTTGTCCAAAAGTAGCTTCTCTCATATTCCAAAAGTGTGAAGTAAAGAATTCAAGATATAAATCACTAGTTGCTTTAGGACCAACAAGAAATGGTTATAAAAAGTCATATGTATATTTCAGTGTCATAATCAAGAAAAGGAAGAAAATCAATTTAACCTTTTTAATTTAAAAAATACTATCAAATTTTATTTTCCATGTACAAATATTTTCCTAAAAGTCTTTATGACTAGTTTTTTTTAGACCTCCTAGATAGCTTGATTGAGGGAGTATATTTCTTGGAAATTTTAGTCATTAGGTTGTCATTAACATTTAATGAGGTTGCTTTATCATGGTTTTAGAGTTATTTTATATGATTTAGAAGCTATAGGAAACATTTGGTCAGTGATTGTGAAGGTAAAATTTGTTTTGAATTTACAGAAATCAACATTCTGAAGATGTCAGACAGTCACTCCATCGAAGCTAGTGAAGCTGTAAGAAATGGAGTAGAATCTCCAAATATCAGTTTAAAGTTCTACAGCTCTGGAGGATTCTCATCCACATCTTCGTTTCAAGATAGCGGCTACAGTGACTCTCTGAAAGCTTCCAGCTTTGATTATACTGATGTGGAAAACATAGAAAAAAATGCAAAAGACTTATCATCCACACAAGAGTATTCTGAAAATTATAGTCTGGGTTTCACCTGTTCCATAGACTCTCCCGTTGAAAATAAGAACTCTGAATCTTTTTTTAGTAAAGAGGAAAATGAAGTTGCAGAGCTTTGTGAAACTCCAAAAATAACTAAGAAGAAAACATTTTTCCGTAGAAGGTTGAATATAACAAATATTGTTTCAAGAGGGGACACAGAACATTTTGAGACGCAAAACTGTTCTTTAGGAAAATGTGCAAAAACAACACCCATAAGCCAACCTCTCAGTTTTGAAGAAAGAGTTTCAAAAAGGGCTTTGGTGTCCCCACAACAAACCATTTTCACTCCTGTAGTCACCAGTACTTTAAAAGTAGATGAGATCACTTCCAATAGTCAAAAATTGAGACTTTCTTTTTCTCAGCATAAAACATCCACAATTGATGATTCCAAAAGTGACTGTAGCCTCTTTGAAGTTGATTGTATCTCTCCAATTCAGGGAAGTAACTGTACAGATGCTCTCACTAGTGACTTTGGGGACAGTATTTTAAGTATTAATGGAGAGACTATAGGCCCTGAGGTGCTGGGATCATCTTCTTGTGAAGCACCATGTGAGACGAATGAAGACATATTCATAACGCCAATCAATAACCTAGTAGCAAACATTAAGTTTGGTTGTTATAGTCCAGCTGAAGTGATAGGTAATATTTCCACACCTGAAGACAGTGGTTTTAATTCACTGGGACTGGATAAGTCACAAGATTCCTTCTCTGACCATGAGGGTTCTTTTCAAGACCTATTTCCAAAACCCCTGGGAAATGGAAGATCCTTGGGCACAAAGAGAAAGCCAATAAATGCAGGAAGAGTGAGAAGACTGTCCACACTTCGGGAGCACAGTTCACAATCTGAAACAGAAGAAGATAAACCTTTGGTGAATTCAGGCTTAAAAGCAAAAATAACTGCAGCTTCTGGCAATTCTTCAAATGAACAGATTATTGATAATAGTGGAGATTCAGTTTTAGGACTTAAGGATTTATCAAAAACACCTGCTTTACAATTGATCCATGAGATCATCACAAAAAGCAAAAAGAAAAGATTTCAGCAAACTGGTGTAAAAAACCATCTAAAGGATGTTGAAGGGGAAGAAGTATCCGTATTGGAATATGTGCTTGCAGGACTTATTGGCAAGAAGATGGGCCTGGAAAAATTGGACATCTTAACAGAATTAAAATTTAGAAACTTAAAACATATTCTTGCTATGGTATTGGAAGCCTTGACAGTAGAAAATCTATGCAGGTAAGAAATAATAGATTATCACAAAAAAACTGCCCTTTCATTATTATTTATAATTAGTACATAAAAGAGAAGAGGTTTTCTTTTTTTCCATATTTTGTGTCTCAATTTTTGAGATTTTTAAACTTGAATCATCCAAATATTTTGAAAAAGTTTTTTCTTTTGACCTTGAGTTAGTAGATTTCCTGCTAGGCAGAAGCAAGTTTGAAGAAGGACAAAAGAGATTTTATACAGATGGTGAGTATTGCTTACCATCTATTTCACCAGTATGATCAGTTGGAAAGAGATTTTCTAGAATTTAAACTTGGTATTTTATTTCAACAAAATTGTTTAGTTTTAATTTGTCCTTTACATTGCATATATGGTTATCAAATTGTTTTTTCTAACATTAAATATCATATCTGATCACTACTTATGAGATAATGTTACCAGGATATATCATTATAGAGAGAAGACAATAGGCCAAGGGTAAAATATGAAGTATGTGATAGAAAATAGATTATCTAAAGACTTTCATACTGGTGAAATAGGACTAATATGACCTTTTTAAGGCCCCTTTCAACTCTAAATTAGGATTAGTTTACTTTGTCCTTAGAAAAAGTTTTCTTAATTTAATGTTCACTGATTGAGTAACACTAGCATTAATTAATCAACATCTTAGCATTTCAAAAAAATGATGGATGTGATGTTTAAAAAGTTTGAGAAACAATTTCTGAATAATGGATTATTTAATAATACTAGTATATTATTAATAAAGAAATAGTCATTTTGTCTTCTCTCTAGGATCAAAAAATGAATTATGGTGCTGGGCTCAAAGTTTATATGCCCTTGAAAGAGTGGGTTTTCCTAAGGGTGGCAGTCAACTCTGATTGGTTAACAAGTAATATGAGAATGAACATTATATTGAGGCAGACATGTTTAAATATGGGGTTAAAGGATGTGACTTTGATTACCTCATTTACTTTCAAATCATCTCCAGCCTTGTGGAAATGGCAAAGAATTTATATTCCCCCACCCAAGCCTGAGTAGAACATATTGGAGGGGTCACTTTATGTTTAAATTCCTTATAAGGGGTAATTTAGCAATAATTAGACTGAGGAAAATGTTAATCTTTTCTACTATCATCAGTCCTTTCCTTCTGAGGATGTCTTGAAATGAGGACTTTAGAAAAAAGGGAGAGAACACTAGATCTTCCCAAATCATTAATTAATAATAAAGTTTTTAAGGAGAAAGACTATAGCAACAGGAATACTGAGTTTGTGTGTGTTTGTATTTATGTATACATATATATACACACATACACTAGTAATTTTTTTAAATGGCAGAACCAGTACACACACACACACACACACGAGTCAGTACTATAATACAGACCTCCTTTTATACTTTTTCATTTTTAAAGGGATTTTTCTTTTGAACTTGACATACTCCAAATAGAATGAGTATTTATATATATATATGCATAATAATTCCAAAAAGGGAAATTGTACATGGCTTGGGATAGGTCCCCGAGCAGCACATGAAACTGCAGGTCTCTATTACTTATAGCTTATTCCTCTCTCCTTTTAAGTACCCAAACTTAAGAGGGGGCAGAGTGTTGAACCTGGAGACAGTTAGTTCTGGAGTCAGAATCTCCCCTCTGACACCAAGGAACTATGTAATTATCACTTAACCCTCCAAACCTCAGTTCTTCATCTGTAAAATGAGGATAATATTACTATTAGTGTTGTGAGTCCAGTGAGATAATGTACATGATGTGCATTGCCAACATTAAAATACCATATGAATGTTAGTTGTAATTATTATTAATTTAAAAAAAACACTGAGACCAGATTTTATCAGGAAATGAATAAAAATCATTTGATGGGTTATGGGTAAAGTACTGTATAATTGAGGACAGCTAGGTGATGCAGTGGATAAAGTGACAGGCCTGGAGTCAGGAAAACTCATCTTCCTGAGTTTGAATCTGATCTTATACACTTAGTAGCTATGGGACATTGGTCAAGTCAATTAACTCTGTCCTCATCTGTAAGATGAAATAGAGAAGAAAAGGCCACAAAATATCTCTGCTAAGAAAACTCTAAATGGGGTTACAAAGAATCTGACATGACTGCACACTAACAAGATTGCTTACTTAAGTGTCACCCTGTCTTATTTGCCTATATTTTTTAAGCCATGAAATGTGTGAAAACTAAAATAATTACTATTAAAGATAATTGATTCCTATTTTCCAATGCCACAATATTTAGACAAGGAGCCTAGCATCTACTTTTCTTTTTTCTCTTTTTAAAAAAAAATTATTTATTTTGAATTTTACAATTTTGCCCCAATCTCACTTCCCTCCCTCCACCTCCCACAGAAGGTAGTCTGCAGTCTTTACATTGTTTCCATGGTATACATTGATCTAAGTTGAATGTGATGAGAGAGAAATCTTATCCTTAAAGAAGAAACATATAGTATGAGATATAGCAGAATTATGTAATAAGAAAATGTTTTTTTTTAAAAATTGAAGGTAATAGTTTTTCTCTGGATACAGATGGTATTCTCCATTGCATATACCCCAAAATTGTGCCTGATTGTTGCACTGAGGCAATGAGCAAGTCCATTAAGGTTGATCATCGCCCCCATGTTGCTGTTAGGGTGTACAGTGTCCTTCTGGTTCTGTTCATCCCACTCAGCATCAGTTCATGCAAATCCTTCCAGGCTCCCCTGATTCCCATCCCTCCTGGTTTCTAATAGAACAAGTGTTCCATCACATACATATACCACAGTTTATTAAACCACTCCCCAATTGATGGGCATTCACTCAGTTTCTAATTCTTTGCCACCACAGAAAGGGCTGCTATGAATATTTTTGTACAAGTGATGTTTTTACCCTTTTTTCATAATCTCTTCAGGGTGTAGTGATATCCAAAGGGTATGCACATTTTTATTGCCCTTTGGGCATAATTCCATATTGCTCTCCAGAAAGGTTGGATGAGTTCATAGCTCCACCAACAGTGTATTAGTGTCCCAGATTTCCCACATCCCTTCCAAAATTGATTTTTGTCCATTCTGGTCATATTGGCCAGTCTGAGAGGTATGAGGTGGTACCTCATAGATGGCATCTACTTTTCTTACCAATTTTTATTTATTCCTTTTCCAATGATTTGATCCCCAGTCTGTAACATATTTCCAGTTGTCTACACCCTGACATAATTTAGAACTATGCTCCCTCTGGTATTTAGAACTTAGAATGCTAAAATCAACTCCGGTTGAAATCACTATGGTGACATTCCCATTAACTCCTTTATTGATGGGCTGCTCCATTCTTCAGAGACCACTCCTGTTCAGCCTGAGGTAGACATTATTTGCTCAACTTAAGTGTAATGTTAGATTCATAGACATAGAGTTGGCATGGGTCTTAAAACCATATAGTCCAACATTCCTTCATTTTACAGGTAAAGATACTATATGTCACAGAATGGTTATGTGACTTATTCAAGGCCAAACGGGTAGTAAAAAAGAGTTGAGATGTGAACATAAATCACCTCTTTCTACTACATTAGCTGAAGTAGACACAGGAATGAAAATTGGTGTAATATTGCAAATTTAAATATCACAAGGAGACCACTTTGTAAACAGAGAAGACTTATATCAATCAATCCTTTCCTGCATTCTTCATTCTAAGACAGAAAATGACTTATCAGTTTGAAGTAGAAAAGAGAGCCAAGGGTCAGAGTGGTTCCATTGGGGACTAGTGTCACAATTATTGGCATGAATCTGACTTTCTCTCTGAGAATTAACAACTCAGATTATTAATAAGGAAGCAATTGTCTGCCTTTGAATTATTCTTTTTTAATTAATATTCAGTCCTTATGGAGTTATTGCAAAACTGGCTAATGCCTGTTATACCAGCTACTTTAGTACATGGTATTCTCAGTTTATTGAATGTGAAAACTGTCATATTTTCTTAGAGCATACAAATGTGTGCTCATTAGTCTGTTTCTGAAAGGAATTTAGAAATATATTTCTTCATATTGTGACTTTTCTCCTAATCTTTGGAGAGTAAGCAAAAGATGTCAAGTTCCTTAGTTTTTGATGAAATGTATACTTCATTAACAGACAAATCTTTCCTTTTCAAAAGGTGAATAATGTGCTTTTTTCAGTGTTCAAAATGGCTAAATATTTCTTTGAGAAAAATTCAGCATCAGATATTCTGAAAAACTTTAGATGTTAGTATGGTGGTGGTGATGATGATAAAATTTGATATTTTTCAAGTAGACTTCTTTTGTTGTTGTTACTACTGTTTGGATCTGTGACTTCTATGGTATAAGAAACTCCCTCTATGAAAATTTTTTCCATTAATGCCAATCAGCAGTTTTAAAGTTTAACTTTTTTTTTTTTGGTTTTTGCAAGGCAATGGGGTTAAGTGACTTGCCCAAGGTCATATGACTAAGTAGGTATTAAATGTCAGGTCAAATTTGAACTCAGATCCTTCTGACTCCATTCTGACTTTTTCTCTATCTACTGCACCATGTAGCTATCCCTATAGTTTAACATTTAGAGAGATACCTGAAGCACTAAAAGATTAAGTCATATGCCAATGATTCTACAATTAGTTTGTGTCAGAGGCCTTGAACTCAGGTCTCTAAAGCCAGTCCTATATCTACTAGGCTATGCTGTTTCTTTTTATATTAACCAAATTCTCAAGTGGCTAATTTATAAAATAGAATGTATTAATTTGCCTTGAGAAATATCTCAGCCAAGTGAAAAATGGCATTTTCCTGTTAGACAACAGGTGACATGGTGGGTAGAATTTTTAATTCAATGTCAGGAAGACCATCATTCAAATCCTATTTGTTGCTTACTTGTTGTAAGTCATTTAACCTTGCTCACTCTCAATTTCCTCATCTATAAAATGGGGATCAAAATAATACCCACCTTCCAGTGCCATTGTGAGGATCCAATGCAATAATGTATGTAAAGTGCTATATAAGTACAATCTATTATTAGGAAGAAAATAAAATGATTAGATGCCAATAAGGTGTTCTCTACTTAGCATATCTATTTCTTATAATAATTAATAAATTGGAATTCTCTTGTCAGTCATTCCTTTGGGAGTTTAGCTGGTATGAACCAGGTCTCCAAAGCCTGATAACACATGGATATATTGAAAAAAAATAAGCTTTCAGAGCTTGCAATCCCAGATCCTAGTAATTGCCATCAAAGAAAGGGACTCTATGAGCTCCACCCTGGAAGACCATGTCTACCAGATAAATCTAATACCACCTTCATTGTCCAGACAACAAACTTTTGTTAGGTAGTTTCTCAAAATGGATGAATGAGTGAATGAATGAGGAAGCTTTTATGAAGTGCTTCCTATGAAAAACTAAGTGCTAAGCAGTGCAGATACAACAAGGAAAGCAAAACAATCTCAGTTCTTGAAGCATATAATAGCTAATATATAACACTATATCATTGCTAACTATTTTAAACAAAGTGCCTTTTTTTTTATAAATAGTATATAGTTTATAAATAGTAACCCTGAATTGTTCTGTCTTGTCTATATAGTATCATTATATTTTTGTAATAGATATGTCACTTAGCTTCTCTGAGATTTGATTTCTTCTTTTAAAATGGAGATTAAAACTCTTGTACTTCATAGGGTTGTGAGAATCCAATAAGATAAGACCTATAAAGAACTTTGCAAACTATAAAATATATAAGTATATAAAATATATAAATATATAAAAAATAAAATATCAGTTGTTGTTATTGTAACCACTGGCTTGTTTCTTGAAAATAGAGATTTATTAAAGGAAAGTTATAGCATATTAAGAAAGGGATAGAAAAGTTAGAGTTTTAAGAGAAGACCATGTGGATTGCTAGCTGGCCAGCATTCAGCAGGAGACTGGAAGGTCAAAGAGAGGGAGCCCTCTTCCCCTTAAGTTCTCTCCCAGAGCCCATGGGAAGGAGTGATGACCTGGGAGTGACCCAAGTCCCTCATTGGAGATGTTGCCTTTTGGGAAGGGATCTCTTTTGGGTGGTTTTTTCAGGACCTGTGCTTCCTGGATGCCCTGAAAAAGCAAAGCAATCCAAGTTGAAAGTCAGTCCCTCAGGTGTGGCCTAAATTAGATGATAAAGGAAGGAAGATTCCCTTTACAATGCAAATAAAAAATTTGTCTCTAACTGATCTCATCACCCCCATGCCCACGTTTCTCTGCATCATTATGGTAATAACAAAATTTTATGAAAAAGCATTTCCTTTTTCATATAAAATTTGTAATATATACTGTAGCAGATGGATAAAATATTGATTCTAGAATAACTGAATTTTATTTCTGTGGACTTTATAATTTAAAGATTTCTCTTTTTGTTATAGTGTTTGGAGAGTAAGCAAAAATTGGCGTGAAATTGTTATGCAAGATAAAAAAGCAAATCAAAGAAGGAAAGTTTATATTCAACAACTGAAGGCAGATTCCAGGGTAATGAATTTTTTCTTTTTTCTTTTCCTAAAGTTTACAGAGCTTGCAGTCTATCTGGGAGAAATAACACATACGTATATAATAGACACAAGATAATTTTAAAGTAAAGCACTAGCAGCTGGGGATATCAGCAAAGGTTTTCTTAGCCTTGAAAGATGTATGAGCTCTGAGAAGCAGAGGTGAGGAGATGGCACAGTGTAGAATAGGGAACAGCTACTAAAAAAGCTGTATTATGTAGATAAAGTGTTCTATATACACAGCAATGAGAAAGTCAGATGTTGTAAAGGTGGAGATCACAAGACTAGGCAGTTCACTGAATATGTGGAATAAGAAAATTTGAGGAATTAAGCAGGACACTCAGAATAAAACTAGAAAAGGGAGACAATCCCTGCTATCAAAGAATTTACATTCTAAAGGGAAAGACAATAGACTTTAGAGTGTAACCTCTGGGTAAGGCAAGGCCTAGAGGTCTTTAGGGTATATAATCAAGGGTTAAGGGACTGTGTGTGTGTGTGTGTGTGTGTGTGTGTGTGTGTGTGTGTGTATTCATATAAGGATTCACTCATAGTTAAGTTGTATGTTATGGATGAAAACCCAGCAAAAGTGACTGAGAATGAGTGATTAGAAAAATAGAAAAGCCAAGAGAGATTATAATCATGGAACATTTGGTAAAGATGATGATATAAAGGGGTTGAGTCAAACCCTGTTCACCTAAAAAACCCAGCCTATCAAAGATTTTTAAAAAGGGGAGAGGAGGGGGCAGCTAGGTGTCTTAGTGGATAAAGCATGGGCCTTGGAGTTAAGAGTACCTGGGTTCAAATCCAGTCTCAGATACTTAATAATTGCCTAGCTGTATGGCCTTGGGCAAGCCACTTAACCCCATTTGCCTTGCAAAAAAAACCTAAAAGAAAAAAGAAAAAAAAGGGAGGAGAGGAAACCAGCTAAAGCAAAGATTTAATAAGTCAGCTCTTCCATCTAGTCTAGAACAGTTAAGAAGACAGGAAACTTTTGGGCATGTTAATGAAGAGCCCTTTAGGGATACTTGATGCCACAGGATCATGGGTCCTCACCTATCAGAGCTGCCGCAGGTTCAAAATCAGTTTGTGGTAGATGACTGGGCTAGGAATAGAGATAACCAAAGGACACAAATGGCAATGCCCACAAGGTGACTAATTAAGGAGGCAGACATACTAAGGCCCATGGGAAATTTGTGCCTCAGATTCCTCCAGGAGGCCTAAAGCCTAAATGATCTCCAATACTGCACCAGAAGACAAGGCCAATTCCCTATAGGAAATTGTGTAAAGAAATACAAAATTAGGGAAGAGGTGAGCACCTAAGCTGAGCTACCAGAAGATAGAGACTGAGGCAAAGGGTAGGGGCTAGTCTAAACCCTGGGCCCAGCTTCCTCAACCCAAATCAGGGTTGTTGAAGAGGAGGAGGAGGAGGATAAAGGCTTAATCATCACATCCAGAATTGCAGCAGATCATTAGCATTAACATCCAGACTTAATGGATACAATATCTGGATCCACCCACCCCAGGTTGGAGGGAAAATTTGTTCCGGTGCAAAGTCCTCATATAAGAATTGAGATTGAAAATAAGAGAAAATTCCTAATAAATGAAAACTATTATGGATTAAGAGAAGTCCGAGAAGATGACTAATTCCAAATCAAGTAGAGATAGAGTCTATTAAGAAAGATTAATTTAATCACAAGGAATCTAAGAGTATATGGAAGAAATGAAGCAACACAATTTAAAAGTGAAATTAGAGTTCGTGAGGAAAAAATTGGAAGAAGAATAAAGAGCTTAAAAAGGAAGGCAAAAACCCTAAGTAGTAGATACCTTGAAAAACAGAATGAAACAAAAAGAAGTCAATGATTCAGTGACAAGAAAAAATACAACAAAATCAAAAGGCAGAAAAATTAGGTGAGGTATCTACAATAAGCAATTGCTTTAAAAACAGTTTGAGTAGAGATAATTTAGGAAATCTTCAGACTTCTCCCCTCCCAAACATGAATTAAGCCAAAAAACCTGGCTACTATATTTTAAGAAAAGAAAGATTGCTCCAAAGTATTAGAAGCAATTGGCAGAGTAAAATTTAAAAGAAATAAAATGACCAATTCTAGAAAGAAACTCCAAATTGAAAACATCTTGGATATGAGATATCATAGCAAAGTCCAGATCTTCCATAAAAATGGCCCAAAAAGCATTCAAGTACTAAGAATAACAATCAGGATCATACAAAATCATGCTGAAATTATGGACATAAAGATTCACACAGACTGAAACATGATATTGGAATAGAATCTATTCTGTATCAGGTGAATCCAAAAAACTTGGTGTCAATTTTTATTTCTGACACAACAATAATAAAAACATGTTATTTAAAATAGATGTGATAAAACTATGTTATATTTAACAGTACAGTAATGTAATATAAAAATATATATGTGTGTAGTGAATATGTTCATAATACATACACATATACATTATATATACTCACACATTAAATGGCATAGAACTTAAGTCATTGTCATCCTTTAATTGCTTCAGTCATGTCAAACTCTGTGACTCTGAGGTTTTCTTGGCAAAGATATTGGAGAGGTTTATCACTTAGAACTGAAGTACTTAAAGGAAAGGCCAATTAAACTACAGGAAGAAAGGGGAGAAGATATTGGGGACAATCTGCGATAGAGAAGATAAGAAGATATGAAATTGGGTTATAGTTAAAAGAGTTGTACATGTTGATGAGAAGGCCCACCTGTTTTTCAAGAGATTAAAGGAGGAGAAAATTAGAGAGAGGTTGTGTCAAGGGCTTGTGAGATATAGAGAAGATGCTAAGAGAGAGCTCACAGGGAATGGTTTTTATTTTCTTAGTAAAGAATGAAGTACTCTTCTGTGAGGGTAAGAGAAGGTATTCTGAGAAAATTAGAGAAAGTTTAGAATGGTCATTGTAGATGCTGGACTAGATAATTAATACAAGAAAATTTAAAAGATTTGTCTCCAGTGAAATCACTCAAATAGATCTGTGATCTGATTAATCAGAAAGTTCCCTTCAATGAATCAGAATAAAACTCAGCCATTCTTATTCATCCTGTGCAAGTCACATCTAAATTCTTCCAAATTTTGCCCACAAGGGAACTCTTTCCTGATTTTTTTCCCAACATAATATCATCCCTACCTTTCACCACAGGACTACAGCACCTTTTCTACATGTTGCTTTTACAAAAATGAAGTCTCCTATTTTTCTTTCCTTTGCCCCTTGTGTGTACCCCTCATCTTTAGTTCTTCTGAGACAGTGGTATTCCAAGTCTTGTTTTATAGAAACACAGACAAAAATTTGCATGGAAAAGATGGACCTTTACTGTAATGGGAAACTTGGAGTCAGTAAAGTTTTATAATAGATAACATAAATGTGCAGTGAACCCAATCAGAATCACTTTCTCCAGTTCTGTTCAATGGCACTTGAGTAGGAGCCAAGGACAAGGATGGTGGGATGAGCCCAGGGTTGGAGTTTTTCAAGCTGTAAATGGTGACAAGGTAATGGAGAAAGACATTTGAGAATAGAGAATAGTATAAAGTTGTACCCATAGGTACAGTGCTTAGGGGAGCAGTAACAAAGTTCATGATTTCCCCCAAGGATTTGTTATTCTTTCTTTCCTTTTTTCATATATAATAAGCACAGATCCTTAAATGCCCTCAAAATTTTATCAGGGCCTGCATGGATTTCTGCCATAGTCCAGATGTTGTTGTTGTTGTTATTTAATTATTTCAGTTGTGCCCAACTCTTTATAAACCCATTTGGAGTTTTCTTGGCAAAGATATTGGAATTGTTTGCCATTTCCTTCTCCAACTTATTTCACAAGTGAGAAAAACTGAGGCAAACAGGGTTAAGTGACTTGTCCAGGGTCACACAGCTAGCGTCTGAGGCTAGGTGAACTCAGGTTTCCCTAACTTCAGGCTCAGAGGTCCATCTACTGCACCAACCTAACTGCCCCGCAGTTTAGATACTTTATTTTAGTGCAATTTCTACTTTCAGATTCCTTCACCATATTTTTTTATTTTTAACATTTTATTTGTTTTCTAATTATATACAATAGTAGCATCTACCTATCATTTTTTGTAAGGTTTTGAATTTTACAATTCCCCCCTTCCCTCCCCCCCCAGAAGGTTGTCTGATAGTCTTTATATTGTTTCCATGCCATACATTGATGTAAATTGAATATGTTATAAGAGTAAACATAAATCCCTTCCCCCCCCCCACCTCAAGAAGATGAGAAACCTCAAGAATAGAGAGAGAGGGGAAAAAAAATGTACTTCAGTCTGTGTTCAGATTCCAATGGCTCTGTCTCTGGTTTGCTCTCTTTATTATAAGTCCACTAGAGAAGTTGCTTTAATATTTTTCCCACAGTTGCTATTACTAGCTGTACTTCCACTCTATTCCTCCCCACTCTCATTTATTCTATTCTCTCCTTTCATCCTGGCCCTGTCCAAAAGTGAGTTGTATCTGAATACCCCCTCCCTCAATCTTCTCTCTCTTCTATCACCCATTTCCCACTTCCCTCCCCCGCCCATTCCCCCTTATCCCATCCCTTTCTTCTCATTTTTCTTTAGGGTAAGACAAATTTCTTCACCTTATTAAGTGTGTATGTTATTTCCTCTCTGAGCCATTTCTGATGAGAATGAAGGCTCACTCATTCTCCCCTTGCCTTCCCCCTTTCCACTCCATTGAAAAAACTTTTTCTTGACTCTTATGTGAAATTTCTTAGCTTCTTCTTCATCTCCTTTCACTTCCTCCCAGTACTTCCCTTTATCACCCATTGACTCCCATCTTTTTACTATATTACGCCATTATATTCCACTCCTTCCTATGTCCTGTCTAAATATACTCCTTCTAACAGCTCTTATAAATGAGAAAATTCATATGAGTTATCAATATCTTCTTTCCATACAGGAATACAAACAGTTCAATATCATTAAATTCCTCATAGTTAGTCCTTCTCTTCCACCCCCTCTATGGTTCACCAGAGTCCTGTACTTGGAGATCAAACTTTCTGTTCAGCTCTGGTTGTTTCAGCAGGAAAGTTTGAAAGTCTCTCGTTTCATTGAAAGTCCATCTTTTCCCCTGAAATAGGAAGTTCAGTTTTGCTGGGTAGTTGATTTTCAGTTGTAAACCAAGATCTTTTGCCTTCCGGAATATCATATTCCAATCCCTATAAATCCTTAATGCAGATGCTGCCAGATCCTGTATAATCCTGACTATGGAGCCTTGGTAGTTGAATTGGTTGTTACGGGCAGCTTTTAGAATTTTCTCTTTGATTTGGGAATTTTGGAATTAGGCTATGATATTCCTGGAAGTTTTTCCATTTTGGGATCTCTTTTGGGAGTTGATTGGTGAATTCTTTCGATTTCTATTTTGCCCTCTGCTTCTAGTATCTCAGGGAAATTTTATTATTTCTTGAAAAATGAAGTCTAGGCTCTTCTCCTGATCATGGCTTTCAGATAGCCCAATAATTTTTAAATTATTTCTTCTGGATCTGTTTTTGAGGTCAGTTATTTTTCCATATTTTCTTCTAATATTTGACTTTTTTTTGGAAGAGTTTTATTACTTTCTGATTTCTTGCAAAGTCATCAGGTTCCTTTAGTTCCATTCTGCAACTGGAGTTATTTTCTTCAGAGAGCTTTTGTATCTCCTTTTCCAGCTGGTCAGTTCTGCTTTTTAAGGCATTCTTCTCCTCATTTGCCTTTTGTTTTGCTTTTTCCATTAGGCCTAAACTGGTTTTTAACATATTATTTTCTTCACTATTTTTTTGTATATCTTTCACCAAGCTGTTGATTTGGTTTTCATGATTTTTCTACATTGCTTTCATTTCTCTTCCCAATTTTTGCTCCATCTCCACTTGTTTTTCAAAGTCTTTATTTTTTAAATTTATTTTTTATTCTCATTTTGTACAAATTTTTTTACATTAATAAAATATTCTTGTTTACAAATAAACTAAATATCCCTCCCCCCCATGAATATAGATAGACTTGCTTGGGTGAAAAAAGTAAAGGGGAGAGAAAAAAAATTAAAATAAAAAAATAATAGTAATAATTGTAGGTATGGCCAGGTGGTGCAATGGACGAAGCAGAAGCCCTGGAGCCACGAGCCCCCGAGTCCATATCCAGCCTCGTAAACCCAATAATCACCTAGCCATGTGACATGCAAGCCACCTGATCCCCACAGCCCTGCAAAAACCAAAAAAAAAAAAAGAAAAAAAAAGACCCAAAATAAAACAAAATAGTAATAATAGGGGTGGCTGGGTGGCAGACAGAGCATTGGCCCTAGAGCCAGGAGCACTCGGGTCCAAATCCGGCCTCAGACACCCAAAGACCACACTGCTATGTGGCTCCAGGCAGGCCACCCAGCCCCACTTGCCCTGCACCCTCCCCCAAATAATAATAACAAAAAATGTGCTTCAGTCTTTGTTCCAACAACTCTGTCATGGGTGGATCACATTCTTTATGATAAGTCCATCACAAAAGTTACTTCCATATTTTTCCAATGTTGCCATTGCTGATTGCAACTCCCTCCTTTCTTATTTCTCCACTACCATGTACTATATTTTCTCTCTCCTTTCACTCTGACTCTGCTGTAGGGTCGCTGAGTGACGCAGCAGACAGATCCCTGGTCTTGGGGCCAAGAAGCCCTGAGCCCCCATACCACCCCTTAGGCCCAGAATCCACCTGGCCCTATGGTCCTGGGCAGACCTTCCAATCCCAGCCCCTTGCAAGAAGTAAAAAAGAAAATGTGTTATATCTGACCACTCTCCCCCCATGGTCCATCCTCTCCTCCTTTATTCACATCCCCACCCCTTCCCCCTGCTCCCCCCTCCTTCTTACTCCAGATGTCTATACCCCATTGAGTATATTTGCTGTTCCCTTTCCTAGCCATCTCTGATGAGAGCAAAGGTTCCCTCATTCCCCCTTGCTTCCCCCCTTCCATATCATTGCAATAGCTCATTGTAATAAAAAAAAATCTTATTATGTGAAATATCTTGGCCTATTCCCCCCTCTCCTTTTTCTTTCTCCCATTCCATTTCCCTTTTTTTCTATTGACTCCATTTTTACACCATATTTTATCTTCGAATTTAGCTTTCTCCTGTGCTTCAACTATAAAAGCTCTCTCTACCTGTTCTATTAACTGAGAAGGTTCATATGAATATTATCAGTATCATTTTTCTATACATGCAGTTCATCCTCATTAAGTCCCTCATATTTCCCCCCTCTCCTCCAATCTCCATGCTTCACCTGAGTCCTGTATCTGAAGATCAAACCTTCTGTTCAGCTCTGGCCATTCCAAAAGGAACATTTGAAATTCCCCTGTTTCATTGAAAGTCCATCTTTTTCCCTGGAAGAGGACATTCAGCCTTGCTGGGTAGTTCATTCTTGGCTGCATTCTAAGCTCTTTTGCCTTCTGGTATATTGTATTCCAAGCCCTACGTAAGAGCTTCCAATGTAGTTGCTGCTAAGTCCTGTGTGATCCTGACTGCAGCTCCACGATATCTGAACTGTGTCCTTCTGGCTGCTTGTAATATTTTCTCTTTGACTTGGGAGTTCTGGAACTTGGTTATAATATTCCTGGGGGTTGGTTTTTTGGGTTCTCTTTCTTGGGGGGATCGGTGGATTCTCTCCATTTCTATTTTGCCCTCTGCTTCTAGAATATCAGGGCAATTTTCCTGTAGTAATTCTTTGAAAATGATATCAAGGCTCTTTTCCTGATCATGACTTTCAGGTATTCCAATAATTTTTAAATTATCTTTCCTAAGTCTGTTTTCCATATCAGTTGTTTTTTCAATGAGATATTTCACATTTTCTTCTAATTTTTTATTTTTTTGGTTTTGAAGTATTGATTCCTGATTTCTGGTAAATTCATCAGTCTCCCTGAATTCTGTTCTTTGTCTGAAGGATTTGTTCTCCTCAGAGAGTTTTCTTATCTCTTTTTCCATCTGGCCAATTTTGCTTTTTAAAGCATTCTTCTCCTCAATAACTTTTTGAACTGTTTTATCCATTTGACCTAAGCTGGTTTTTAGCATGCTGTTTTCTTCAGCATTCTTTTGGATTTCCTTGACTAAGCTGCTGACTTCATTTTCATGTTTTTCCTGCATCTCCTTTCTTTTCCCAGTTTTTCTTCCAACTCCCTCATTTGATTTTCAAAGACTTTTTTGAGCTCTGTCATAGCCTGAGCCCAATTTCTGTTTTTCTTGGAGTCTTTAGATGCAGGAGCTTGTGCTTCCTCATCTTCAGATTGAGTATTTTGATCCTTCTTGGGCTCATTTGCAAAATATTTCTCAATAGTCTACCTCTTATTTCTCTGCTTGCTCATTTTCCCAGCCTAGGCCTGTTTTTGGGGTGCTTCCTGAGCTTTTGGGACACTCCCACAAGGGTCTCAGTGTGTGAGGTTTTGTCCTCCCTCCTGGTCTGTGAATGACCATAAGCGCCTCCCTCTGCCACAGGCTGAGGTTGGGGGGCCCTGTTGTTCTATTGGGGGGCCTAGACTGGGATCAGGATCTGAATGTGGTCAGAGCCCCAGAGTCTCTCTTCACTCCCCTCCATCAGCACAATGGGCTCATGCCCTGGAGGCTCCTGCTTACCAGCTCTGCCTGCTTCTGTTTCTGGGTCTGGGCTGCTGAAAGACCAAGCTGCTCACTGTGTGCCCTGAGGGCTAGGCTCCACAGCTCGATCTGGCAGAGGTCCCCTGCTGTTCCCCCACTTTGTGCCCGGTGCTCCCTGGGGTGCAGCTCAGGAGACTCCCCCGCTGCTGTGAGCCATGGCTCCCAGAGCCCTGGGGCTGCCTCCGGGAGGCTGAAGTTCTTTTGCTCTGGTGGGCCACCCCTCTGGCAGGCTGCCCCTCTGACCTGGGGAGCAGAGCCTTTCTGCTCTTTTCCAGGTTACCTTGAGTAGGAGAAATGCCTTACTGGATCCCTTTGTGGGTTCTGTCTCTTGAAATTTTAGTTAGAGTCCTTAGCTTATGAGTTTTATCCGAGAGCTCCTAAGACTCTATCCCTTCATGTCTCCATCTTGGCTCTGCCCCCAATCTCAAAGTCTCTATTGAGCTCATCCATAGTCTGAGCCCATTTTCTATTTCTCTTGGAGGTTTTGGATATGGAGGCTTTGATTTTGTCATCATCTGAGTATATGTTTTGATCTTCCATGGGACTAAAGTAATTCTCTATGGTCAGATTCTTCTTTCTCTGTTGTTTACTCATTTCCTCAGCCCAAGACAACACTTTCAAAGCTTTGGGTTTTTTTGTGGGGGGGAGAACACCCCACTGGGACCTTTATTCCTCCATGGTCTTATGCTCTCTTGCCTGTGCTTTGATATGTAGATGGCCCCTGCACTTCCCTCTGCCCTGGAGCTAGAAGGAGGGATCCAGCTTGGCTACTTAGTATGGAAGCCCAAACTGCAGCCTGGATCTGAGCATAGGCTAGCTGCAGAGTCCTACCCTGAGGGAGAGCCAAGAAATCTCTGCAGACTTTCCTTACCATTTCTGGGGGTGCAGGATGCTTTCTCCAGATTCTTGCTGCAAATTCTGTAGCCTGTGCTCTTCACTCCACACTCAACTCTGGTGTAGCAGAGTTCTCTCCCCACCCCTTCAAGCTGTTGCTGGTGATCTATGGGCTGGGCTGGGCTGCACTGCACTGTGGCTGTAGCTTTTTTCCAACCCCTGGTCCTGGTGAAGCACACCTTTCCTGTGGAACTTCTAAGTTATCTTAGACTGGGAAAATGAATCATCCAGTCTTTCTGTGGGTTCTGCCCCTCTAAATATAGATTCATAATTTGTTAGCTTTTGGAGTTTTGGGGGGAAGGAGTTCCTGGGAAATGCTGCCTTCAAACTGATATCTTGGCTCCACCCCCCCTGAACTATGATATTTGAGTCAAAAGGTAATGACTCTACTGTTATTAGTGGTGAAAAGAATTTGTTATAGGAACCATGACATGTCTATTCCATTTTCTTTTGCTACCTTCCTTCCAGTTTCACTCCAGAATTGTATTTTTCAAGATATTTTTTCACTCCCTCACCCTCTCCCCATGGTTATCTTCTGCCTTAAAATTATTGAGTATTGACATTTTTATTTAATTTGGAGGGGCTTATTGAATTCTTCATTCAAAATCCCCACCTACTCATTATCTGCAACAGATGTTGGTATGTGAGCTGAAATGATCCTCACACAGGTCTTTTTTTTCAATGCCTTTCATAAGTACTTCAATATGAAATGATCTACTATCTAATGATATGTTTCTTCATGCTTCTTGCTCTACAATGAAACTAACTCCTCTGTTACTCCAACAAGAACTTTTCATTCACCCTTCCAATTACTACCCTTTTGAACTTGTTTTATTTGTAATTAGAATTTATGTTTAGTGTTTATATGATTCAGATCTTCTAGTATTATGTTCACTCAGTCATTTGGATTTGATACTTGGAATTTTGACAGTTAATGTTATTGCCTAACCAGTTATTGTCTCTGTGATTCTTAGAAATATAGGCTATACATTAAAATTAAAGATAGAGCTTTCCTTTCATGATTCACTAAATTATGTAGGTGTAATGGCATGATATGTTAAACCATGGTTTTTGTGTATGCACATGGCTTTTTCATCACATTCTTGTCAATGAAGTAGATAGAATTTATTTAGACTGGCTGTTAATTTAGTAAGGTAATTGATGCAGTTTGTAAAAAGGATGGATTAGTTTGTTAATATTTTCCCAGAATAATTGATAGTTCTTTAGGTTCATAAAATTGTTCCAAGTTTTTCTCATCAATAAATTTAACTCATGAAAGGGTTTTCAGCTCAGTTTTTTTTTTCTCTTTTACATTATCAAAGCTTTTTAAACCTTGACGGGAACTATAAAAATGAACTAGCACCAGGTATTGGCAAAGGCCAATCTAAGCTATTGAGTTTTATAGTCTCACTAGGCCTATTATTCTCATGACCTGTTACTAAATGAGATGTCTTCAAAGAATTCCAAAGTATTTGGTAGCAAGCTTCATAAAGATTTATTACTTCTTAGACTTTCAGTTCAATAAAAGATTACAAATTATGCTAACTTAAGAGTTCTCATTTAGTAATATTTGGGGTTTAAAAATTAAAAAAAACATTTTCCCCTTAGTTTTAAAAACTAAGATGTTAGTAACAAAAAGTATATAACTCATAAAGGCAATAGTTTGGGTTTGGACATACAAAGAAGAATCTTAGTGCCAAGAAAATAAAGACAAAATTGCTTTGTAGCAGAGAGTTACATTCCTGGACCTCCTGAGCTATTACTATTGTATTAGTCATTTTATCCTCTTTCAACAGGAGAATATATTATATGTTGAAGATGCTGCAACAAGGCTGAATCTTTTAAACCGATCAGCTCTGAGATCTGTACAAGCTCAAGCCAGAACACCTGGTTCTCAAAAAGAAGTTTCAACACCATCTCCTTGGGGACAAGTTTTAACGCCTAAAGAAAGGTGTTCTGTTACTCAGTTACCTAGCAAACAGGAAGAGTATGTTAAGGTGAGTATCTATAACCCATTATTAAAAAGGAAATAGTTATAGAACTGGAGATAGAGTGATTCTTGATTCAGAACTGTAGGATTCAGTGTGTCTGCTTCTACCACAGGTTGCCAAAACACTTTTTATTGATGAAGCATTAAAACCTTGTCCAAGGTGCCAGTCCCCTGCTAAGTATCAACCAATTAAGAAACGGGGACTGTGCAGTCGAGAAGCCTGTGGTTTTGACTTTTGTGTATTATGTCTCTGTACATACCATGGGGCAGAAGAATGTAGTAGTAGATCTTCAAAACCACGAAATAAAAGAGATGCTCTTCCAGGAAGTGCTCAGAGCAAGCGCAACTTAAAAAGACTTTAAAAGAAATTACTCCTCCCTCCCCCCTGGTCCTCCACCCCCATTTTGGTATCTATTGCTGTGTCTAACTTTTAATTATGAACTTTCTGAAAGTACTCAATTCTTCCCATTAATGACAGTTAATGATTTCTTTCCCCTATTATGTATATACAGTCTCATTCTTTGTCTTAAATTATTTTAGTGAGGTTATAAATACTATGAAAGAATGTATCTCTTTTATTGTATATCTTTTATCCATTTGCATTTAATAACTCAATGTTTTTAATAATAAAGTATTTTAGTGCTGTCTTTCATATATATGTATTTTAATGTTGAAAATGACATCTTGTTAAGTGGCTTCTTCAAATCAAATTTTAAAAAATTGCTTCCCAAACAATAATTGAATTTTGATCTTGCCAGGATTAGCCCTACAAATTTGAATAATGAACATGTAAATAAAATGAAATATAAATAAAATGCTTTAAGAAATTATCTTGAATTTATTCTATTAAAACTAATATTTATTTCTTAATCATCTAATAGGAAGCATGCTTGATAGAAGTCATCTATATTGGAGCAAAATTTCTATTACTGTTGATCCTATTAAGGAACAACAATAAAAAATTAAGTTTATCTGGAATAGTAGTTGGTGGGAAATGTTATTTTAATAAAAAAAAGTTATAAGTTGAGAATTTTAAATGTTTGAAAAGAAAACATATTGAGATTTTAATTGTGTGATATGACTTGATTTTCTCTCTTTTTTATTATTATTATTTAGTATTTTATTTTTCCCCAATTACATGTAAAAACAATTTTTAACATTCATTTTAAAATCCCTTCCTACCACTTCTCCCCACTCCCACCCCACCCCCAAAAAGGAAGCACGAAATTTGATACATTAGAAATGTGTAGTTATGCAAAATGTTTCCTTAATAGTCATGTTATAAAAGAAGTCATAGACCTCCTACACAAACACACACACACACACACACACACACACACACACACACACACACACACAATAAAGTTGGAAAAAAAAAAGCATGTTTCAGACTGCATTTAGACACCATTAATGCTTTCTTTATCACAAGTCCTTCAGAGTTGTATTGGGTCATAGTATTGTTGAGAAAAGGTAAGCCATTCACAGCTAATCATCCTATAATATTGCTGTTACTTTGTACATAGTACATTTTACTTTGCATCAGTTCATGTAAATCTTTCCAGGTTTTTCTGAGAATATCTTGTTGATCATTTCTTATAGTAGAATAGCATTCCATCACAATCACACAGCACAATTTGTTTGACCATTCCTCAAGTGATGAGCATTCCCTCAAGTTCTAATTCCTTCCCACCAGAAAAGAGCTGTTATAAATATCCTTGTACATATATTTCCTTTTCCTTTTTTTAAAAAAATATCTCTTTTGGAATACAGAATCTAGTGGCATTGCTAGGTCAGAGGGTAGGCATGGTTTTATAGCTCTTTGGGTATGGTTGCAAATTGCTCTACAGAATGGTTGACTAAGTTCACAATTCTTCCAACATGCATTGTTTCATTTTTCCTACAACTCCTCCAACATTTGTCATTTTCCTTTCCTATCCTTTAATTTAATAACTATAAGGTAGTACTTTAGAATTGTTTTAATTTGCATTTCTCCAGTCTATGGTGAATTAGAACATTGGGAAATGGCTCTTATTTTTATAAATTTGACTCAGTTCTCTGTTTGAGGTCTTACCAGAGAAACTTGCTTCAAAAATTTTTTTCACCATTATAATTCATGTATTTCCCTCTACCCTATTCTCCACCTCCTTTAATTCTATTCTGACTCTCCTTTCATACTGTCCCTCCTCAAAAATGTTTTGCTTCTGATGAGCCCCTTCCCAATCTGCTCTTCTTTCCATCAGATTTTTTCCCCTCTCCTTTCTCTTATTCCCTTCCCCCTCTTCCTTTCTTTTAGGGTAAAATTTCTATATCTAATTGATATATATATATATATATATATATGATTTTGTCTTTGAGTCAATTTTGATGAGAATAAGGTTCACTTGTTCCCCCCCACACTCCACTGTAGGGGCTTTTTCTTGCCTCTTTCTTGTGAGATAATTTACCTCCCCCTTTTTTTCTTTCTCCCAGTACATTCCTCTCAAAGCCCTGAATTTTATTTTTTAGAGATATCATCCCTTCATATTCAACTCACACCTGTCCCTCTGTCTATATATTCTCCTAACTTTCCAAATAATGAGAAAGTTAATGAGTTATAAGTATCTTCTCATATAGGAATATAAAGAATTTAACATTATTAAGTCCTTGATGATTTTCCTTTCCTATTAACCTCATATTTGAAGATCAAATTTTCTGTTCAATTCTGGTCTTTTCATCAGGAAAATTTGAAAGTCCTCTATGTCCATCTTTTCTTCTGAAAGACTTTTGCTCAGTAGTTGATTCTTGGTGGTAATCCAAGCTCTTGCCTTCTGGAATATCATATTCCAAGCCCTACAATCCTTTATTGTAGAAGCTGCTAAATCTTGTGTTATCCTGACTGAGGCTCCGTGATAGTTGAATTGTTTCTTTCTGGCTGCTTGCAATATTTTCTCCTTGACCTGGTACAACTTGATTATTAATAATTAGAATATCCTTATCAGTTTGAAAAATATGAAGTTTCACATATAAAAACCTCTATCAGGAATGTTAAGTTTTATTACAGAACAGAAATAGCTAAAAATCAGGAAAGAGGATTTTAGAAATTTCTGATAATTGAGACAATAAAACTACAATTAATTAAAAAGAACAACCAATTTTAATCTTGAATGGTTCAAAATACAGCAGTTTAAGTGTACACAATAGTTGTTTAATAAATTTTTGCTGACTAGTTCATTGAAGTAAGGTAGACTTACAGTGTGATACAAAGTTATATCAGTCATGGAACACATTTTGTCTTTTACATTTCAACTTGTAGCATTAAGAAACTCCTATGAAATTTTGATCACCTGCTAGTTATGAATAAAAAGGTTTTATATTTTTGGCAAGATAATCGAGGTTAAGTGACTTGCCCTCACAGAACCTGGTGGTCATGCTAGAGTCACAAAACTAGTAAAGTGTCAAATGTCTGAGGTCAGATCTGAACTCAGCTCCTCCTGATTCTAGAGTTATACTCTTATTGACTGTCCCATCTAGCTATCTCCTGAACATAAAAGTCCAGGGCCCTATCCAATATGGCATGCTACTTCTCAAGAAGGTAGTGGGTTGATTTACTTCAAAAGCTTTGTCTATAATTTAGAATTTAATTTAGTGTGCTGAGTGTGTGATATAAAAATATAACATTACTTCAGTATGGGGTAATAGAGAGACAGTCTTTAGAGTCAGGAAGACCTGGGCTTACTACTCACTAGCTAGGGGAGGATCTTATTATCCTCTAGGTGACTCAGACCTTCTGAAGACTATGTGCTGTTATAAGCAAGTTGCTGATCTGCATTGTGGAAGGGAGTTTCCATGTCAGCAATTTCATAGACTCATGAAATCACAGAGCCATCCTGACTCCTATCCTTCCTTTCCCCACACTGCCACAATTCAGAGACTCAAAGCTGAAAGTATCTTTGGAGAACAAATAAACACTGTTTTGGATAACAAGGAAACAATAAAACTAAGATAGTCATTAGGGGAAGAGAGGAAGAGAAGGAATAAACAATTTTAAAATATCTACTAATTTTTTTATTTTGCTGTGTGTGTGTGTGTGTGTGTGTTTTAACAAAAATTATCTCATTCGATCCTTAACAACAACTCTGCTGGGTAGATGGTGCAATGAATATTTCCACTTAATAGATCTGAAAACTGAGGCAGAGAGGTTATTGCCCAACATTATACAGCTAGACCAAGACTGAATTCGAATTTAAGTCTTCTAAACTCTAGGCCCAGAACTCTATCCACAGGTTGACTAGAATCTCATCAATCCAAAAAAGCAAAAAAAAAAACAACCCCATAATACTTTAAATATTACAATTAATGGAAGAATCAAATTCTAAGTAGAGATTCAAAAGGTGTAATCAACCCTAAGTTTTGCTTTAAGAAGTTTGATGCTGGAATATGTGGTTGAAAAGTACTGTTTAGCAAAGAAATTTTCATTAGATATGAAACTTAGGGCTCTGGCTTAGTCAGCAGAATTTAAGCAGATGGTTGATGATTATTGCAATATTCACACACAAAAAAGCAGTTCTGTGTATCAGTATCTCACACATTTTAGATGTAACCTTTTAAAAATTGAATTCAAGTGGCAACTGGGTAGCAGAGTGAATAGATCACTGGCCCTGGAATCAGGAGGATCTGAGTTCAAATTTGACCTTTTACTTAATAATTGCCTAGCTCTGTGACCTTGGGCAAATCATTCAACCCCATCCTCTTAAATAAAGTTTAAAAAAATTTGAAAAAGTACTTATTGAAATATTTTACCTTTGTTTGTTGGTCGAATTTCCTATTATGCTGATAATTCCTAAATTATGAAACTAAATATGTTATATGAAAGAAATTTGTCTTAACACTAAAGCATGGCAATATAGTTCTATTAAGTTGAATAACTTCTGTATGATTGTTCTGACATTCATAGACAAAGAGATGACATAAACGTAGATAGATAGGGCAAGTACTTATTAGGTGTTTAATGTTCTAAGCAGTGGGGACAGAAATGCTAGCGGATAAGACAGGCATTTGCCCCAGAAATTTAAGGTCAAGTACCCAGGGGCATAGACAAAGTCACAGTGGGGTGGGAGATGGCTGTGATGGTCCAGGAAGTACTTTTTTTCCTAGAGACAGAATTGGAACTCAATCCCAGTCATTTCCCAGGTAATAGGCATTGACTTTGGGACAAAATGAAGCAGTGACATGTGTGGGGATGACTGAACTCATTAACACCATAGTCCTAAACAATTGAACTTTGAAAAAAATATACCCCCCCATCGAACATGTGTAGGCCAAATTATTTTGTATTCTGAAGGTATTTCTATGTTCAAAAGTTTTGCAAAGTATATGTATCAGAAAAAAGTTTGGACTCAAATTAAGGCAAGCAGTCACAAGATCCAGAGGGACACTATTTCTTATAAGTGCACTTATTTTTTAATGCTGGCAAATTCATTGTGCCCTCCAGAAGGGTTTGTTTTGTAATAAACTAATCACACAGATTATAGGGAAAGCTCAAAGCTTAGTGGATAGTTAATTCAAAAGAGATGTAATTTTCAAACCTAGCTTGGGGAACTCATATGCCTTGACCTGGCTCTGTTGACCATCTTGCACAGTGACCACATTTCAAAAATGAAAGAACATGTTTCTATTTTAGAAAAAAAAATCTTAGTACACTTGAGAAAGGGAAAATTACAGGATAATTCCAATAAAGTAGTAGTTTAGCTCTGAGGTAAATCACACAAAAGGTACAATTTGAAAAAAATCAGTGGGTACTAAGGTTTGGACATCATTCTCAGTTTAAAAGAAGACAAGTAATTGTTCCTGTCTTTGAAGACTTTACAGTCTCCGTGATGGGGCAGACAAACTGGGGAAAATACCGAACAGTTTGGCAAGTTTTAAAAATACTAGTAATGATAAAAATCCTATCTATTTTTGCTATTTTATCTCCTATATTAATATTTGGCTATTTTGTAAAAATGAAAGGAAGAAAGATTGAATTATAAAAACATGATTAAATGCAAACTTTTGTTTGCTTATTTCCAAGGGGGAACATAGAGAGTGAGTTATGAAGAGAGCTGGGTTCAAGTGTGATCTTTGGGGCATATTAGTTTAGTGATCTCAGGAAAGTGGAATATCTTCTTAGTGCCTCAGGCAATTAAGGCCATCAATAAACAATGTTGATCTGCATTTTGCTTTGGTGGAGGGAGTTTCCAGACCAAGAGTTGTTCACACCAATGAGATCATAGTTTTGGATCAAAAAAAGTTTATACAAAAAAAAGAACAAGTCTTAAATCTAGAGAAAGTCAATGAATTTTTCACTCTATCCCAATGATCTGTACTATATTCTTCCAAACCCAGTTCTCCTTCACCTTAACAATATTAGCAGAGAAGAGAATATTCTTCCTACCCCCAGCTCATCTGGATTCCAGGAGAAGACAGTTATTGCTCCTTGCTGATTCCTGAATGTGATTTCCATAGTTAGAAAAAGATCAATTTGGAAAATTTGAAAGAATTTCCATAGTAATGTAAAAAAAATTACAAAGAAAAACAGCAATGATGAGAATCCTTGTTGGGTTTTAGTATAGAGAGAAATTTTTAAAATTTTCTATTTTATGAAACTATTTTTGATTCCTTAATTCAAATAAGTTCTTTAAGGGATATTATAAAGGTATAATGAAATTTTAGTTGCTATTTGAAAAAAGAAAATTGTTTCTTGTTCAGAAATTTGGAAAGTATCTTGTTTTAAAGTATATTCTCCTTGTCTTGTCATACAATTTTAACTTTTTCCACAAACTGCTAAATATAATACATTCTTTATCATAGAACTGATTTTGAATTAGTAAGAGATATGGTTAATTTCTATGTTAAATTTTAAGATTTCTCTTGAAAACGTGTTAAAATATAAAGAACATGAGAAATGCCTCATTTCTTTTGAAGAAATATTTAAATTGTTATTACTAATGATGCCACAAGAGGGTACCAGAGTTTCATAGATGGTAGAATTATGCTTGACTGGATGACTGACTAATAATAATCTGTTTATTTCAAAAGATTTGACTTTTGTATATTTGGTTATTAACTTGGCATGGAAAGTGGAAGAAATCTATGGAGTGAATTTTAAGTTGAATTTTTTGAAAATGGATTATCAGATTGTGGGGTAATCACAATTTTTTGCTTAATGAGAAAAAAGTGAAGTGAGCCACCTGGTCCTAGTTTACAGTCCTGGTGGTGGTCATGTGCCCAAATTGGGGGGGGGGGGCGTAGATGAGTCTTGACTCCCAGATCCTGGATTCTCAGAGCTAAGATAATGGCAATAGCAATGTGACTGGTGAAACTGGTTCCTCTGAGATTTGGAAGGGGGAGTAGGAGATGGGGAGGGGACCCAGCAATTGTTCCCTTCTGGCCATCTTCCTGCTGAGCAGTAGTGATAATGTTTAGTCATCATTCAAACTGTTTTGCCTAAGTAGTTTAAAACTTTAGCTAACTAAATTAAAAAATTACAAAATTACAAAACTGAAGGAAAATACCATTTAAAATAATTTGTTGATCCCCAATTAAGTGAAATGGGACCCTTATTGCAATAAACATGTAAATACATTTTATTATGTTTATAAGTATCTCTAAGTTTCAGTTCATTATCGTCCCTAACTCCTGCAATATGAAAGGTCATTTTTTTCTAAATCTCTGTTGTTTCTTTGTTTTATAGAAATCAAGAAATTCCTATTATAGCAAAGTATTATTGCTATCTCTGAAATTTGTGACTTATTTAAAAATACATAGAGTATTTGTGTAGCAGCAATTACATTTTATTCCCCAGGGAAAAAACGAGCCAATTGTTAAAGTTACTTGTTCTATTTTGTTCTAGCCAAAATAGCATTGTCAGAGGCTTGTGTTAAGGATTACAATAAATTCTAAATTATCCACAGCAATTGGAAGCCTCCACCCCCACCCCCACCCCCTCCACCCCCTTGCAGAGCCACATCACCAACTGGAAGTGAATTTAGTCCAAGCTCAGATGGGTGGAAATGCTAGTGTTTCATTGTGGAGTGGTGAAAATACTCACAAGCCAACTGTGAATTATTTTTCAAATCATCATCTCTATATCTTCTGCCTTGATCCTCAAGAATTTATGGTTGAGAAGTAAAGCACGTTAGCTTTCAGATGTGAAATATTCATCATTTAATTGATGATTGAGTGGTATGTGTGTTAGTATATTCAGAGTGACATATTTGTCAATATTATCAACATTGAATTTTTTTCCGTTCCAGAACAAAAGGCAAAAGATATAAGCAATTAGTTAAATGTTTACAAAGCAATGTAAAGAAGAATGAAATTTATGTTAAGACAATATTTAGTTATTGGTTATTTCAGACAAAAGTCAGGACATGAAACTTGGACATGAAATCATTAATTTTGTGATGTCAGTCAACAAGAATTTTTTAAGTACCTACTATGCATCAAACACTGAGGTAGATGCTAGACATGGAAATATAAAGAATGATTCAGCGCCTTCCTTAGAGGAGTCTGCATTCTAACTATGACCTGCAATTTATTAAGATTATGCATTTATGATTTTATGCATGGTTAACTTAGAGGACTAACTTAGGACTGGATAGCTATTTCTCTTTATAAGAACCCCTAAATGAAGAAACTCCTTTTACCAATGCAAATTGGTACCTTCTCTGATGTTTAAGAGATGCTTAGAGAACTGAGAAGTTAGGGGATGTGCTTGGATTCACATAGGCAGCATGTCCTGTCAGAGGAAGGATTTTAACTGAGCTCATCCTAACCCCAAAGCCAGTTCTCAATTTGCTATACTATGCTTCCTCCCAATTACTAACTTCCCAGGGGGGGAATATTATTGGTAATATGATAGTTTTAATGATCAGAAAAAAATGTCATGTAGAGAAAACTCATTATTTATGCAGTATCCTTGCAATGTAAAAAGGATGTGAGGGACCTCCTTGGCAAACTTATGCAAGGAGGTGGACAGAAGTCACCCAGGAGATTGGAGAAATAATCACAATGATGAGATCATATTTCCATTCTAATACAGAGTAATGTAATGAATGGCTTGTGTTTGCTTGGGAGATCTAAGTTAGAACTGTTCAATTAGTGAACCTGTGCTAATTTTCAAACAAAAAGTCTTTTATACTGAATTTTAAGACCCTTTCTATTTTGATCAACATTTGAATTTTACTTCAGTCAGTAGCTATTATAAAAATTAGGATATTGCATTAAATAATGATAAATGAAGGATTATCATCAATATATCAATATTCATATATTTGATCCAATTTGAGAAAAGAATATATTCTTCCTTTCATCAATTATCAACAATCAATGATAAAATTCTAAATTTCTCAATACTGTTCCTGAAAGAATTATACTAATAATAACCAAGAGTAACTGTAGAATAAAGTTCAGTCACAAATAAATAGCTAACATTTACATAGTACTTTTAACATTTTCAAAGCACTTTACAATTATCTAATTTTATCCTCAAAACAATCTTAGGAAATAGAACCATTACTATCCTCATTTTACAGATGAGGAAACTGAGACAAAGATTAAGTGACTTGTCTGGGGTCAACAAACTTGGTTAATATCTGAGGTCATATTTGAACTCCTGACTCCTGACTCCTGGGTTTTAGTATAGAGTACTGGATCCTGACTCCAGGATCCATTGTACCAGCTACCTTACAATCCTATAAAGCGGGCAGTAGTAGTAGTAGTAGTAGTAGTAGTAGTAGTAGTAGTAGTAGTAGTAGTAGTAGTAGTAGTAGTAGTAGTAGTAGTAGTAAAGAATAGAAATTGAGTTCTCTCTCAATATACCATGCTGACCCTAAGGCTAGTCCAAGATTTAAGGGCATTCACAAGTGACTAAATGCTAGCTTCTGGAGAGGGAGCAATTTTGTTGGCCTGGAAGTTTCCTTTCTATCCCCATCTATGACTATCATTTCTATTACTATTTCTGTTTTTGATGGATGTTACAACCTACTCATTTTTAAAAACCTATTCTTCCATCCTCATCCATCCTATAAGTAAGTACAGGATTTAGTGAAGCCAGTGGCAGCTTCTATACTTTTCATATTCTGTCCTTTCTCAATGTACTGTTTGCCATATCTATGCACATTGATTTATAAACATGCATAAGTTCAAATGTGTTATGTTCTGTTCCCTAACTAAATGCTAAATTTTTGGGAAGAAGGAACTGAACTTTTATTTTCCTCTAGGGTCTATAGAATTTTGTTGATTAATAGGGCTGTAGCAACAGGAGATATTGATTTAATTCTTATGAATAGTTTGTCTGGATTCTGCCTCAATCTACTAATTAAATCTTAGGCCTAGCAGCTCTTTGCTTTCACCTAATTTCCAATAGTTTTAATCCTCTGATGTTCTCTTGTTAATTTGACTCAAAAGGGTAGAGATAGAAAATTCAAATTCATTAAAAGGGATTTTTTCCCCCCCTGCTCTCTGTTGATGCCTGAAAAAGACTATACAAATTAGGAGATTGGTTGTTTTGAATAATACTTTTATGTGGAAATCTTTTCTTCTAGTGCATTTTTATCCTTGTTTGAATTGTATAAAATTGAAATTTTTCTATAAAATTTAGCATTTTTTAAACCAAATTATCCATTTGGGAGGAAAAAACCTCCAAAAAATTGCAGCAGAATTTTTTAAAAATGAATTATCTCATCAGTTTGTGCAAGAAGTACTGTAATGGAATAAATTGACAAAATAAATTTAAACCAGCAGGTCCAGATGGTAGTATTCTTGAGTATTTTAAGAAATTGTCTAATGAATATAATGAAGCAATTATTTTTTAAAATGAGGTGCTAAGCTATCAAAAATAAAAAAAGGTTCTATTCTTCCAGTTAAGGATATAATAGAGATTATAAAAAATCATTGTCCATTGTAGTCCAAATAATATTGATAATTCAGTAAATATTAAGGAAGCAAATACCAAGAAGACAATGAATCCCCCCACCATAATAAGTAGCTCTATATAATAGTAGGCCAAAAATTGTTTTTAACTCTTTCTTATTAATGCATACTATAGATCCTGTATAAGTCTTTCACAGAATCTCAGCAGTTCAGGGGACCTCAGGAGTTTTGTAATCTAACCAGACCTGATTAATAATCCCCTCACTATAAAATGGGGATAATAAGAACACCTTCCTCCCAGGGCTGTTATTAGGGTCAAATGAGATCCTTTTTGTGATGTATATAGCACAAGCAGACCCTTAACAAAGGCTAACTCTCTTTTCCTCTCTAGATTCTTTTTAGAAATCTGAGTTTGTTGTGGAGATCTCTTTGTAGGCACCCCAGCCAGTCTCTTTAAATTAAAGAGACAAACTCAGATAATTTAAATATAGTTATAATAGGTGTTCTTAACCTGGGGTCCAGGAATTTTTGAAAAATTTTCACAATTGTATGTTTTCTTTAGAATCCTACCTATTTTACTCTGTGCATTCAAAAACATTATTCTCAGAAGGGAATCTATAGCCATTACCATACTGCTAAAGGTGTCAAAACAAAAAAGATAAACAACACTTAAATTTATGTAAGTTTAAACTTACCCCCCTTTTCCTTCCTGGAATCACTTCTGTTGGTATCTACAGAATTTCTCTTGAACATATCAACCTACCCTACAAAATTTACACCACTACATTCTATATGTCATTAGACTAATCCATTCTATATTGGGTCAGTTAGATGACTCAATGGATAGAGTGCTGGGTCTAGAGTCAGGAAGACCAGAGTTCAAATTCAGCTTCAGAAACTTACTGCCCTGTGACCTTGAGTAAGTCAAGTAACTTCTTTTTCACTCAATCATTCACAAATCATTCCAGTATCTTTGCCAAGGAAACCCCATGGAAAGTCTGATCCAAAAAGACATTCTATGTCTTCTTTCTACCATATATATAAATCACATTTCTTTTCCTTGATCATGAACTTTATAATGAAATGATCACTTGTCCCCAAGATCCCCATCACTTTCAAGTGTTGCCAAAACAAGTATGAAGAGGCATAGATGAAAGGTACTCTGCATGGTTATTAATCAATTCATCAAAGGAAATAATGGATTCATTAGCAATGGTAATTCATGAAAGTCAGAATCATATCAGGAAGAACAGTTCCCTTTGTAACCTCCTCTAATTTGAAAGATGGAATGATTATCAAGGCAAGTCATAGATTTATCAACTTTTCTACTATTGGGAGAGAGGAGAAGAGAGAGAGAAAGAGAAAGGAGAGAGGTAGAGAGAGAGCTGTTAACTGATGCTTCTGACACAAGAATTATTCCCTTTTACTTCAATTTTATTTTCATTTTCCCTCTCAAAGTATTTTTTCCCATTTTTTTTCATATAGTTCTCTAGAATAGAATACAAATCTAAAGAACATTCTGTAGATCATTTAAAAATTGTCTTTGTCCTTTGAAAACACATATTTGTAGCTAGGTAGGGTAGTGATTAGAGTACCGGACTTAAGGAAGATTTGAGATCAGATCTAGCCTCAGACACTTACTTGCTATGAACCCTGGAAAGTCACTTAACCCCTGTTTGACTCAGGTTCCCCAAGTATAAAATGGAGATAATAGCACCTACCTTACAGCATTGAGAGGACCAAATGAAATAACTTATTGTAATGCACCTTTGCAAACCTTGAAATGCTATATAAATATGATGATAATGAAAGTCCCACAGGTCTTTTTTCTTCTTTTTGGTTGTTCCCTTGTGTAACTATTATGTTACACTGCTTATTCATGAAATGTGAGATTTGAGATGTGAAGAGGAGAGCCATTCATCTTTTCCCCCATTACAATTGATCTACCTTATATGTTAGATTATTCTATGGTAATAGTTTAGAATGAAATGTGAGATTTGAGATGTGAAGAGATCCATTCATCTTTTTCCTCCCATTACAGTTGATCTACCCTATATGTTAGATTATTCTATGATAATAGTTTAGAGTATGATATGAACTTAGAATAAAATGGCATTACTCCACAAAAGCATAGTAGATAAAATACTGGTCTTAGAGTCAGGAAGACTTGAGATTGAATTATGCCTTGGCACCAAATTTTGCCTGTGGAAGCAGAGAGTAGGGGTCTTGAATCTGACCTCTCTGGTCATGAGTAATTCCATGGAAAGATACCAAGGAAATTGTCCTCCATGTCATCCAACATGAGGAGCCTCCCCATTTATTCTTGACAATGATAAAACTCTGCAACAAAACTGAAATACATAATGCCCATTTGTAGGATAGAGATAGAAATGTTTCTTCAGAAAAAGATAAACTAGCCCCTCCTGTCTTTCTAGTCATCTTACCCTTCCCAACATGTATTCCAATCCAGTGACATTGGCCTTGGGCCTATTCCACAGATAACACACAAGATCTCTGTACTGTGGGCATTTTTTTTTCTGTCTATTCCTCACCCCTGGAACCTTCTCTCTCCTTCCTGTGATCTAGCCTCCTTAGCTCCCTTTAAGCCCTTGCTAAAATCTTATTTCCTCAGGAAGTTCTTCCTAACCCCTTTTAATTCCAGTGTCTTCCCTTATTTCCTATTTATCTTGTATACAGCTTACTTTGTATATATTTTTGTTTGCCCATTGCCCCTGACCCCTAACAACACCCCTCCATTAGATTGCAAGTGCTTTGAAAGCAAGGACTATCTTTTGACTTTTTTTTTGTATAACATTTAGCTGAGTACCTAGAACTTGGAGGATGTTTAATATATGTTTATTGATTGATTGATGAAAAAGGGTGTAGCTGCTTTCTTCGAGTAGTTCCTCCTGTCTACAAGGGCCTCTTTCCTATTCATCCCCTACACAGCTTGCTTTATGTGTATATGTTTAAATGTGTTTTCTTGTGTTACTTTTATAAAGTTCTATAGATGTTATGAAAAAGGTCTTTACACTACAAAACCACATACAAGTAACTTAACCATAGGTAAATCACTTAATCTTTCTAAATCTTAATTTCCTCAATGGAAAAATGTGGGTAATAACATCTTGTCTCATCTCAGAGGACTTTGTGATGATCGTGAGATAAATATAAAGTGCTCAGCAAACCTTCAAGTGTTGCCAAAAACCATGATCCTAAGTATTGAAGGTATGGGCCTCTTTTAGCTTTGGGTAAACCTCATTAGGTGCAGGCAAATCCACATCAGATGATTCTGTAACTTTTAGTTCAGATTGAAAAATGCAGAACAAGATTTGTTCCCCTCCTAGGAACACTAAAATGTTTGGAAGTTGGGTGACGCATCCTATTACAAACCTCTTGTTCCAGGGCTTAATGAAGTGTTGATGTTTGTCCCATAGGGCTCGTATTGAATTTCATGACAGCTCTCCAGTGTCTTATTATCATACCATGTGATAGAAGAATCATCATTTTTAGAGAAGTAAATCATTGAGTCAGTCCTTTCATTTACAGGAAAAAAAAATAAACTGAGGTCCCTTAAAATAGGTTAAATGACTTGTCCAAGAACCTACTCCATCATCTCATTGTGCAAGGAAATGACTCTGGGTTCTTAGAAGCTACAGCAGATCTCAAGAAGGTCTGGCAGGTCATACCAAGCAAAAGAAAGAAAGAAAAAACAACAAAGGCTTTGAGTGTAGGCCTGATGTCAGACTGAAGCAGAATTTGGAAAGACTCATTTACAGAAGGCTGTGACATGATTTTATTATCCATCCATCCATTTGCTCATTTGTTCCTTCTTTTATCTATTGATTCATCTAGCTTCTTATTTGTTTGCTATAATAACTCAATAATCTACTAAGGCATGGAAAAGTTAAGTATAAAAACTCACATTGATGAAATCATCAACCACTTGAAATATATTTTATCATTTTCCCCTGAAATAACCATAGAATTTCCAAGTCAAAAGGGACATCAGAGAAATCCATACCTGGAATATGAATCCCTTCAATTATCTTCTTTATGAGTTGCCATTGGTTGACTGATTCCTGAACAGCTTTATTTGAGTTCAAGATAGTTCAGCGCCCTGGAAAATCTCTGCTCATTCTTTGAACCCCTCCTGAAGACATTCCTTTCCCTTTTTGCCTTACAAAAGCTACCCCCACACTTTCTAGAAGATTTTTCCTTATATTGAGATTTATGATTTAATAGAGCATTGACCTTGGGGATCAGCAGGTCTGAATTCAAGGATCAGGTTTTATGCTTTCTAGCTATATAACCTTGGACAAGTCAATCCTTTGTTTGAATGTCTGTAATTTCTATGTGGTTATCCCCTATAACCATGCAGAGTACCTTTCATCTATGCTTCTTCATCCTTGTCCTCTGTCCTTCCCTTAATTCATCAAAGGAGATAATGGATTCATTAGCAATGGTAATTCACAAAAGCCATCTATAAAATGGGTTTAAATGTCATTTTATAAAGCACCTATTATTACTTCAGACTCTAGTTTCCTCATATATAAAATGAGGAATTTAATGATCTCTAAGATGACTTTAGCTCTAAATTCTATGATCTTGAAATTTAAGAATTACATATAAATACAAACACTTGATATTATTTAAGCTAAAATTTGTCTCCCTGTGACTTCTATCTATTGGTCCCAGTTTTCCAGGGTAAAGAAGCACAAAAAAAAGTATAATGCTGTTCTAAATGACTGAGAGCAGAGCTTAAGGCTGTCCCCCAAGGTCTTCTCTTTCACTAGGGAAAAAAAAATCTGTTTGCTTTCCCATGGCATGATTTTGGTGAGGGAGTCAGGGGCAACACTCGAAGCATGATGGTGATCAAAATTTTCCCAAGGTGCTTGCTGAGATATCTGGAATCCAGGTTCTGCAGGTCTACTGGTCAACCAGGGACCAGTCAGGGAAGTGACAGAAACTGGGACTTTTCTGCAGAGAAGGGATTGGCAACACTTTAGTTGACAGTCTCAAAAGGCCACAGCAAAGCATTTGAATAGGGAGGCAGCAGAGGATCAGAAACAAAACCAGAGCAGAAACAAAACCAGAGCAGAAAAAAGCAGATTGGAAAAAAGAGAAGCTCTAGAAATGCAGTTAGCTGGGCACTTGTATAACCTTTAAATCTAATTTACACATGAGTCATTACTATTAATAGGTGCCATATTGCCTCATCTGGCTCCTGAGTGGAAGTCAAGTTAGGTGATTTGCCCAGGGTCACCTAGCTATAAGTATACAAGGTTGGATTTGAACTCATGGCCTCCTGCACTACCCTAAATTTATCTATTTTGGAAATGGACAACTGGTTTAGAGTGTATTATTTGAGAATGAGATTTGGATTTTTGGACCATGGCTTAAAATATAGGAATGATAGGCTTCTGGCTGGGCAGGGAGTGTGCCTGATAAGACAAGGTAAGAGAATATCTGCTTTGAGTCTTACAAATCTAATCAAAAGGACTTTAAATTTAAAAAGATGGGAAAGTAAAGACTATTACTATGTATTCACCAAGTTAAATAGGAAGAAGAGAAGCAAAGATGTCCAGAAATTCAAAGGAGAAAAATAAATCCAAGACAGGAAACAGTAAAAGAACTCATGGGAAGGGAATAAACATTTATAGGATACCTTATGTGGCAGGTCATGTGCTTTTTTAAAAAATAAATGTTGTCTCATTTGATCCTCAAAACTTCCCTTCAAAATAGAAAGCTAATATTACTATCCTCATTTTACAGTGGGGAAACCGAGGCAAATGACAGTTAAGTGACTTTCTCTGGGATCACACAGTCAGATTTGAATTTAGGTTCTTATGACTCCAGGTCCAGGGTTCTATCCACACCACCAGCTGCCTCCCTAGCCTCAGTTAGCTACATACAAATATACAAGATTTGTTAACAAGGCAAGTACAGATCATAATCCCATGAGTAAATCTGAGCATTTAGAGGTTCCTGAGATTTAATGAATGAGTCCTATGATGAGGCTATGGCTTTGGAAGACAACCTAAACTTTATTCAAAAGGAAGAGGCTAGACTGAAGAACAAAGAGCACAGGTAGAAGATGGAGAAGCATTGTACATGAGCAAGATCCTTTCATGAGAAAATACAGTTGGAGTTGGGGAAGTGTTTAGATGAAGATCAATGGAGGCAAAAAAATAAAAGTGATATTGCCATTACTGTATACTACAGACCATCTGGGCAGAGAGAGAAAATAGATCCAAAGTTCAAGAAATTGCACAAGTTTTTTTTAGAGAGGCAATGGAAGAACTTCAATTATCTCAACATTTACCAGTGTTCTCTCCACCAAAACAAAGCTGTTAACTTCTTGGTTTGTTTTTAATGGTAATTTCATCCATCAAAAGGTAGATGAATTTAGGGAGAAGGAGTTTCTATTCCAGACACAATTCTCAAAAGAGAAGAATAATTAGATTTAGGGATGGAAAAGATGGGAAGCTTGGGGAGAAGTGACGACTCCATTTTAATGTTAACATGAATACTCTCTGGCCTTAATAGATCACATTTCACATTTCCTCTAAGCGTTCCTTGGGGCCAAACAAGATCTAGTCTGCCAATGGCTCAAAAGTTCACTGACTGTTCTCTCACTTTTTTTTGGGGGGGGGGGGGGTCTCCAACAAGAAAGCACCATCTAAGTACTTAATCTGATTAGTTTTAACAAAGGAATATTCGCTGCAAACACACTCCCTAACTTGACTGCTGAACATAATCCCCTTCCCTCACTTTCTCCCCCTAGTCTCTGGGGAAGTGGAAAGGATTAGATACACAGTTTAGTTCAATTCTTACAATACCATAGCCCCACCAAATTCTGCGTCTAAAACCCACTGGGCTCAAATCCCAGCACCCTGGCTTCTCAAAGACTTCCCTGATGGGCTGAAAAAAAAATTGGCCTAGAATCTTGGCTACAAGATTTCTTGATTCAGGATTGTTTGAGCTCTAAGGAGCTCCAGCTTCCTGGACCAGGACTCCCCTGCCTAGAACTGGAAAGAACAAATTAAACAGACTCAAATCTCAACTAAAGCAGAAAGGTGGAAAGTAGCCCTTCTCTCCCTCCTCAGCTTCTTTGTGGTGGCCATTTCACCTCTTGGATGCAGCTGAAAGAGAGAGAGAGAGAGAGAGAGAGAGAGAGAGAGAGAGAGAGAGAGAGAGAGAGAGAGAGAGAGAGAGAAATTGTTCGTTCGGTAACTTTAAAGAGAGTCTGTTCCAACTTCCAAATCAATGGAAGGGGCTGCTTCAACCCACAGGATATAAGGTGAATGGGGCCTTAGGAGAACTAGCATCTTTGGTGCTCTTTCCGGGGCTGCTCCCTTATCTTTGATGCAGCTCACCTGTTGTGTAGTGACCACACCTCAGTAAACCTTCTTGGCAGATGGCCTTAAACAAGTTGAGGGTAAGCCATGGGCTTACAAGCATGTGAAAATTTTTCCTGGCAGAATGGAAGAGAACAAATCATCCTAATAACCATGAAGATGGTTGAAGCAGGTGCTCTGGTGTGCTTCAAGCTGGGTCAGATATTGAAGATGACATCCTAGGGCCATCACTGGTTGTTCTTTTTGACCCGTCACTAGACTTTGATGACTCTGGAAGAGAGAGTGAGGCTGACAACTTAGTGCATCTCCTCCTCATTTAAATCCTATTCATGCCCAAGTCATCATTCTGCGAGTTCCTTGGTCCTCTTCAAAAATGGAAGACAAGTTAACCTGGGAACGTGGAATGTCTTCTCCCAGATGCAGGAACATACTATCACCATAAGGATGTCAAGAAGCTCTAAGAGTCCCTGGATTTCCAGCTTTTTGAACATACGATCACCAAGACTGTAGTCTATGATCATCTTAAGACTGCTTACTGTTGTAACCATCTAAGATTGGTTGCTGGTTGTCCATTTAAAGACATAAGTTATTGTTCAGTCACTTACAATCAGGCAAAAACCAAACAAAAACACACAAGAGACTCCTAGAGGCCTAGGTTTAATATCTGCCTTCTATTCCTAGCTGCTAGGTGCTTGGCATACTATAGCAGTAAGGGGAAATATAGCAAGCCTTCTTCCTCTATCCTTCAAGAGATAGACTCACATGGTGAAATAATCAGAGATAATCCTGAACAATCTGCAGATAGAAAAAAAGCAGAAAGCAACTTTGGGTGGGTCACCCCACCCTTTTTTTTAGGTTTTTTGCAAGGCAGTGGGGTTAAGTGACTTGCCCAAGGCCACACAGCTAGGTAATTAAGTGAATTCGATTTGAACTCAGGTCCTCCTGACTCCAGGGCCGGTGCTCTATCCACTACTCCACCTAGCTGCCCCTGGGTCATTCCCTTTTAAAGATGAAAGATTAAAGATGCTTGCTCAGTGATCAATAAGGGGCCCCAAAGTACTTAAGTCCTGTAGTACTGGGGTCACACATAGCCAGCTAGAAATAGCCAGGGGCTTTGTTATTCTTCAAATGTCCAGCAAGTTAGGACATTTTCTATATATGACATTGCATAAAGAAAATTTAGACTAGCCTATGGGAGTAGACATTACTCAACACAAAAGCCCTTTATCCCCTGACCCCAATTTATCTTTGAAGCTTTAGTGTATTATCTCCTTTCTTATATTCCAAACTAACCTCTCTATTCCTCTTACATGGCACATCTTCTGGTTCCTTTGCACTAACTGTTCCCTAAGCCATAAATGCACTAACCTTGGGAATGGCCCCAATTAGCTCCAGAATCATGAAATTCTAAAGTGTAATTAGGGATCTTAGAGATAGTTTCATTTTCTTGGTCCTTCAATTGTAGATATGAAGAAAATGAGAACCCACATTTTCTACCTTTCCTGGCAGAGGGGAAAACTCAATGAGTCTTGAATCAGAGGATCTGGGTTCAAATTCTGTTTCTGTTGCTTATTATCTCTGTAACCTAACTTCTCTGGGTCCCAGTCCACTCCAATAAATGAAGGTGTTAGACTCTCTGACCTGGGTTATCTATGAGCCTATGCTGGAGCCTGAGCTGAGAATGGATAATTTGCTGAATTCCTTGGCTGGCCGATTGCATGCATTTCCATGACAACAGTCCCCACAAATCTGTCCAAAACACATCTTGGGATAAGTAATTTACAGGTAGTTCACTCCTCTTCAAGCTGGAAAGTGACCTCAGAGATCATACAGTTCCATTCTGTCTTTTTTTCAGATCAGGGAATTAAGACCAGTAGCATGATATGAAGTTGAAACTTGTCCTTTTGTCCTGCCCATTGGTCAATGACTTGAAAGATGGCAGAGTCAAAGGAACATAGATTTAGAACAGAAGGGGACTTTCTAAGTCATCCTGTCCAACCCCTTTATTTGACAAATAAGGAACCTGTGGCCCAAGTGGACTAATGTCACACAGGGACTCAGTGGTAGACATTGACTTTAAACTGCTTACAAGTATAAAAATTCAATGAGGCAACTGAGACCCAAAGAGGTTAAGCAAGTTCCCCAAGGTCACATGGAGTTATTAGAGGCAGAATCTGAACCCAGATTTTTGTTTTTAGCTAATTATATTATATTTGATCCTTACAATAACTCACTAAGGGAGGTGCTATCCCAGTCCCCATTTTACAGTTGAGAAAATTGATGCAGCCAGAAGTCATTTAACTTTGTGGTTCACAAAGCTAGTAAGTCTATGAGAACCAATTTGAACTTGGGGGTGCTGCTTCCCCATGAGTGAGGGAGTTTCAAACCTTATATAAGGTCTTCAGGATATACTTATTTCCTTAGAGTTCCAAGTTCTGCTATTTCTTTTGAAACCATGGAAAGCACTGCAAGTTAGGACTGAGTTCTATCATATTTTGAAAAGCTTGGTATGATAGAATTAACACATACAACTTAAAAAGTATGTAGATATGAGCTGACCCAAGAGAGAGGTTGGCTGAAATGATTATTTCCCATCTTCATTCTTCAAATAGTTTTAATTCAGCAAGTATTACTGTCTACTAAGTAGTAGGAAATGGAAATATAAAAACAGAAATGAGATAATCCTTGCCCCCCCAAAGTTTGCATTCTTTTTTTAATTTAAATTTTATTTTTTCCAAATTACAAGTAAAGACAATTTTCAACATCCATTTTCTGTAAGATTTTTGAGTTCCATACCTTTCTACTTCCCTGTCTTTTCTCCCCCCTCCCTATGACAGTGAGTAATCTGATATGTATGTTATTCATGTACAATCATATTGGACACATTTCTATATTAGTCATATTGTGAAAAAAGAATCATAATAAGAGAGAAAAAGCATGAGAAAGAAAACACATCAAATCAATTTATAAAAAGTGAGAATGGTGAGCTTTGGTCTGTATTCAGACTCTATAGTTTTCTTTGAATATGAATGGCATATTCCATCACAAGTCTTTTAGATTTGTCTTTGATCATTGTATTGCTGAGAAGAACTAAATCTATCATAATTGATCATCACACAATACTGCTGTTAATGTGTACAATGTCCTCCTGGTTCTGTCCATTTCACTCAGAATCGGGTTTTTCTAATCATCATTTCTTACAGAACAACAAAATTTCATTATATTCATATATCATAATTTGTTCAGCTGTTCTTCAATTGATGGGCATCTCCTCAATTTCCAAATCTTTGCCATAACAAAAAGAGCTGCTATAAATATTTTTTGTACATATGGGTCTTCTCTCTCTCTCTCTCTCTTTGGGATACAGACCTAGTAGTGATATTACTAGATCAAAGGGTATATACAGCATTATTGTCCTTTGGATATAGTTCCAAATTGCTCCCCAGAATATTGGATCTGTTCACAACTCCACCAACTAAGCATTAGTGTTTTGCCACATTCTTTCCATCATTGATTATTTTCCCTTTTTGTCACATTAGCCAATCAAGTGGGTGTGAGGTGGTACCTCAAGTTATTTTAATTCGCATTTCCCTAATCAATATTTAGAGTATCTTTTAACAAGACTAGATAACTTTCATTTTTTTCAGAGTTTGCATTCTTAATGAGTAAATACAAAATGTATTCAAAAATGAATACAAAGTAATTGGAGGGGTGGAAAAGAAATAACTAAACTGGGGATTCTGGAAATGATTCAGGTAAGTAGTGGCACTGGAGCTGAGTCTTAAAAGGCAGTTAAGGTTTCTGAGTATGGAGGCAAAAAACAATTCTAATAAAGAAGAAAAACTAAATTTTTCTGAAGAGTTGGATATGGATAGGGATACATAAGGAACTTAGTGATCAGTTTAGATTTTTTTTAAAGAAATATACTAAAGGGACAGCTAGGTGGCGTAGTGGATAAAGCGACGGCCCTGGAGTCAGGAGTACCTGCGTTCAAATTTGGTTTCAGACACTTAATAATTACCTAGCTGTGAGGCCTTGGGCAAGCCACTTAACCCCCGTTTGCCTTGCAAAAAAACCTAAAAAAAAAAAAAAAGAAATGTACTGAAGATATAAGAAAACTTAGGTAAAAGAGAAATAGAGTTTCCAAGGCTTCAAGTGAGAATGAGTTGATGGTGGTCAAGGACAATAAAAGAGATTTTGCTTGTTTGATTCGGTTACATTGAGAGTAAAGACCCTGTGTTTGGCCTTAAAATAATAATTAAATTAAATGTGTTAACCATGAGAGTTTCTCCTACAAACATTAACAGAGTTTGTCCTTAAAGAGCAAAACAGCATTAGTCTAACATACACATTTGTTGATATTTCTATAAGTTCACTGATTCCACAAGTACATGGGGGAGGGGGTGGCTAAATAATGAAATGATGACCTTTAATTTCATTGTCACTGGCTATAGGTACATCCTGGAGAGGGTGAGATTCTCTTTGCTTTGTGGATGTCTTTAGTATACCTGATAAGGAACTCCTTTTAATGAAATGTCTGAAATCCAGATTTTCTGCCCCATCCTGAGCTGCCTGTGCCCCAAACTAAGTTGCCTGTGCCCTAAATTAACTTGGGAGGTCCTCTCACTTCTTTGTTTGAACAAGAAGTGTTTTTTTCAGAGCTCTCCCTTCTGATAGTCAGAACTCCATTTTGGGATCTGGTTCTCTAGCGAGGTCCTGCCATGCACACCTACATAATCAGTGAAGTTAGAGAAATATTAATAAATGTATATGTTAACCGAATCTATTTTGTTTTTTCTTAAGGCCATACTCTGGAAGTTAATGTTTGCCCCTTAATGGGATAAATACTAAAGGTTAACACATATATAATTTAATTATTATTTTTAAGGTCAAACTCACAGGACCTCAAAATGAAAATCGAGGCTCAAAGAAGGAATAAGACTTTTCCTGATAATAACTCAAAATAAGCTTGTTTTTTCTTTTTTCTCTGCCAAGAGAACTTTGTACTAGAAATGATAGAACAAGAATGGCTAACAAGGAATTGATATCCAAGATAATAAGAGAATGCCTAATTGCCCTTAATAAATTCAAGCCACCTGACCCAAATGAAGTATATTCTTAAGTATTGAACCTGGCAGTTAAGATTATGGAAACCAGTCAGTGATAGCATGGAAATGATTCATGATCATAAGCTTGAAGTAGGCAAATATGCTGATTCTCAAAAAAAAAAGGAGAGAATAATCTGCAAAATATAGGCAAAGTCAAATGAGTTTGACTTCAATTTCTGGGAAAATTCTAAAATGCATCATTAAAGACATGATTGGTGAAAATCTCAATGGGGAAAGCATGATTACCAAGAGCCAGAATGGCTCCCTCAGGAACAAGAAGTCATGCCAGACTAACCTCATTTTCTTTTTTTGACAGGATTACTACATTAGTAGTACACAAGGGAATGCTGGAGATGTGGTTAACTTGGACTTTGGCAAAGCTTTTTTTTTAAATATTTTTTTTATTAAAGATTTTATTTGAGCTTTACAATTTTTCCCCCAATCTTATTCCCTCCCCCCACCCCCTAACGGAAAGCAATCTGTCAGTCTTTACTTTGTTTCCATGTTGTACATTGATCCAAATTGAGTGTGATGAGAGAGAAATCATATCCTTAAAGAAGAAACAAAAAGTGTAAGAGATAACAAGATCAGACAATAAGATATGTGGTTTTTTTTCTAAATTAAAGGGAACAGTCCTTGAACTTTGTTCAAACTCCACGGTTCTTTCTCTGGATACAGATGGTATTCTCCATTGCAGACAGTCAAAAATTGTCCCTGATTGTTGCACTGATGGAACGAGCAAGTCCATCAAGGTTGATCATCACCCTCATGTTGCTGTTAGGGTGTGCAGTGTTTTTCTGGTTCTGCTCATCTCACTCAGCAAATCCCTCCAGGCTTCCCTGAATTCCCATCCCTCATGGTTTCTAATAGAGCAATAGTGTTCCATGACATACATATACCACAGTTTGCTAAGCTATTCCCCAATTGAAGGACATTTACTTGATTTCCAATTCTTTGCCACCACAAATAGGGCTGCTATGAATATTTTTGTACAAGTGATGTTTTTACCCTTTTTCATCATCTCTTCAGGGTATAGACCCAGTAGTGGTATTGCTGGATCAAAGGGTATGCACATTTTTGTTCCCTTTGGGCATAGTTCCAAATTTCTCTCCAGAAAGGTTGGCTGAGTTCACAGCTCCACCACCAACGTAATAGTGTTCCAGATTTCCCACAACCCTTCCAACAATGATCATTATCCTTTCTGGTCATATTGACCAGTCTGAGAGGTGTGAGGTGGTACCTCAGAGAAGCTTTAATTTGCATTTCTCTAATAATTAATGATTTAGAGCAGTTTTTCATATGGTTATGGATTTCTTTGATGTCCTCATCTGTAAATTGCCTTTGCATATCCTTTGACCATTTGTCAATTGGGGAATGGCTTTTTTAAAAAATAAACTCAGTTCTCTGTATATTTTTGAAGTGAGTCCTTTGTCAGAATCATTAGTTTTAAAGATTGTTTCCCAATTTACTACATTTCTTTTGATCTTGGTTACAGTGGTTTTATCTGTGCAAAAGCTTTTTAATTTAATGTAATCAAAATCATCTAGTTTGTTTTTGGTGATGTTCTCCATCTCTTCCTTAGTCATAAACTGCTCCCCTTTCCATACATCTGACAGGTAAACTAGTCCTTGATCTTCTAATTTGCTTATAGTATTGTTTTATTTTCATGTCTAAATCCTGTAACCATTTGGATCTTATCTTGGTAAAGGGTGTGAGGTATTGGTCTAATCTAAGTTGCTTCCATACTAACTTCCAATTTTCCCAGCAGCTTTTATCAAAGAGAGAGTTTTTATACCAATAGCTGGACTCTTTGGGTTTATCAAACAGCAGATTACTATAATTGTTTCCTGCTATTGCACCTAGTCTATTCCACTAGTCTACCATTCTATTTCTTAGCCAATACCAAACAGTTTTGATGACTAATACTTTATAATATAATTTTAGATCAGGTAGGGATAAGCCTGCTTCTTTTGTGCTTTTTTTCATTAAATTCCTGTAAATTCTTGACTTTTTATTTCTCCATATGAATTTACTTACAACTTTTCTAACTCATTAAAGTAATTTTTTGGAATTTTGATTGGTAGGGCACTAAACAGGTAGTTTAGTTTTTTGTAGGATTGTCATTTTTATATTAGCTCTACCTATCCACGAGCAGTGTATATTTGCCCAGTTATTTAAATCTGATTTAATTTGTGTGAGAAGTGTTTTATAATTGTTTTCAAAAAGTTTTTGAGTCTGTCTTGGCAAATAGACTCCCAGGTATTTTATATTGTCTGAGGTTATTTTGAATGGGATTTCTCTTTTTAGCTCTTCCTGCTGTATCTTTCTAGATACATATAGAAAAGTTGAGGATTTATGAGAGTTTATTTTATATCTTGCAACTTTGCTAAAATTGCTAATTGTTTCCAGTAGTTTTTTGGATGATTTCTTGGGATTCTCTAGGTAGACCATCATGTCATCCTCAAAGAGTGAGAGTTTTGTCTCTTCCTTCCCAATTCTAACTCCTTCAATTTCTTTTTCTTCTCAAATTGCTGAAGCTTACATTTCTTTATTTTATTTTATTTTAAGTTTTTACAAGGCAAATGGGGTTAAGTGGCTTGCCCAAGGCCACACAGCTAGGTAATTATTAAGTGTCTGAGACCTGATTTGAACCGAGGTACTCCTGACTCCAAGGCCAGTGCTTTATCCACTATGCCACCTAGCTGCCCCTGAAGCTAACATTGTTAATACAATATTGAGTAGTAGTGATGATGATGGGCATCCTTATTTCACCCCGATCTTATTGGGAATGCCTCTAGACTCTCCCCATTGAATATAATGCTTATTGATGGTTTCAGATAGATACTGTTAATCATTATAAGGAACAGTCCTTTTATTCCTACATTCTTTTGTGTTTTTAATAGGAATGGGTGCTGTATTTTGTCAAAAGCTTTTGCAGCATCTATTGGTATGATCATATAATTTCTGATAAGTTTGTTGTTGATACAATTGAGTATACTAAGAGTTTTCCTAATATTGAACCAAGCTTGCATTCCTGGGATAAATCCTACTTGATCATAATATATTATTTCAGTGATAACTTGTTGTAATTGTTTTGCTAAGATTTTATTTAAGATTTTTTGCATCTATATTCATTAGGGAGATAGGTCTATAATTTTCTTTCTCTGTTTTAACTCTTCCTGGTTTAGGTATCAGTACCATATTGATTTCATAGAAAGAGTTAGGCAGAGTTCCATTTTTCCCTATTTTTCCAAAGAGTTTATATAGAATTGGAACCAATTGTTCCTTAAATATTTGGTAGAATTCACTTGTGAATCCATCAGGCCCCAGAGATTTTTTCTTAGGGAGTTTAATGATGGCTTGTTGAATTTCTGTTGTCTGAGATAGGGTTGTTTAGGTATTTAATCTCTTCTTCATTCAACCTAGGAAACTTATATTTTTGTAAATATTTATCCATTTCACTTAGATTATCAACTTTATTGGCATAGAGTTGAGCAGAATAATTTTGAATTATTAGTTTAATTTCCTCCTCATTGTTAGTGAGTTCACCTTTTTCATTTATGATACTAGCAATTAGGTTTTCTTCTTTCTTTTTTTTAAATCAAATTGACCATTGGTTTATCAATTTTATTGTTTTTTCATAAAACCAACTTTTGGTTTTATTTATTAATAGTTTTTTGCTTTTGCTTTTAATTTCTCCTTTAATTTTTAGAATTTCTAATTTAGTATTTAATTGAGAATTTTTAATTTGTTCTTTCCCTAATTTTTTTAGTTGCATACTTAGTTCATTCTCTTAGTTCTTTCTCTAATTTATTCATGTAAGCATTTAAAGATATAATATATCCCTTGACAGCCGCTTTGAGTGAATCCCATAGGTTTTGATATGTTGTTTCATTATTGTCATTATCTAGGATAAAATGATTAATTCTTTCTATGATTTGCTTTGTGGTTCACTCATTCTTTAAAATGAGGTTATTCAGTTTCCAGTTGGTTCTGGTTCTATGTCTCCTTGGTCCAATATTGCATGTGACTTTTATTGCATTGTGATCTGAAAAAGATGTATTCACTATTTCTGCCTTTCTGGAAAAGCTTTTTAATAAGGTCTTTCGTAGTCTTCTTTTGGAGAAGGTTAAAGTAGTGAAATAGCCCAGAATATAATTTGATGGATTTAGGACAGCTTGGATGGTGGGGCTTGTGAAGCAGTCATTAATGGCTCAATGTCAGTGTAGCAGTCTCCCAAAGTCCCCACAGTTCTTAATTTTTTAAAATGGTGATTGGCATACTCATCAAATTTAAAGGTGACATAGAAGTGAGGAGGCATAATTAACACTGGATAATAGAATAGGATCCAAAAGGAGCCAAAAGGAGCTTAACAGGCAAGAGCTTTGGGCTGAATGCAATAAGATGAAATTTAATAGGAAAAAAATGCAAAATCTTCCACTTGGGAACCCCTCAAATCGATACAATATGGGAAGGTATGGTTAGACAGCAGCTGTTCTGAAAAAGATCTGGGAGTTTGGGTGGACTCTAAGTTCAATGTGTCTTGAGTCAGCAATGGGATGTGGCAAAGTAGCTAATAAAACATTGCACTATATTAATAATGGCATAACTTCCAGGAAATAGTAAAGGTGATAATTTCATTATACCTCTGACCTAGACAAACCTCGCCTGGAGTTTTATGTTTCATTTTGGATGCTTTGATTTATGAAGGGCATTATAAAAAAGTGTCCAGAAGAGGACAACTGATATAGTAAAAAGTTTTGAGTTCATGTCAAATAAGTATTAGTTGAAGCAACTAGGTATATTAACTTGGACAAGAGAAAGGGGAATTAAGAGAAATCAACACATGAGAGCTATAACCAAAAATCTGAAGGGCTGTTATGTGGAGGAAGGATTAAATTTGTTCTCTTTGGCCCCAGAGGGCAGAAGTAGGAGCAAGGGTGACACTGCAAAGAGGAGAATTTGGACCTGACACTGGGGGTGGGGGTGGTCTTCTTAACATTTAAGAGTTATGGCCTAGATGTAAAGAACTTTTACAAGAAAATTAAAATGGAACATATTACTCCTCAGACTTATGGATAGGTGAACTATTTATGAAAAAGCAAGAAATAGTATGAATGGATAATTTTGACTGCATTAAATTAAAAAGGGTTTGTACAAATAAATATAATCAAGATTAGAAGCAGAAAATTGGAGGGAAAATTTATAGACAGTTTATCACAGTCTCATATCTAAAATATGTAAAGAACCTTGCCAAATTTATAAGAATATATCATTCCCTAATTGATAAATAGTAAAAGGATATGAACAGGCTGGTTTCCAATGAAAAAAAAAATCTAAATTTATAGTTGTTTGGAAAAATACTCTAAATTTTTATTAATGTAGATTAAAATAATCTTGAGATATCTTTTTACAGCTAGATTAGCTAAAATGATAGAAAGTAACAAGGTTGGAGAGGATGTGGAAAAATTGGGAGACTAATTAAATGTTGATGGAATTGTGCAATGATGCAACCATTTTGGAGAACAATTTGGAATTATGCTCAAGGAGTTATTAAACCACATATATCCTTTGATCCAGAAACACCACTACTTGGTCCAAAGATGATTAGGGAAAAAGGAAGAGAACCTATATGGTCTAAAAAAGTTTATTTCAGCTCTTTGTGGTGGCAAAGAAATGGAAATTGTAGAGATGCCTATCACTTAATGGCTGAAGAAGCTGTGGAGTATTGTGATGGAAAACTACTATGTTCTAAGAATGTATCTATGAGGGTGGCTAGGTGGTGCAAGTTATCACTGAAATAATATATTATGATCAAGTAGGATTTATCCCAGGAATGCAAGCTTGGTTCAATATTAGGAAAACTCTTAGTATACTCAATTGTATCAACAACAAACTTATCAGAAATTATATGATCATACCAATAGATGCTGTAAAAGCTTTTGACAAAATACAGCACCCATTCCTATTAAAAACACAAAAGAATGTAGGAATAAAAGGACTGTTCCTTATAATGATTAACAGTATCTATCTGAAACCATCAATAAGCATTATATTCAATGGGGAGAGTCTAGAGGCATTCCCAATAAGATCGGGGTGAAATAAGGATGCCCATCATCATCACTACTACTCAATATTGTATTAACAATGTTAGCTTCAGGGGCAGCTAGGTGGCATAGTGGATAAAGCACCGGCCTTGGAGTCAGGAGTACCTCGGTTCAAATCCGGTCTCAGACACTTAATAATTACCTAGCTGTGTGGCCTTGGGCAAGCCATTTAATCCCATTTGCCTTGCAAAAAAACCTAAAAAAAAAGAATCTACCTATCATGTATACACACACACACACATAGTATATACTGTGTTATAAGAAATGATGAGCTCACAGATTGAAAAAAAAGAATTATGAAAGAATGAAGAGTGAAATGAGCAGAACCAAGAGAGATAGTTTTAAGAACGTCTGAGTCAATAAGCTACTTTGTCTATTATAAATACCCAAATCAACTATGGTTGGTTTTTTGTCCTTCACTCTGGAAGGCCATGACATCAGGGAGGTGATTCCATGACAAGCAAGTGGATTGGATTTGAATGAGGGGGTGCTGCGTGAAGTCACCAGCCTCCCTTCTTGGGAGCCATCTGGATGCAGGGGCCAGATATGAATCAGGATGACTGGAGACTATCAGGGTTAAGTGACTTGCCCAAGGTCAGTATCAAATGTTTGACATCAGATTTGAATTTAGGTCTGCAGGGCTGGTACTGGATCTGGCGCACCACCTAGTCATCCTTAAAGGGAATATGAAGAAAGATCCTGCATCCAGAGAAAGAAGTATGCGCAGAATAACTTTACACATTCATCCACACACATATCAACAAATCTCTAAACATGTATGTGTCTATTTTTGTGTCTAATACTAGCCATCTCTGTAGGGCAGGGAGGGGGGTGAGAAGGGAAAAAAAGAATAGTGATCTGCAGTTCTATGCTCAATCATCTCTCCCATCATAGTTTGTTATGCAAATGCTTGTTTTAGTCCATAAATTACAAGATCATATAACGAAAAGAGTTGTGCAGCAGTGGAAAGGGCCGTCCCGGGGGGCTGGGCCGTGGAGCCCAGGCGCCGGCTTGTGCTTGCTGGGGGCTGGAGTCTGGGCCCGGAGGCCGCGGGCCGGGCAGCCAGGCCACGGGGCCGCGCCGGCTCCAAGCCGCGCGCCCCTTCCGGATCAGTCCGGCTGCGGGGACGACTGCAGCGAGGGGCCGTGGCTCCCCAGGCCCAGGCCGGACGGGGCCTCGGGGGCGCCGCGCGCGGGAGGGCCCGCAGGGGCCGTCACAATGGGCCGGCGGCGCGGCCCGAGCGGCCGGAGCGGCGCTGCCCGCCCCCGCGGAGCTGCCCCGCCCCCGCGCCCTTCCCAAGGTGCCGCGCGCGGCCCGCCTCCGCCGGGTTGCTAGGCTCGCGGAGGACGCCGGCGGGCCGCGAGGCCGGAGCCCCAGCGCCGGGGCAGCGCCGGGGCAGCGCCGGGGCCCGGGGCGGCCCTCCCGCTCCGGCGCCGCCTCCTGCTTCGCGCCCGCGGCCGCGGGCACGCGCCCCGACCGGCCCGGCCGCGCGCGCCAAGGCCCCGACCCCAGGACCCCCGCAGGCCGGCGCGCGGAGCCATGCGGAAGAAACGCATCGCCACCGGTAGGGGGAGACGGGGGGCGCCGGGGAGGCGGGGCCGGCGCTCCTGCTCCTGCTCCTGCTCCGAGGCCGAGCCCCCCCCCCCCCACTCCCCGGCCGGAAGAACACGAGGAACGTTCGCGTTCCTGCGGGGCCCCGCCCTCCGCGGCCCCGCCCCCGTCCGCAGCCACGCCCCCACTACTCCGTAGCCACGCCCCTTCCCCTGTCTTTGCGCCCCCTGGCTTTCACCAAGCTAATTCGGCCTGGAATGTGCAGCCCCAGGACGGCGGCCCCATCTTAAAGCCGGGGACCCCTCGGAGAAGTGGGGCACAGCCCCGCTGGTTGTCGCTGCAGCTTCGTGCCACCTGCGGATCTGATGAGCATGGGGCGGCTAGGGGACGCAGTGCATAGAGCCCCGGTCTTGGAGGCAGGAGGACCCGGGTTCAAGTGCGGTCTCAGACGCTTAATAATGACCTAGCCGCGTGGCCTTGGGCCAGCCACTTAACCCCATTGCCTTGCAAAAACCTTAAAAAAAATTTGTGCCAAATACCATTTACAAAAAAGTTAAGCTGAAAAAAAAATAGTCCTGGAAGATAGACTGGGTGGTAGAGTGGACAGCACACGTGGGTCTGGAGTCCCTCTGACTTCAGCTGGGCCTGCCACAGTTTACTGATCTGCAAAACTGGGGATAACATATATATATATATATATATATATATATATATATATATATGTATCTATATCTATATCTATCTATCATCTCTATCTCTGTCTCTATATTATATCTATATACATATATACATATATATGTATAAATGCACATATATACACATATATACATACATATATACATGTGTGTGTGTGTATATATATATATATATATATATATATATATAATATATATATAATTTTCCTCCCAGGAAGATTGTGAGGATTAAGCAGGTCAATATTTATAAAACATTTGGCAAACCTCAAAGCAAGATTATAGATATGTATACCCTATAGACATACATTATGCATATGTCCTATATACATTACATACATGCATTCAGATTTGCAGAAATCAGGTTACAGAAATCTCATTTGATTTACACATCTATATATCATTTGAAGACCTAATGGTTTCCTCACTCTGTAAACATATATGTTTAGATGATTCCAATGAAGGTTAAATCCAAAGTAACTCTAAAGCTAATTAATATATAATGCTTCCAAAATCTTGCTTGCCAACTTTAAAGGGCATTATGGATATGGGTTGATAAGTGAGGGCATCATGGTGGAGTAGATAGAGAGCTAACCATGAAGTCAGGAAGACCCAAGGTTCAAACTCCTTATATCCTGAGCAAGTCAATTCACTTTGATTTCCAGAACTCCAAGCAGCTGCTGAGGACTGGAAGTTGTGCTGCAATGAAGACACCAACTTCTCCCTTACAGGGAGTTTCCTCCCCTGACACATTTACACTAGTGAAAAGTCTGACCCCTTTCCCTAGATTATAAATCAAAAGTACTGTCTGGTCAAGTGAATTGAACCCCCCCCCCCCCATCTTTGGGAGAACATTGCTTCTTATGGCACTATTTGATGACTCTAAAGATGAAATTAGATTGAGTGATAACATTCATTATTTCATTTTGTTTCAGAGCCACCACTTATAACAGAAGAAGGATTTGTAAGTTCATATTAAATAGATTGAAATGTTCCTTTTACTCTTTATTAGGAAATATGGAGTATAGAGAAAAAAGCTATTATGTATTCTTTATTGCTACAAGTGGGAAGTATCTTCTCTTTATTTGATTAGTGGCAATAGCTGGGTATAAACATGTGATGTAATTTTTTTGTTTTGTTTTGATGGATTTTATTAAAATAAAGTAGGATAGTTTATAAGTTTTCAAAAGGAAGTATTTTACTATTGTGGCTTGCATTCTATTTTCTTTGAATGCTGGGAATATTAATTAGATATAGCACTAATTTAGAAAAGATTTATTAAGTTATATTTCATTTTTAAAATTTTCTTAGTTTAGACTTCTGATTCAAAATTAGAGGACTGTTGTTTGCTTTTGATATTTTAACACTTATTTTGTTCATTTTTTTACTTTTTTCATTTCAGTATACAATAGAAATTGATTCTTTCTTGTTTGAGTAAGCTGGTTTGGGGTTGACTAAAATACATATTTGTGGGAAGAAATGTTTATATAATTTAGGTTTATATTTAAAAACAATTTCTCAGGCCTTTTTTTCTTTGACATTGTAATATCTTGACATCATTAGGAAATCCTTCCTTGAAAGGTTCTTGGGTGTCTATGATACATACTAAAATGCTTTTAGTTCTTTCTTCTCTCTTAGTTGCTTCTTCTCTTCCTCCTCTTTGTTCCTTTGGTCCTCATCCTGTAGTCCTTTCTGCTTCTCTTTATATTCTCTTTTTTGAGTTCTCATCCACCCTCAAACATGTATCTTCATATCTCTCATTATTATTAGCTCTTTGAGGATGACTACATTTCAAGCCTTAATCTCTCCCAAACTCTAGACTTGCCTCTCCAATTACCTGTAGGAAGTTTTTTGAGTTGTCCTGACACCCCAATTCAGCAGATATAAAACTGACATCATCCCCTTTCTCCTCAAAGCACCATTGTAGGTTGTGAGCACTTCTTTGGTTTATAAAGTCTTATATTATCATTTATTGTTGTACTGTTATTATTTTTTATTATCATTTATGTATAATTTGTTACCATGAGTAGATTGTTTATTCTTCCTTTAGAAGACATGTTTTATATGATTAACTCTCCACCCTCCAATGTACTTAATACATAGTCTTGCTAGATTAATTTTCCTTAAAAAGTAAATGAAATTTTCCAGTCTTTTTCTCACTTGAATATTAAGGTAAGGAAGCCCATTGAAAGTTTATATTTTTTAGTAATCAGTCAAGATTTTTTGTAGGATCTTTCTGTTACAAAATATTTTTGTTTGATTCTTTAGGTATGGAAGCATACTAATTCTGCATTTACTTAAAACAAGGTATAAATACAAATACATTTCAAAAAATTGATCAGCACAAGAAAATATAACCAATCACATGGAAATAACAGAACTATGTGAGATTGTTGATCTTCATGTTGATCAGTGAGATTAAAATTTAATAAAACAAATACAAATTACATAATACAACATGCCCATAATGCTTTTTTTCTTACGTAATGGAAAAAATTACTAACAAATAAAAAAACAAATGTTTTATTACCTTTAAAAGATACTATGTTCTTGTCAATGACTTTTCATCTTTTTCAATTTTAAAAAAGTCTTAGAATTGACTATATTGGTGGGAAAATCTTCATGATAAATTTTCTTTGCATTTAGAAAATTTTCATTTTCTAAGTTTCTGTATGCACTGACAACATACTAAGGCAAAATAGGAGTTGGATCCCCTAAATGAATCATTTCCTGGAGAGAAAAGAAGCAAAAAAAGCAAAACACTTTCTTCTCTCCCCATTCCCCCCTCCTTGAATCTCTTAACATATATATCTACCTTCTCTAAAACTTTACCTTTTGCCTCTTTTTCTCCTGTAATAAGATCTGTTTCTAAATAATCTATTTATTCTTTAAGAAGTCAGTGTAGAAAATACTTTGGCACCTTCACAGTAGAGGTAATATTATTTGACAACAGAAGAAAAGTTTTAAAAAGTGAGTTTTTAAAATTCATTTTTTCCTAATTAAATTTTGTTTCCTTACATCTTCCTTTTAGAAATTAGCTTAATAAATATTGACTGACTGTAAAGAATTCAAAGATCTTTATTCTAGGAAGTTTATAGTACACAGAAAATGATATAGTCATAGTTTTTACATTTAATAGTATAAACTTTTTTTTTCATATTACAGGAAGATTCTTTAGCAACTGATAATTTGCTTGTGGACTACTTCAATGAATTTTTAAGTCTTCCAGTAAGTATTATATTATGGTTATCTTTACCCATCAGAGGACTAAGCTCTGATGTAAAATAAATGTATTTGGGGTTAATGTTTATTTGAAATAACAATCAAAAGAAAGGAATTCACTTGCTTTTCTGGGTGTTTTATATAAAATTTTAAGTCTTCATAGAGGTAATAATTAACTTGAATTTTACTTTCAAATGTTTTTTGGTGAAGTTATTATGATTCCCCCCATTTTTTCCTTTATCAATCTTTTTGTTATAATTTAGTAAATTTAATATTTATATATATATATGTATTTGCTGTGTTTTTTTGTTTATTTTATATTATTACAATAATCTTATTGTGAGAGTGAACATAAAGTTCCCCTCCCCCAAAAGATGAGAAACCTCAAGAATAGTGTGAGAGAAAAAAAATGTACTTCAGCCTGTGTTTAGATTCCATTGGCTCTGTCTCTGGTATAAGTTGCTTTCTTTATCATAAGTCCACCAGAAAAGTTTCTTCAATATTTCTCCCACAGTTGCTGTTACTAAGTGAATTTCCCTCCACTCCCTTCCCATTCTTATTTATTCTATTCCCTCTTTCCTTTCACCCTGTCCCTGTTCAAAAGTGTGTTGTATCAGAGTACCCTCTTCCTCAATCTTCCCTCTCTTCTGTCACCTGTTCCCCCTTTCCTTCATCTATTTCCCCTTATCCCATCCCTTTCTTCTCATTTTTCTCTAGGGTAAGATAGATTTCTATACCGTATTAAGTGCGTATGTTATTTCCTCTCTGAGCCATTTCTGATGAGAATGAAGACTCACTCATCCCCCCTGACTTTCCCCTGTTACACTTCATTGAGAAGCTTTTTCTTGACATTTATATGGACTATCTTACTCCCCCTTTTCTCTCCTTTCTCTTCCTCTCAGTACTTTTCTTTATCACCCACTGACTCCATCTTTTTACTATATTTTACAATTATATTCAGCTCCTTCTTGTGCCTTGTCTATATATGTTCCTTCTGACTGCTCTTATAAAAGAGAAAGTTCATATGAGTTATCAATATCTTCTTCCTGTGCAGGAATACAAACAGTTCAATATTATTAAGTTCCTCATAGTTAGTCCTTCTCATCCACCTCCTCTATGGTTTACCAGCGTCCTGTACTTGGAGATCGAACTTTCTGTCCAGCTCTGTTTGTTTCAGTAGGATAGTTTGAAAGTCCCCTGTTTCATTGAAAGTCCATCTTTTCTCCTGAAAGAGGATGTTCAGTTTTTCTGGGGAGTTGATTGTCAGTTGTAAACCAAGATCTTTTGTCTTCTGGAATATCATATTCCAAGTCCTATGAGCCCTTAATGTAGATGCTGCCAGATCCTGTGAAATCCTGATGATAGAGCTTTTGTAGTTGAATTGTTTGTTTCTAGCAGCTTTTAGTATTTTTCCTCTTTGACTTTGGAGTTTGGGAATTTGACTTTAATATTCCTGGAAGTTTTTCTTTTGGGATCTCTTTCAGGAGGTGACTAGTGAATTCCCTCAATTTCTATTTTACCTTCTGCTTCTAGGATCTCAGGACAATTTTGCTGTATTATTTCTTTAAAAATGAAGTCTAGGCTCTTTTCCTGGTTGTGACTTTAAGGTAGCCCAATAATTTTTAATTTATCTCTTCTGGATTTGTTTTTGAGGTCAGTTGTTTTTCCAATGAAATATTTCACATTTTCTTCTAATTTTTGTTTTTTTTGGAATAACTTTAATTATTCCTGATTTCTCACAAAGTCATCAGCTTCCTTTAGTTACATTCTGCATTTGAAGGAGTTATTTTCTTCAGACAATTTCTTTTACTCTTTTCCAGCTGAGCAATTCTAATTTTTAAGACATTCGTCTCCTCATGTGCCTTTTGTGTTGCTTTTTCCATTTGCCCTAAACTGGTTTTTAACATATTATTTTCTTCTGTAGTTTTTGTATTTCTTTCACCAAGCTGCTGATTGGGTTTTCATGATTTATCTGTGTTGCTCTCATTTCTCCTCCCAATTTTTCCTCCTCTCTCTCTCTCTCTCTCTCTCTCTCTCTCTCTCTCCCTTAATTGCTGACACAAAAGAGGAATCTAAATGCAAGTTAATTGTTTGGACCCTCCAATCATTTTGATGTCAAGGGAAGTTGACCAGGAAATGCAGTGGGCTGAAGTTAGAGCTCCAATATACACTGAGTATTTTATCTTGGAGGCAAAAGGTACATTTGCTTCAGTGCCAAATTCAACCCTTAAGCTGTCATCCTGTATATCTCATTCCCTTCAAAATATGAGAAAAAGTTATTAATACTTATCATTACTTTCTCAACTTCTACCTAGATTGTCTCTTTATAGATAAATTCAGTAGTTTTTTTTCCTCAGTTGTATCCATGGTGTGATGGAAAAGGGTTACATTTGGAGCTAGGGACCCTGGGTTCAAGGAGTTTCTCCACTTAACAGACTGTGATCATGGGCAAGTTACTTTTCTCTCAGCCTCACTTTTTCCTCATTTATAAAATAAAGAGAAGGGATTTAAATTTATCTTCTTGTTCTAAATCTATGATTCTGTCCCTCAGCAGCATTTGACAATAATGAATCCCTGAAGTCTCTTGTCTCCTGCTTCTCAATCTCTTTTTTAGGATTGTGGACATATAACAGGTTTTGAGTTGAGATCCTTTCTTTCTACATTTTTGCTCTCTTGATGATCTCTTCAGCTCTTATTTTTTAGACCTGTGACCAGATGACAGCCAAATTTTCATGTCTCTTTAGAATTCTGTTTTTAGGATTCTATCATTAACAGTTTGCTATTTGAACGTGTCTCAAAGGCATTATCATATCCAAAATGGAACACACTATCTTTCCCCTTATACTCAAACTTTTCCTTGTTTCAAACTTTGCTATCTTTCAAGGACCTCATACTCCTTCTAGTCATCTAGGTTTGCAACCCAAGGACTCTTCTTTCCATCACAACCCTCCCTCCCATATTTATTGGGTATAAGCTTTTTTATCTTTGCCTTGTGAAATATTGTATTCCAAAATCTTCTCTAACTTATAATAGAAGGTATAAGGTCCTGTGTAATTCTGACTGAATGACTCCTTGGTTACCTTGGACTTCTTTGTGTATACTTGTAGTACTTTTCTTTGACATGATGGCTCTGGGGAGTTTGTGACTTTGCTTGGATTTTTCCTTTGGAAATTCCTTTCAAAAAGTGATATATTGATTCTATCTTCTCTTTGTTCTCTGGTTCTGATAGATTCAGATAACTTTAATTTATGAATTCTTAAAATATAGTTTCCAGGCTTGAGTTTTCTTTTATTATTCTGACTTTGTTTTATTGTTTCTTTTTTTAAATTTTTTATATATTTTATTTATTTATGTTTTTTAAGGCAATGGGGTTAAGTGGCTTGCCCAAAGCCACACATCTAGGTAATTATTAAGTGTCTGAGGCCAGATTTGAACTCAGGTACTTCTGACTCCAGGGCCGGTGCTCTATCCACTGTACCACTTAGGTGCCCCTGTTTTATTGTTTCTTGGAGTCTTATGGAGTCATTGGCTTACCCTTGACCAATTCCAATTTTTAAAAATTATTTTCTTCAATGAGTTTCTGTACTTCTTTTTTCATTTGGTCAATTAGCCTTTTAAAGGAGTTCTTCAATGAATTTTTTGTGCCTTTTTATCATTAAGTCAATTATTTTTTAAGATGTGATTTTTCTTTAGTATTTTTTGAGTGCCTCTCTTACCAAGATATTCTCATTTCATAATTTTCTTGATTGCTTTCATGTCTTTTCCCAATTTTCCCTATACTACTCTTATCTTTAATTCTTCCAGGAATTCTTGCTGACTTTGTTTCCAACTAGCATTTTGCTTTGAAGCTTTGCTTGTAGGTACTGTCTTATCATTATCTTCTTAGTTTATATCTTGGTCTTTGCTGCCACCATAGTGGCTTTTTATGGTAAAGTTCCTTTTTTTTTTTAAATTGTTCGCTCATTTTCCTAGCCTATTTCTTGAATTTGAACTTTATGTTTGCTGTCTTGGGGAAATGGAGAGCCACTGTCCCAAACTTCAGACTTCTTTTGTGCTACTGATTTTTTAGAGCTAGTTCTGGGAGTCTGCAAGTTTTGGATGCTTCCAAGATGGTGTTATCCTGGGAGAGATGTGGTCACTACTTTCTTCTTCTTTGCTCTGGTCTTTACCCAGGAAGGACCCATGCTGCCCTGCAAGTATTAGCATTCCTCTTGGCCCTGGAGCTGTGACCAAAATCATTGCTCTTTTGTAACCTATCATAAATGTTCCTCTTCACCCATGAACTGTGATTCAGAACTGCTTAGGAGTAATAGAGTTGCTCAATACTAGCTACATCCATTTACCAGCACAGGGTCTTCTGTTATCTGTTTCTGACTAGTTGTCTGATCCCCTTTATTATATCTGGGTTTAGAGCTCTAGAAGTGGCTATTGATGCTATTCTTATAGCCATCTCCTCAGCCCACCTCTGATGCTCTGGCGCTGCCCTGGGACCATGCCCAGCCAAGTGCTACAGACATCTTTGGAGTTCCAAAGATATCTGAGGCTGGAAACTAAATCTCCCTCTGACCTTTTGTTAACTCTGCTGCTCCAGAATTTGGAGAGGAATATTGGGAGAGTCTGGGTAGGCCCCAGCTCTGTTATCTTGGTTCCACCTCTACAAGGATCCTTAGGTATTTTTAAAAATCATGTTTTTAGGGAGTCTGATGCTTATTAAATTGTTTCTCCTTGGACTGTTTTCCAGGGCAATGTTTTTTTTTTTAATGTCTGATACCTTGTATTTTCTTTTTTTTAGGTTTTTTGCAAAGCAAATGGGGTTAAGTGGCTTGCCCAAGGCCACACAGCTAGGTAATTATTAAGTGTCTGAGACTGGATATGAACCCAGGTACTCCTGACTCCAGGGCTGGTGCTTTATCCACTGTGCCACCCAGCCACCCCTGTATTTTCTTTTTAATGTTTTCAATTTATGATTTTGTTGTTCTATTTTTTTTGTTGCCTTGTAGAATAATTACTTGACTTATTCTGGTTTTCAGGGAGTCCATTACTTGGGTAAGGTTTGTCACTTTTCCTTCCATTTCTTAAAATGAACTTTTATATTCGTTTTACATTTCTTCCTTCTCTTCTTTCTAGGTATTTATTTAGTTCTTGTGGAAAAACCCATTTTTTCTGTTATCTCTTGGTAGTTATTAACAGAATTATTCCTGCCTTCTTGTTGAAGCTCTCTAGATCCGCTTTTAATATAGTCTTTTATTTATTCATCTCTCTTGCTTTAGTTTCCAAATTTGAAGGGTTTGTTCTAGGATAATAGGCCCTGTTGTGCTTTAGAGTGTGGTGGCTAGCCCTTCTTAGTGTCTCCTGGGCCCCTGGGTTCCTGTGCTGACTCCTTGAGCTTCAGAGTAGAGTCCTGGATCTTCCAAGAGTGCCCTGCTGGATATTATCTATCCCTTCTTCATGGGAATCTGACTTGTACACCATTTGAGACTTTTTGATGACCATAGGGCATTGTGACAACCATGGGACTTTCTTGGAGCTTTTTGTTCTTGTTGCTGCCTGTGGACACAGAGCCTTATGAGCTCTATCTCTTCACATTGCCCTATGTTCTGGTTCTGGTTTATTATTGGCAGCATCTTTCCTATTGACCTCAAGCTTCTGACTGACCTCATAAGCATTTCTGGGGTAGAACAATCTATAAAAATCTGAGGCAAGGCAAAAACTGCCTGGCACTCACATACACACTCATTTATTTTTACATTTTAATTTTAAGTTTTGAGTTCCAAATTCCACCCCTCTCTCCCACTCTTCTCCTTCTCACTCCCTGAGAATGGTTTGCAATTAGAGAGAGAGAGGTTATATTCATCATGCACCATTTTCTGCATGAAGCCCATCCTGTTCCCCAGCTGCTAGTGTCCTTCTTCTCAAACAACCTTGTATTTTAATTATTGTATGTATATTTGTATTCTTTCATTTTCCATTTATGCTTTGTTTATATACATTCATAACATAAATAGAAAATATATAATTTTAATGTTCAGTATATAAGTTTTTGCTAAGTAGAATTGTTTCATTCTTTGTACTTTTGTCCTTGATGTCTACTAGAGTGCTTGGCATGTAGGAGGTTTTTAATAAATAATTATTGTTTGGTTGATTTTGCCTTGTCTGTCTTTTCTTTTTCCCCGTTATTTCCTAAAGTACACATTCTCATCTTAGAAAGCTGTTATTCCTGACATAATCTTGACTCTGCAATTTTGATTGTTTGGACTGTCACTTAAATGATATAATATAGATCACATGGAAGGAAGGAATTTTTTTTGTTTGGTTTTTGCAAGGCAGTAGGGTTAAGTGGTCACACGGCTAGGTATTTATTAAGTGTCTGAAGCAGGATTTGAATTCAGGTCCTCCTAACTCAAAGGCTGGTGCTCTATGCACTGCTCCACCTAGCTGCCCCGAATTGCCTTTTAATGAAGTAATTATAAATGTCAAACCAACTATTTCTTTTTTTTTTTTGAGAGGACTGATAGATCAGAAGAAAAGCAGAGACACGGAGTTCAAATAGACAATTGATAATCTCTTGTGATGAGAAGGTATCGTTCTAGAGAAGATAAACAAATGTGAATTAGATATTAGTAATGAGATGGCTTAAAAGTTATTGAACAGTCATATTCAGAATCTTGATTGATTGCTGGCAACCTGAAGTGAGAGTTGGAGTGATATGCCCTAGGGTTCTATTCTAGGTCCTGTCCTATACAACTTGTTAAATTGTGTTTGAGATAAAGGCTTTACAAGGCATAATTATAAAATTTGTGAGTGATATACAATTATTTAATGACAGAATCAGAATTTAGGCTGGAAGTGATGTACTGAAGCCAGAAAGATCAAGTTTAAAGGGGGGGGGAATCTAAAGCCAGTAAAGAAGATTTTGCTTGATAGCAGTTTACCTTGTAAAGACCATAAGATTATAGGATTAATATGAGCCAACAATGTAATGTAGTTGGTGAAAAAAAAATCTGAAACATTATGCTAAAGGACAGTGGGAATAATAATGATCCTTTATATTCTGTGGCAGTCACACTATCTTTGATATTATTTTTTCCATTTTGTACACTATACCTTAAGAGAAACTTGGATATTTTAGTGTAGGTGACAGTTTATTATATTGGAAACCAAGAGAACAGGGTTCATAGTGATGACTTATCCCCTAAATAACTACATATGATTTGTGTCCTGTTTTCTATTTTGATTTCCTGATCTGTCAAATGGAAAAAAATATACTAGATAGTTTTTAAGGTCCTTCCCCAAATTAATATTATTAAAAAAATCCTTGGCAGATGACATTGGATATTTGCAAATGATGATGATAATGTTTGTCCTTCATTCTTGAAGAAGACCTTGACATCAGGGAAGCAATGTCATGGTATGCACATGAATTGGATTTGAGTGGATATGCTAAGTCACTTTCTTCTCCAGAGCCATCTGGATTCAGTGGCTAGATATAAAGCAGGAAGACTGGAGAGGCCAATAAACAAATGTTTATTGGATGAATGCATGAATGATAATGAATAAATGAAACTAAACTATGCAGAAGAGGATAACTGGGATGGTAAGAAATCTTGAAACTCTGCCATGTGAAAAATGTTGGAAAGAATTTTGAAGATTTAGATCTAAGGAAAGGCTCAGGAGAATCTAATTGCTATTTTTCTCAAGCATGAAAATTTGTTATATGAAAGTGTTAGCAGTCTTGCATTGCATAAGAGCATAGAACCAATGGATGTGGAGATTCTAGGGAGGCAAATAGAGTACTGGGCTTAGAATCAAGAAGACTCATCATGAGTTGAAATCTGACCTCAAACATTTAAATAACTGTGTGATCCTGGGTAAGTCACCTGTTTGCCTTAGTTCCTTATCTGAAAAATGAGTCGGAGAAGGAAATGACAAAACACTCCATACCCTTTCCAAGAAAATCTCATATGGAGTCACAAAGAGTTGGGCATGACTGAAATGGACTTAAATAAAGAGATTTTTGACTCTACAGTAAAAAAAGAACTCCTGAATAGCAATTAGATCTAACAATAAAAAAAACATCTTATAAGTTAGTGAGCTCCTTACATTTAGAAGTCTGCAATCAGACTATAACATTATGGCAGGGCTACTGTGGAAATGATTACCACATTGAATTGGAATTTTGTCAGGGTCAGTAGTCCCCAAACTTTTTTGATCATACTCTATCAGTAAAATATTTTTGAGCATTAATGCTCTAAGTGGGTAGATGTGTATTTATTTATAAATTATAAATATATATTACTCTACCACTAATTATTTTTAATAATTTTAACCCAAATTACATGTTAAAACAATTTTTATCATTTGGTTTGGGTTTTTTTTTTTAAGAATTTGATGTCTAAATTCTATCACTTCTTCCTTTCTCTCCCTCCCTTTCATTCTCTCTTCCTGAGTCAGTAAGCAATCCTGATATTGGTTATACTTGTATAATCATATATAACATTTCCATCTTATTCATTTTATACAAAGAAGACTAGAATTTTTTTTTTTTTTTTTTTGGTTTTTGCAAGGCAAATGGGGTTAAGTGGCTTGCCCAAGGCCACACAGCTAGGTAAATCATTAAGTGTCTGAGGCGGAATTTGAACTCAGGTATTTCTGACTCCAGGGCTGGTGTTCGATATATCCACTGTTTCCTAGCCGCCCCAAGAAGACTAGAATTTTTAAAAAATGGTGAAAGTAGTATGCTTTACTTCCATATTATCCATTTTGTATAAGAAGATTAGAATAAAAAGAAGGTGAAAATAGTATGTTTCAGTCTGTATTCGGACATTAGTTCTTTCTCTGGAGGAAGATAGCATTTTTCATGATGAGTTCTTTGGGATTATCTTGGATCATTGTATTGTTGTGAATACTTAAGTCATTCACAGCTATTTATCATATGATATGACTTTTACTGTGGTTCTGTGTACTTTATGCATCAGTTCATTTAAGTCTTTTCAGATATTTCTGAAATCATCCTGCTTGTCATTTTTTATAATACAGCAATATTCTACCACAATCATACCACACCGTGTTCAGTCATTCCCCAATTGATGGATATCCCCTTGGTTTCCAATTCTTTTTTTCCTGAACATTTTTATTTTTTTCCACTTACAAATAGTTTTAACATTTCTTTCTTTCTTTCTTTTTTTTTTATTAAAGATTTTATTTGACAGTTTTTCTCCTAGTCTTACTTCCCTTCCCCCACCCCCATGGAAAGCAATCTGTGAGTCTTTACTTTGTTTCCATGTTGTACATTGATCCAAATTGAGTGTGATAAGAGAGAACATCACATCCTTAAGGAAGAAACAAAAAGTGTAAGAGATAACAAGATCAGACAATAACATATCTGGCTTTTCCCCCTAAATTAAAGGGAATAGTCCTTGAACGTTTTTCAAACTCCATGGCTTTTTATCTGGATACAGATGGTATTCTTCATTGCAGACAGCCCAAAATTGTCCCTGGTTGTTGCACTGATGAAACAAGCAAGTCCATCAAGGTTGAATATCATCCCCATGTTGCTGTTAGGGTGTAAAGTGTTTTCTGGTTCTGCTCATCTCACTCAGCATCAGTTGATGCAAATCCCTCCAGGCTTCCCTGAATTCCCATCCCTCCTGGTTTCTAATAGAACAATAGTGTTCCATGACATACATATACCACAGTTTGCTAAGCTATTCCCCAACTGAAGGACATTTACTTGATTTCCAATTCTTTGCTACCATAAACAGGGCTGCTATGAATATTTTTGTACAAGTGATGTTTTTACCCTTTTTCATCGTCTCTTCAGGGTATAGACCCAGTAGTGGTATTGCTGGATCAAGGTATGCTCATTTTTGTTGCCCTTTGGGCATAGTTCCAAATGTTTCTCCAGAAAAGTTGGATGAGTTCACAGCTCTACCACCAATGTAATAATGTCCCAGATTTCCCACAACCCTTCCAACAATGATCATTATCCTTTCTGATCATATTAGCCAGTCTGAGAGGTGTGAGGTGGTACCTCAGAGAAGCTTTAATTTGCATTTCTCTAATAATTAATGATTTAGAGCAATTTTTCATATGGCAATGGATTGCTTTGATGTCCTCATCTGTAAATTGCCTTTGCATATCCTTTGACCACTTGTCAATTGGGGAAGGGCTTTTTAAAAATATGACTCAGTTCTTGTTATATTTTTGAAATGTGTCCTTTGTCAGACTCATAAGTTTTAAAGATTGTTTCCCAATTTACTACATTTCTTTTGATCTTGATTACAGTGGTTTTATCTGTGCAAAACCTTTTTAATTTAATGTAATCAAAATCATCTAGTATGTTTTTGATGATGTTCTCTGTTTCATCCTTAGTCATAAACTGCTTCCGTTTCCATAGATCTGACAGGTAAACTAGTCCTTGATCTTCTGATTTGCTTATAGTATTGTTTTTTATGTCTTATAACCATTTAGATCTTATCTGGGTAAAGGGTGTGAGGTGTTGGTCTAATCTAAGTTTCTTCCATACTAACTTCCAATTTTCCTAGCAGTTTTTATCAAAGAGAGAGTTTTTTATCCCAGTAGCTGGACTCTTTGAGTTTGTCAAACAGCAGATCACTATAATCATTTCCTGCTGTTGCTCCTAGTTTATTCCATTGGGCCACCACTCTATTTCTTAGCCAATACCAAACAGTTTTGATGACTGATGCTTTATAATATAATTTTAGATCAGGTGGGGCTAATCCCCCTTCTTTTGCTCTTTTTTCCCCCTTAAATCCCTGAATATTCTTGACTTTTTGTTTCTCCATATGAATTTACTTACAACTTTTTCTAACTCATTAAAGTAATTTTTTGGAATTTTGATTGCTAGGGCACTAAACAGGTAGTTTAATTTAGGTAGAATTGTCATTTTTATTATATTAGCTCTACCTATCCATGAGCAGTTGATATTTGCCCAGTTATTTAAATCTGATTTAATTTGTGTGAGAAGTGTTTTATAATTGTTTTCAAAAAGATTCTGAGTCTGCCTTGGCAAATAGACTCCTAGGTATTTTATATTGTCTGAGGTTACTTTGAATGGGATTTCTCTTTCTAGCTCTTCCTGCTGTATCTTGATATATATATATATATATATATATATATTAAAGTTGAGGATTTAGATTTATTAGGGTTTATTTTATAACCTGCAACTTTGCAGAAATTGCTAATTGTTTCCAGTAGTTTTTTGGATGATTTCTTGGGATTCTCTAGGTAGACCATCATGTCATCTGCAAAGAGTGAGAGTTTTGTCTCTTCCTTCCCAATTCTAACTCCTTCAATTTCTTTTTCTTCTCAAATTGCTGAAGCTAACATTTCTTTATTTTATTTTATTTTAAGTTTTTGCAAGGCAAATGGGGTTAAGTGGCTTGCCCAAGGCCACACAGCTAGGTAATTATTAAGTGTCTGAGACCTGAGACCACTATGCCACCTAGCCGCCCCTGAAGCTAACATTTCTAATATGATATTGAGTAGTAGTGATGATAATGGGCATCCTTATTTCACCCCGAACTTATTGGGAATGCCTCTAGCCTCTCCCCATTGAATATAATGCTTGTTGATGGCTTCAGATAGATACTATTAATTATTATAAGGAACAGTCCTTTTATTCCTACATTCTCTTGTGTTTTTAATAGGAATGGGTGCTGTATTTTGTCAAAAGCTTTTTCAGCATCTATTGGTATGATCATATAATTTCTGATAAGTTTGTTGTTGATACAATTGAGTATACTAAGAGTTTTCCAAATATTGAACCAAGCCTGCATTCCTGGGATAAATCCTACTTGATCATAATATATTATTCCAGTGATAACTTGTTGTAATTGTTTTGCTAATATTTTATTGAAGATTTTTTTGCATCTATATTCATTAGGGAGATAGGTCTATAATTTTCTTTCTCTGTTTTAACTCTTCCTGGTTTAGGTATCAGTACCATATTGATTTCATAGAAAGACTTAGGCAGAGTTCCATTTTTCCCTATTTTTCCAAAGAGTTTATATAGAATTGGAACCAGTTGTTCCTTAAATGTTTGGTAGAATTCACTTGTGAATCCATCAGGCCCTGGAGATTTTTTCTTAGGGAGTTTAATGATGGCTTGTTGAATTTTTTTTTCTGAGATAGGGTTGTTTAGGTATTTAATCTCCTCTTCATTTAAACTAGGCAACTTATATTTTTTGTAAATATCTATTCATTTCACTTAGATTATCAAATTTATTGGCATAGAGTTGAGCAAAATAATTTTGAATTATTAGTTTAATTTCATCCTCATTGTTAGTGAGTTCAACTTTTTCATTTATGATACTAGCAATTTGGTTTTCTTCTTTCTTTTTTTTAATCAACTTGACCAGTGGTTTATCTATTTTAGTTTTTTTTCATAAAACCAACTTTTGGTTTTATTTATTAATAGTTTTTTGTTTTTGATTTTATTAATTTCTCCTTTAATTTTTAGAATTTCTAATTTGGTATTTAATTGGGGATTTTTAATTTGTTCTTTCTCTAAGTTTTTAGTTGCATATTTAGTTCATTGATTTCCTCTTTCTCTAATTCATTCATGTAAGCATTTATAGATATAATATATCCCCTGAGAGCCACTTTGAGTGAATCCCATAGGTTTTGGTATGTTGTTTTATTATTGTCATTATCTAGGATAAAATGATTAATTCTTTCTATAATTTATTTTTTGGTCCACTCATTCTTTAAAATGAGGTTATTCAGTTTCCAAATGGTTCTGAGTCTATATCTCTTTGGCCCAATATTGCATATGACTTATATTGCATTGTGATCTTAGAAAGTTGTATTCACTATTTCTGCCTTTCTGCAGTTGATCATTAGGTTTTTATGTCCTAGTACATCGTCAATTTTTGTGTAAGTTCCATGTACTGCAGAGAAAATGGTATATTCCTTTCTGTCCCCATTAGTGTCCTCCATAAGTCTACCATATCTAGTTTTTCTAACAATCTATTTACCTCCTTAACTTCTTTCCTGTTTATTTATATTTTGATTTATCTAGATCTGAGAGTGGGAGGTTGAGTTCTCCCATTAGTAGAGTTTTGCTGTCTATGTCTTCCTTTAGTTCTTTTAGCTTCTCTAAGAATTTGGATGCTGTCCCATTGGGTGTATATATATATATATATATATATATATATATATATATATATATATATATATTCAGTATTGAAATAACTTTATCGTCTATGGTACCTTTTAGGAAGATAAAGTTTCCTTCCTTATCTCTTTTAATATTATCTATTTTTGCAGCTGCTTTGTCTGAGATAAGGATTGCTACCCCTGCTTTTTTCACTTCAGCTGAAGCAAAATATATTTTGCTCTAACTTTTTACCTTCACTCTATATGTATCTCTCTGCTTCAAATGAGTTTCTTGTAAGCAGCATATTGTAGGATTCTGGTTTTTAATCCACTCTGCTATTTGCTTACGTTTTAAAGGAGAGTTCATCCCATTCACATTCAAAGTTATGATTACTAATTCTTTATTGCCCTCCATGCTGGTTTCTTCCCTCTCTTAGTATTTTTCCCCCCTTCTCCCATCCCTTTATCCGTATTCCCCAGTATTTTGTTTCTGAATACCACCCCCTTCAATGTGTTTGCTCTCCTATATCACCCCCTCCCCTTTCTTTCCTCTTTCCCTTTTTCCCTTTTCCATTCCCTTCCTTTTGTTAGTTCCCCTTTCCACCTCCCCCTTTCCCCTTTTAATACTTGAAAGGTTAGATGTTTTTTAAGTTAACTGAGTATGTATAAGTTGACTTTAAGCCAAGTATGATGAGAAGAAGATTCAGGTGTTTCTCATCTCCTCCCTTCTTCCCCTCGATTACCATAGGTATTTTGTACCTCTCAGTGTAATGAGATTTACCCCATTCAGTCCCTTCCTTCCTCCTGTCTCCTTCCTGTCCTCCTTTTTAAAGGAGGTAGTGTTTTTAAAATCATTGTATCTGAGTCATAGAAAATTCTGAGTATCCATCACTTCTAGCTAAGTACATTCTGTTCAATAGAGTTAAAATTCTTGAGAGTTATTAGAGTCTTTCTCCCAAGTGGGGTTATAGCCAGTTACATCCCATTGGATAGCAGTCTCATGGATAGGTCATGAATGTCCATCACTTCTGGGTAAGCATATTCTCTCTGTTAGAGTTACAATTCTCAAGATTTATGAGAATCTTTTCCTCCATGTTGGGATATAGCCAGTTTCAACTTATTGGATAGCATTTTTTTTCCCTTTTACCTCCCCCCCTTTAACCTTTTCATGTGTCTCTTGAACCTCCTGTGTGATATCCAGATTTTCTATTTAGCTCTGGTCTTTTCATCAGGAATTTTTGGAATTCTTCCATTTCATTAAATGTCCATCTTTTTCCCTGGAAGAGAAGGCTCAGCTTTGTGGGATAGTGGATTCTTGGCTGCATTCCAAGCTCCCTTGCTCTTCAAAATATCTCGTTCCAGGCCCTTTGATCCCTTAATGTTGATGCAGCTAGGTCCTGTGTAATCCTTGCTGTGGCTCCTTGATATTTAAATTATTTCTTTCTGGCTGCTTGGAGGATTTTCTCTTTTATCTGATAGTTCTGGAATTTGGCCACAGCATTCCTTGGTGTTTTCATTTTAGGATCTTTTTCTGGAGGGGATCAATGTATTCTTTCAATAACTACTTTGCTGTCTGGTTTCATGATATCAAGGCAATTTTCCATCACTAGATCCTGTAATATTAAGTCCAGGCTTTTTTTTTTCTTTCTCTTCAATGTTTTCAGGAAGTCCAATAATTCTCAGGTTGCCCCTCCTCGACCTATTCTTGAGGTCAGTGGTTTTGCTGATGAGGTATTTTGCATTTTCCTCTATTTTTTTCTATTTTTTGATTTTGTTTAACAGGCTCTTGCTGTGTCATGAAGTCTTTAGTTTCTGCTGACTCCATTCTTTTTTTTGGAAAGAATTTTCTTCATTAACCTTTTGCAACTCCTTTTTCAATTGGTCAGTTCTACTTTTGAAAGAGCTTTCTGGGGGCAGCTAGGTGGTGCAGTGGATAGAACACCAGTCTTGCAGTCAGGAGTACCTGGGTTCAAATCTGACCTCAGACACTTAATAATCACCTAGCTGTGTGGCTTGGGCAAGCCACTTAACCCCATTGTCTTGAAAAATCTAAAAAAAAAAAGAGCTTTCCATTTGACCAATTGAGGTTTTGAGAGAATTATTTTCTTTTTTTGCATTTGCCTAATTGAGGAGCTGAGAGAGCTATTCTCATTTTGTATTTGTCCAATTGATGATCTAAGAGATTTATTCTCATTTTATATTTGTCCAGTTAAGGATCTGAGATTTATTCTCATTTTGTATTTGAACAATTGTATTTTCTAAGGATTTCTTTTCTTGTTGCAAGATATTAATTGTCTCTCCCAAATTTCCCAGTTGGTTTTTTTTCCCAGTTGATTTTTAAACTCCTTCCTTATTTCTTCAAGGAAGTTTTTCTGTGCTGGAGACCAGATCATATTCTCAGAGGTTCTAGGTCTCTCTGAGTTAGGGTCTTTTCCTTTCAGGAATTTCTCTATGGATCCACCTTTCCGCTGACGCTTCTTCATTTTGCTAAGACCTTGAGTTGGGGAGGGTCTAGTTCACAGGGGTTTATTAAATCCTTTTGCCTTCAATCAATGGTGGGCTTTACCCTGGTGTGAGGTCATCCCTCTCCCTATTGTCAGCTGGGCTGGTTCTTCTGCTCACACATCTGTCCCTGAGGCAGAAGTAGTCTGTAATTGTTTGTTCTGGGAAGAGGCCTCAGCCACAATGGAGGTATGGACTCAGAGTTCCTCAGACCAGAGGAGCCCAGGGATTGTGTCCGTAGCTCTCCTGCACCAGAACTCTCCCCCCAGCTCTGTGGGTAAGTTCCAGATGGTGAGCGCCAACACCAATGCCTCTGCTCCTTAGTTGACTCAAGCCCCCACGGTCTAGCCCAATCTCTGATCCAGCAGATCCACCTCTCATGCCCTTAGACTCCCTAGTTCCAATTCAGCCACTAATCTGGCTGATTGGAGGCTGATCTGCCCTCTGCACCCAGACTTACCTGCAGGGACTCGCCCAAGGCTGCTGCAGAAGACAAATCCTGAGGTAGATCTTCTTTCTCCTGGCTTTTCTGGGTTGGATTTCTGTTAAGAGGTTTGTTTCATATGATAGATGGGGAAAGATCAAAGACTTTAGAACTGTGCCTGTCTTCTCTCTGCCATCTTGGCCGGAAGTCCAGCATTTTTTTTTTTGTAAGATTTTGAGTTCCACATTTTTCCTCCCCACTTTCCTTCCCACCCCATGGCAGTGAATAATATGATATTTAAGTTATACATGTAAATTTATTTCTAATTCTTATTTCCCACAAAAAGACCTAATAAAAATATTTTTGGTATATAGACCTAGCAGTGGTATTGCTGTATCAAAGGGTATATATAATTTTATAGCTCTTTGGGTGTAATTCCAAATTTCTGTCCAGAATAGTTGGATTAGTTCACAACTCCAGCAATTCTAATAATTATTTATATTATGAAATGTTACAGAAATGTAGAAAATTTAAAATTATGAAATATAATTGAAATGGTATTTGATCCATTGAGATTTACTAAATGGGGACTTGAATGGTCAGATCTGTGCTTTAGGAAAATCACTTTGGCAGTTGTGGAAGATGGAGAGGGGAAACACTTGGTCAAAGAGTTATTAAGATGCTATTATAAGCTCAGGTGAGGCATACTGAGGCCATGAACTTAGGTAATGGCTGTGTGAGCAGTGAAGGCTCTGATGCAGGAAATGTTGTGAAGGAAGAAATGGAAAGACTTCGCAACTGATTGGGTGGTGTGAGGAGTTAAGATGAGTGATTGAACCTGAGTGATTGAAAGGAGAGAATGGTGCCCTCCATAGAAATGAGTAACTTCTGAAAAGGAGGGGAGTGGGTTTGAAGGGGAAGTTCTGTTTTGGACAGATTGAGTTTGAGATGCTATGGGACATCAATATGTCCAACACACAAGTCCCTGATGTAGAAATAGTGTTCAAAAGAGAAACTAGGGCAGGATATTTAGATCTGAGTTCATTTTCTTTGGAAATGAAGAGTTCAGAGTTCACGAGGTGATGGGTGAGGCAAGGGGGGACAAGTCTTGGGGATGTTATGGAAGGAATAGGGTCATGATTTTTTTTCCTGATTAATAAGGATCCTTGAATCTTGTTAGTCTAGAATTGTCCATGACTGCAGTAGTCATGGGGGGCCGGGGGAGGGGGAGAATAAAGAGAAGTATTGAAAAGAGTGATAGAGGTATATAGAGATAATCTGTTAGTGGAAAGTCATAAGGGACCCATCTTCCCACCCTCTAATTGGTTGATCTTTCAATCATTTGGGGCAAGCCAGACTCCTTGGGAATTCTTGGCTTGCTATACATAAATATGAACTATTTAAGAAAAATATTTTGATAACTATATATTATATAATTATATTCCTTTGTTATCATGTTTTTTTATTTTAAAAGATTATGAGAAAGAGTTCCTATGCTTTATCAGCCTGCTAAAGGGGGTACCCTAACCAAAAAAGAATAAGAACTGTTCTTAAAATCAAAACAAACCCCCTCAACTCTGAGGGCCCTTCTAGCTCTTAAGATTCTATGATTACTTTTTTATGTGCATTACTTTTGTCTTCCCAACTAAACCATTAAGCTTCTTGAATGTAAATATATTGTAGAATGCCCTGCTTTTACTTTCAGGTCTTTCTTGCAAGTTATCTTTAAAGTTTCTTTCTATCTTCCTGTTTCAAAAGCTATAATCTGCCCAGTATGGAGAGGTTATAAATAGATATAGTCAACAAACATTTATTAAGCCCTTACCTTGTGTTAGATGGGCTAAGCCCTGGGGATACAAATAGCAGAATAGAGTCCCTGTCCTCAAGTAGTTTCTATAGTCCTAACTTTATACCCGCTTCTTGTCACACTTTGATGAGAAAAAAATTGGGGCACTGTTGCCCTTACTAGAACTCAGATGAGAAAATGCTTTGTCCCTTGGCACTAGCTCATCACTTGTTCTCCCCACCTCTCTCCTCTCTCTCTCTCTATGTCTTTGTCTGTTGGTCTCAATTTCTCTCTCCTCTGTCTCTGTTTCTCTCTCTCCTTGTCTCTGTCTCTTGTCTGTCAGTCTGTGTCTCCCTTCCTCTCTCTCTAAATCTACTTGCTCATTATTTGGGCTTTCCTTGTTTTAGAGTGACTTTAAATAGCAATTGTTTCTGTTTTGCCCCAAAACTCTGATTGATTTATTTTTTTACTATTGGATATTTTTTGCTTCATTTTTTACTTACTCTTGAGGGTCTTATCCTGGTCATTTTTGGCCTCTTTTCTCCCATATCTCTCTTACCTAGCCATAATCACTAAATGAGTTTTGCCTCAGTCAAACTGGGGAAGACCTAGCTTTAAAATGCCAAGGTCTCCCATTGCAGCCAAGCCCATATCCAGGTGTCCTGATCCATATCTGGCAATAGGAACTAGGTGACTCTGGAAGAGAAAAGTGAGGCTGATGACTTTTCATTGCTCTCATCATTTGGATCCATTTCATATCATGGGATTACTTCCCTGGTATCATAGTCCTCTCTGAGAGTGAAAGACAGCAACCCATTATGCCAAGAACTCTCTCAGTATAGATAAAGTGAATTAAAATATTAATTTATGTAATAGTTGCTTTTTTATCCATGTCTTTTTAGTTTTAATATTAATATTGATGATAGAAAAATAGGGTGACCTCTGATAAAGGGGCCTTTAAAGATCAATTTTTGGGGTTCATTCTAAGTGAAAAACTCAGACAAACCATCTGACCCTGGAGATACAAAAGGCTTAGATTTTAATTCACAGGTTACTGCAAAATTCACAATGTTTTTACAGAGTTCACAAGTTACTACAGAAAGTTCACCGGTGACCACAAGTTCACTGGTTAAACCCTTTGGAGAGGAGGCAGCAAGATAGTGAGTTACTTAAAGGATAGGCTGATTAACCAAAGTTGAGGCTAAAGGGAACTAGGGGGAACAAGGGAAAGAAAAGGAAACGGCCACAGATGTAACTGGGCTTAGACATGGATCTAGCACATAGAATTGAGGTCATCTTGATAATTACAAACTGGGAAAAAAGTCATCAACTTAAAAAGAGAGAAGAAAAGCTTAGGAGAAAGAAGAGAGAAAGCAGAACTTGCATCTAGTGGGGAAAAGCAAGCAAGATATGCTGGGAAATGAACAGTCAAAAAAGGGAAAAGGGAAAAGAGAAGAAACTTGAAGAAGGGAGAAAGAAATGGCAGGGAGCCCAGTAGAAGAAAAGAGAAGAAAAGAAAAGCTTAGTTCACCATAGATTTACATGAATTATTTCTTATTATTATTTTAAAATATTTTATTTTACTAACTATATACAACAATGATTTTCAACAATCATTTTTTTGCAAGTTGTTGAGTTTCACATTTTCACCCCCCTTTCTGACAGAAAGCAATCTAATATAGACTATACATGTATAAATATGCTAAACATAGATCCATATTAATCATGTTCTTGAATTATTTCTAATTGAATTTTTTCTTATGGAACAATATTCCTTCCCTCTATGTTGGTTTCATCACTGTTCAAGAGTTAGGGAATAAATTAGTGAGGAGTATCAAGTATTCTAACAGAGGAAGACAATCCTTAAAAATAAGTTGGGAAAAAAAGGCACTTTAAACATCACATTAATAAATAAATAAATAAAACACATTAATAAATAAAACATCTTTATTTTATGGTTGAGAAAACTTTGGCTCAGAAAACTTGAATTATTTGTCCAAAGTTGTATAGCTATTGATAGCAGAGTGTAGAATTAGGACCCAGATCTTCTTCTAATTCCCAGTTAAGTGTTTTTTTCCCACCATTTCCACTGTTCTACTTTCCTTGGGATATATTGTATGATCCAAGAATTGATGGCTAGTAACCGCCCCCAAGTTATTTTTGATGAGGGGAATCAAGGACAGTTGCCACTATTATAAATGATTATGGCACTTTCCAAATTCTAGCTTTCATAACTTCATTCTTTTTGTTCCTATGCCAAGCTTACATTCAGATATTGTTTTCATTTGGTGTCTGGGATGTTTCTTTGCTGTCAACTCTTTATGTACAAGTGTTTGCTTATTAAGATTTCTTCTATATTGGAGTGTGAAACATTTCTTTTTGTTTTATGTATTTTATGTGCAGTGAGTGTTGTGGGGTTGAGTAGATGGGCCCACATAGAGTTTTAGGTTGGTCCTTTGTGGGTGGTTTAGAATGTTTGTGACACTTATGGTTTGCAGAAGCTGGAAGGGTGGCCTGTTCTATACCCCTGCAAGGATAGGTATGTCATATGTCTGCCAGACCAGGCTCAGCTATGTGCCTTTGGAATTTTACCATAACTTTTTTTTGACTGATCTTAAGCATATTTTTGAGCTATAAACTATTATAATTTATTACAGCTTTTCTAAAGAGTTATGTGGATTGCTGGGGAGCAAGAAGAATGATTTTGGTAATTTTTTCATTTTTCTTAAGGGAGGCTGAAGAAAAAGAGTAGAAGGATAAAGGGTATAAGCATACATGGTATTTTTTTTCCTCTTACAAAGGTTCTAAGGTTAGTTAGAAGGCTCTAAGGTTAACTTCATCAAAGGTATAGGCAACATTCTACGTATAGAACTGTTTAATTTTGTAGCAAGTGAGGATATTTTTTCTGATGTCCTTTATATTTGGAAGGTAGGATACAAAGAACTTTGTTTAAATAGCTCTGGGAGAAAAGATAAAAGGTATTTACTTGTATCTCATTATTCAATGAACCCAGTGATAAAATTTAAATTTAAATGAAAAGAAATTATCATGTCACAATTAGTCAGCTGTTTTTCATTCACTGTTTTGTGTGCATTTTAAAAGTACAGCTCTGGAGCTCTGGAGATAGAGTTGGAACATAGTTGAACATTAATCTAGTCATTAGTTTTTAATTTAAATACTGTACTTGACATCAAGAAAATTTCACTGGTTAGCTGTCTATAAGCATATCAGTAATTACTCCCAGGTGTTTTTTTTTGGGGGGGGGGCTACCTCCTTTTAAAAGAAATTTGGAAACAACAATTTATTATAGCACTTGATTTTTATGTGAAAATTTTTTTTTCACATATAGATCACTACTATTACAAAGTTAATTTTCATTACCTTCAGGTCAGTTCACTTCAGAACATTTAGAATGAAATAAATAACTTTTTATAAATAATACATTTGGTTAAAGAAAATCAGTTTTAGCTGCCTGCTTGAGGGATCTGGGTTTGATACTTAAACTGAAAATCTTGCTATTGGTTAATCAAGAGAAAAGATTAGTTCTCATTTGAAGTCTCACTCAGTTTTTTTTTTTATGAAGAGACTTCTGATTGTCAAGTTTTATCCCTTCTCACTGCCCTAGGGTGGCTTTGAGAATAATACTCATATAAGATTTAGAATCAATATGTAGAGGGTAAAGGAAATATATGAGAAGGAGATTTGGTGGGAGACTAGACTGGCTAAAGAAAGAGAGTAGTTTAGGGTCAAAGACAAAAGGCAAATCCTTCAGCTTCTCTTGGATTTCAGGACTTAGTTGAGTAGTCCTGTGCTTTGTGCCCCATGATAGGGTCCTAGAAAGTATAGGTATTTGCAAAGATTCTGGCAGGTGAGCTAGATGCAGGTGACTGAAATATGGAGTCTGGTAAGTTTTGGAGGACTGACTTGGATTTGTTTACTCTAGAGAAGAAAAGAGCAAGGAGAGATAGATTAACTGTCTCTAAATATTTGAAGGATTGTCAAGTAGAAAAAAGGACATTTGTTCTATGTTCCTTAAAAAGTCCAAGTGGAACCAATGAGTTAAATTTATAAAAAGGCAGATTTAGACTCAAATAAGGAAGGATTTTTCTTGATTTTTTTCTATTTTATTTTTCCCATTACATGAAAAAGATAGTTTTCATCATTTTTTTAGTAATATTTTGAGATCAACATTTTTTTAGGAAGGATTTTTTAATACACAAGTCTATCCTCCAGTGACTGCCTTTATTTGGGAGGATAGATAATGAGATCCTATGATCCAATGTCCGTGATGCTAGTAGAAGAAATATTCAGTTTATGGGAGTTTGAGCTATAGATTGTAAAAAGCTGTGTGAACTTAGTAAATTACTTTACCTTTTTATTTCTTAGTTTCTTTGTAAAGTGGGGGTGCAAGTGATCATAGATTTAGAAACAGAAAGGAACTTCTGTTAATTATCTAGTCCAACTCTCTTGTTTTTCAGAGGAGGAAGCAGACTCGCAGAGAAATGAGAGGACATGCCCAGTTCACACAGACAGGTCTTTCTGACTTTGTTTAGCTCACTATTATACTTAGGTGTCACAAATCTAGGGTTTGTGAGCTTGTTTTGTATTGGTTTTTAACAAATTTTATGAGTATTTAAATGTAATTGGCTTTCTTTGTAATCTTTGTAAATATGTATTTAAAAAGATTATTTTGAGAAGGGATCCATAGGCTTCACCAGACTGTCAAAGTGGTCCACGACACAAAAAAGGTTAAAAACTCATATACTATGTGTCAGGTTGCCACTGATGATATCCAAGATGGTCTCTGAAGTCCCCTCAATACCCTAAATTTATATGCTCTATGATCTCTACCTCTTAAATTCTAGAAATGATAATGAATTGAATGGTAGTAAATCTTAGAATCTTAGACAAGGAGAGAATTCAAAGAATCATCTGTTCTCCCAGCCTTTAAAGTTAGATGAATATTTAAAGTCATTTGGGACAGCTATGTATGCTTGCTTACTTTCTTTCTAAAAACCCTTAGCATTAGAGATGCTACAATTACCCTTCATGACAACCAAAGGTCCATTAGGAATTTAATCTAAACCAGTTTTATTCCTATTTAATCTTCTGTGGACATGGAACAAATGTTCATCATATTCTTTTATAAAAATTCTTTATAATCTTGAACAGAGTAATTACTGGGAATATTGCAGCCATCACTCTAAATTTATTTCATGCTTCTATCTCAAAACCTTTTGTCATTTTTTATACCTCATTCTTCATTTTCTCTAGCTCTTGATTAGCAGCTGGCCCTTCTAGGCAAGGCTAACCTTTGACATATGCTCATGCTCCTCTCATCCCCTCCTGACTTCTTCAGCAGATAACTCCCTCCTTTCCACTCCAATCTTTAATTAGGCCCTATCTATAGGGTTTCTTCCCTACCAACATCAAAAACCTCAATTCTCTCCCATTTTAAAAAAATGACTTGAACTTATCAATTCCCTCCTCTTTGAGACAAACCCTTAGAAAAAAGCTATTCAGGCATATTGTCTTCAGTTTCTTCAATCAACTGAAACTTCTCTCAAAAATTACCAATGATTTCTCAATGACTTCAGTTTTTTCCTGAGTTATCATCCTTTTTGATATCTCTACTCTATTGGACACTTCAAACCACTTACTGTCCTTGAATTTTTGGATCAACTTCTCTTTAGGTTTTAGTAATTATTCTCTCTCTCTCTCTCTCTCTCTCTCTCTCTCTCTCTCTCTCTCTCTCTCTCTCTCTCTCTCTCTCTCTTTATTTTTCTACTACCTTTCTGACTGCTTCTGCTTTTTCTCCTTGCTGGTTGATCATCCATATCATATCCTCTAACTGTGGATGTGGGAGGACTCTGCCCTGGGTTCTCTTTTTCTCTATATACTTTCACTTGTATCTATTCTTAGGGTTTAATTATCCTTTCCATGCAGATGATTCATAGATCTCCATACTCAGATCAAGTCTCCAGCCCCATAGTCACACTGTACCAACTTGCCTTTTTAGACAATTCAAGCTAGATTCCTCAGAGACAACTCAAACTCAAATTGTCCCAAACAGAATTCATTATTATTATTATTAATTATTATCATTATTATAATTATCATTATTATTTTTGCAAAACCTTCTTCTCCACCAAATTTCCCTATGTCTGTTGAAGGCTTGACTATAGTTTGTTACCATGCATCTTGATTCCTCATTCTTCTCCAACTCACACATACTATTGCCAAAGCCAGCTCTTTCTGCCTTCATGTCCCTTGTAATCCTACCTTTTATATTTACTGACAAAACTACATTAGTTCAGGAGACTGCATAATTTTTCACCTTTTCCTCTAAACCCTCCCCCCATTTCTGAAATTACCTCTTTCTGTTGAGGTCCCTAACCATTCTTCCAATCACCTTAGGCTCATAACCTTGGCATCTTCGACTTTTCACCTCATATCCCTAATCATTTACCAACTCATCATTTTTTACTTCCATAACACCTCTTGAATTTAACCCTTTCTTCTTTCTCACATAGCCACTACCTTAGGTAGGTCAGGGCTTTGTTATCTATTATTTGAACCAGTGGTTTTCAAATAATGTTTGGCAGACTCCTGGCATTCCTCAGGACTCTTTCTCTGGGTCCACAAGGTCAAAACTAGTTTTATAATACTACCCTGATATAATTTTTCCAACTACATATCTGTGTGAGACCAGATTGTTTTTATATATAACATATCACAATAGATTAAATGCAGAATCAGATACAAGAATCCAGCTGTCTTCTATTAAGCCTGATATAAAAGAGATTTTCAAAAATATGTAGAACAATGCCACTGTTCTCACTAAATTTTTCTTGTTTTGGAAAACATTTTTCAAAAATGTTACTTATGTTAATAATGTAATGGATTTATTACTTTTTAAAAGAATAAATATTAAAAATTTTCAGTTTGAATTTCTAATATGGTAAGTAATGATAGATCTAACCTGTGTAAATAAACAAAAATTCTTTGGGTCCTCAATTACTTTTTAAAATGTAAAGGGATCTTGAGGCAAAAAAATTTGAGAACCATTGATTTAGACTACTGTAATGACCTCTTAATTGTTCTCTCTTATTCAAGACTTTCTTCAAACTATCCCCATACAGCTTAGGTGAGAACCTGACCATATCATTCTTCTAATGGATAAACTACAATAGTATTCTCTATTGTCTTTAGAATAAAATAATAAATGCTTTTTGACTTTTTAAAAGTCCTTCAGGGACAGCTAGGTGGTACAGTGGCGACAGCACCTGCCTTGGAGTCAGGAGGACCTGAGTTCAAACCCAGCATCAGACATTTAATAATTGTGTAGCTGTGTGACCTTGGGCAAGTCATTTAACCTCATTGCCTTGCCAAAACCAAACAAACAAACAAATAAAAGCCCTTCACAACTTGGTCCCAATTTATCCTTTCAAACGCATTATAACTTATTCCTCACTTTAGTGTGCTACACTTTCCAGATCAGCCAAAATGGGCTTCTCTCTCTTGTCCCCTATCCCATCCCATTCTCTCTCTCTCTCTCTCTCTCTCTCTCTCTCTCTCTCTCTCTCTCTCTCTCCTCTCTCTCTCTCTCTCTCTCTCTCTCTCTCTCCCCCCCCCCCACCCCAATGCCTGGAATGAACTTCCTCCTTACACCACTATTTTGCAGAATCCCTCGCTTTCTTCAAAACAGTTCAACATCACCTTCTACATAGTAACTTTGCATAAATACTGTTTCCCTCTATTAAATGTTCTTGAGAACTGGGGCCTAATATTTTTCTGTTTTTCTCCCAGCATCCAGTACTGTTCCTGCATGTAGTAGGTGACTAATTAATACTTGTTAGCTGAATTGATTCCTTACCTTGTTCTTCCCTAAGTTAAAATTTCCCTCTATAACTTCTTTTTTGTTCCTTTGATCACTTTTGTTACTTTTCTATGGATTAAATCTCTCCATATCTTTTTTAAATTGTGACCAAGGTTGTGCAGGATTCTTTAAGGAAGATCTTGACTCATTCAGACTATAATAGAAAGAATTCCCTTCAACTTTTTCATATTTAATTTTTATATAGCCTGTAAATCCTTTTCACTTATTTCACAGTACCTCAAAGTAACAAAGACTTGACCCCATGACTATTGTGCCCGTGTAGATCTTGAGTCATTTAGCTGATATTTTCATTTCTAGAGTAATGAGATTGATAAGGATCTGAAAAGGCAGATTCTATATGGCATTCTCTTTTGCCAAGGCTTTATATTATTCTCTTTCTGAGAGTAATATATTCTGTTTTTAAAAATTCAATTCAGCAGACATTTATCAAGCACTTACTGTTTGCAATTCCTTATGATTCAGAGAGAAATTCTACACATTTCTTATCTATTTTTTTATGTCTAAATCCTGTATCCATTTAGATCTTATCTTGGTATATGGTGTGAGGTGTTGGTCTAATCTAAGTTTCTTCCATACTAACTTTCAATTTTCCCAGAAATTTTTATTAAAGAGAGAGTTTTTATCCCATTAGCTGGATTCTTTGGGTTTATCAAACAGCAGATTACTATAATTGTTTCCTGCTATTGCACCTAGTCCATTCCACTAGTCCACCACTTTATTTCTTAGCCAATACCAGACAGTTTGGATGACTAATGCTTTATAATATAATTTTAGATCAGGTAGGGCTAAGCCACCTTCTTTTTCACTTTTTTTTTATTGAATCCCTGGAAATTCTTGACTTTTTATTTCTCCATATGAATTTACTTGCAACTTTTTCTAACTCATTAAAATAATTTTTTGGAATTTTGATTGGTAGGGCACTAAACAGGTAGTTTAGTTTTGGTAGAATTGTCATTTTTATTATATTAGCTCGAGCTATCCATGAGCAGTTGATGTTTGCCCAGTTATTTAAATCTGATTTAATTTGTGTGAGAAGTGTTTTATAATTGTTTTCAGAAAGTTTCTGAGTCTGCCTTGGCAAATAGACTCCCAGGTATTTTATATTGTCTGAGACTATTTTGAATGGGATTTCTCTTTCTAGTTCTTCCTGCTGTATTGAATATGGTTATTTTTAACATGTTGTTAGAGTGGTTTCCTATAAGAAAAATATCTAGTTCCTTTTAACATTGTCTATAGTTCTTATATTTTAATTTTTCCAGTCTTTGTGACTTCCCTATTAAAAACTTTCCAAATTTCTCACATCCCTATTTAATTGTGGAGACTAGAACTGGGGCAGTTAGGTAGATGGAAGAAATAGCCAGAATAGCTATATCCAGGCAAAATAGTTAATCTTTCTAATCTTTTGTCATCTTCCTCTATAGTGTTTTGCAAATGACATTGTAGTATAAACTGGAGTTGCTCTTATAAAGAAGAGGTATTAGACTTGTCTGCAAAACTCTTATGAACAGAACTAGATTAAAGTGTAACAAGGAATTAACAAATAAAAATACAGTATGGCATAGATAATTTTTAAGCTGTGATTTTCTAAGATAATGTGTAGCCCAGCAGGGATTTAAGTTTGACACCAGTGATTCAGAGTGAAATGTTTCCATTTTTCCAAAGGAAAATCATGTTTAAGTGGGTATAGATGACTGCATAAAAAAGCATAAATTTAAAGATGAAAGGGATTATATATTCCAACACCTACATTTCACAGATGAGGAAAATGATACTCAGCAAAGAAAATGGCTTGGTCACAGTAGTGGCATGATGCAGAAATTGCATTTGAATTCAAGTGATGACCCTAATTCATTGTGACCATAGGGTCACATTTTGTTCTTATGAATAAAATGCAATTGAACAATAAGTCTAGGTGGACATGCTATAATTTTATTCAATGTCAATTTCTCATCTCTATCCTCTCTAAATATATTTGTTCCTGATTTTTTTTTTGTCTTTGTTTCAACCATTCAATGATTGGTAGCACCTTGGTACCTGAATCTGAAGTAATTGCAGTGTTAGTAATCAGTCATTTCTTGTCTTTTAAGAAAGGATTACTTTCACTTTTTGTTATATTGTAAATGTTGATATAGTTTAGAATCTTTCAAGTTTTTCATAGTTTTTCCATCTCTTTATATTTTGTAGAAGATGTAGGCATATAAACTGTACTTAGCTTCATGCTGGTCATTTCCCCAAGGAGAACCTCTGAGCTGTTCTTCCATCTAGCTAGCATCTCTTTATCTTCTAGTTCTATTTTTAGCAAGAATTTCAATATGATTGAAATGAAATTTAACTTGTTCTTCAATATCATTCAGAATACTTGGTCATCTCTCCTTACTAAGCTCTCCATTTTATCAATCTGCTTCCAAAAAGGACCGTCAGACTTCTAACAAAATTACTCTACTTATGGTCTGGATCAGTGTAGAAAACAGTGTTAGTTCTAGAGATGTTAGATAGGCTCTGATGGCACTGCTGATTCACATTAAACTTGCATTCTATGAAAATTCTAGATTTTTTTCTGGATGAACAGCTGTTTAGCCATATCTCCACCATCTTGTTACTTGTTTCATTGATTTTTTTGAACCCAAAGGTAAGACTACATTTATCCTTATTAAATTTCATTTTACTAAGTTTGACCCAACATTCTAACCTATTGAAATATTTTTAAATCCTTACTGTATTATTTAACATAACGATTATTCCTTACTGCTCTGTATCATTTCCATATGTAGTAAGCATGACATTAATGCCTGTATCTAAGTCAGGGGAAAAAATGTAGAATAGTACTAGACTGATTCCTGCAATATTTCCCCAAAGACTTTGTTCCAACTTTACAATGACCCCTTGTGGTGATAAACACCACAGGTAGTTATAGTGAGTCTTGTTGCCCAATCTTCTAGGTTCTCTGTCATGTTTGAAGATAAAAGATCATGAATGGAAAATGGGAAGAGAAAGGCATATAGACCGGGTACTCTTATAGAAACAATTTCTTCTTAGGAATGAAGGGATATGAGATCCTCCTTAGGTCTCTAGGTAGAAAAATCATCTCTTAATTTCTCTTTTGATATGTTTTACTGCACTATTTTTTTTTTTATGCTCCTGACTAATAGTTGATTTTTACCCAGGGACATATACCAAACATCCATGACAGAGAAGAAAAGAAACAAGACAAAATTTGAATTAGCCATATGAGTTCTAAATATCAATACTGTTCAGGTTGTGGGGAGATGGAATGTCAGGGAGAAAGCATTGGACTTGACTCAAGAAATCTGGATTCTGGTTCTAACTCTGTGAAAAAAAGTGTTATTATTGCTCTGCCAGAGGTGTGGTTTGAGGTCAGTTTGGAAGGAGATCTGTAGTGACATGTGTCTGAGGCCGGATTTGAACTCAGATACTCCTGACTCCAGGGCCAGTGTGCCACCTAGCTGCCCCCCAAGTTTAAGCTTAATGTCACCCTCAGCTCCTTACTCACAATCACTTCATATATCCAGTCTATTGATAGTAATTGTAACTTTGACCTTCATAATATTTCTCTTATTTAGCTGTCTTTGTCGTCGTCGTCGTCTTCTTCTTCTTCTTCTTCTTCTTCTTCTTCTTCTCTTCTTTTTTTTTTTGATTTGGTTTTTGCAAGGCAATGAGGTTAAGTAACCTGGCCAAGGTCACACAACTAGGTAATTATTAAGTGTCTGAGGCCAGATTTGAACTCTGGTCCTCCTGACTTCAGAGCTGGGTGCTCTATCCACCTACCTGCTCCTAGCCTTCTTTCCATTCACACATTGCTACCCTAGGGCAGGGTCTCTTCATTTCATAATGTTTGGTCTATTGCAGTAGACCACTGGTTGGTCTCCCTGCCTTCCAAGTCTCTCTTCCAATCTGGTCTCAACTCAGATGCCAAAGTACTGTCATTTAATCATATCACTTTGCTCCTCATCCATCTCTAGGGTCAAATATAAAACACTCTTGAGCATTTCAAACCCAATAAAGCATGGCTCCTTCCTTCCTTTCTGATCTTTTCAAACTTACTACTTTTTATGACCTCTTATAGTCAGTTGTACTGGACTGCCTGTTGTTTCTCTTTTATTAGAATGGGAAGCTCCCCAAGGGCTGGGAACAATGGTCCTGCCTTTCATTGATATCCCTAGCTCTTAGTCTATTGTCTAGTACACAGTATGTCCTTATTAAATGTTTGTTGTTTTATTGATCAGATTCAGAAACAACCTCATTATCATTGATATTTTTAGGACAGTGCTTGTGATAAAAACTTATGATATTCAGATAATTTAAAATAACAAACATTTATTAAGTGACTTATATGGTAGGCATTATTTTAGATAATTATGATATATACATAACGAATGAAACAATCCATTCTCTTAAGAGTGAAGGGGAAAACTAATGAAAAGTGGTGGTTGATGGCTGTGGTGGTGGTGGCAGCTTAATTTATGAGCCAGGCATTGCACTAAGAATTTCACAGCTATTATCTTATTTGATCCTTACAACAACCTTAAGATGTAGGTGCTGTTATTACCCCCATTTTACAATTAAGGAAATTGAGACAGACAGTAGGTTAACCTAGGGTCATATAGCCAGCAAGTAAGTGCCTGAAGCTATATTTGAACTCAGGTTTTACTGACTCCAGATCCATCACTTTATCCAATATGCTACCTAGCTGTCTTTATCATTACCATTATTATTATTATTATTATTATTATTATTATTATTAATCTTAATATTTTAAAACCATTTAGTAATTTAAAATCAGTTTATTTTCTTTAAGGTTAATTTTTGTTTATATTTGTTATACTTGTGAAATTATTCTCTATATTTGTTGAATTTGTTAAACTTTTGACTTTAGATCTTTCAGTCTGTGTCTGATTTTCATGTTTAACATAATATCCATGTAATTTAAGTTCACATGCAAGAAGTCATCAGATGACAAGGTAGATATAAAAGATAGAATTTGCATAACAAATGTTGATTCTAAATCAATCTGATCCTGCTCCATGGCAAGTTTTATTGTAGTAGTCAACCTAGAGATCCTGTGGATTTTTTTTGAAAAACTATCTTTTGGTTACATCTTAGCTGAAGAACATGGTAAGCTCAGTTTTTTTTCCTTTCAGGCAAGAGAAAAATGAAAGGTACTAGAAATTATAAGTTTCCTTTTCCCTCTTATCCTTTCTCAATTATTCATTCTTCCTACAAGACTGTAGCATTGAAATCAAATTTTGCAAGCTTATGTGAATGCACATAGCTTAGATGAGGTGACCAGATGGGAGAATACTAAGATATTCCTAATATTATCTAAAGGTCTAATAGTCTAATTTATGAGGTGCCCTAGTCTCAGACTTTTTAATTTTTTTATGTCTTCTAAATAGAAATTTGAATTGCTAGAATTTTTTAAATTTAAGTTCCTTTCATATAGATAGATAGATAGATGATGGGTTTTCTCAGCTTTTTATTTTTAAAAAATATGTTTAAAATATTTTTTTTTCAGACTTTTCCTGAGGCAGTTAGATTTAATGTGGATTATGGAGTTTTTGAAGTAGTTACTGATGCTCCTAACCTTATAGAAAAGAAACTGAAAAGAATTCTATATGAACAGACACCTCGAAATCCCATTTATGATGTTATAAGGAAAGAAAAATGTCTTGTGGCATCTAATAAACGAGATGGTTCTACCAAAGAAGAAGATACTACTTTAAAGATCAACTATAGTATTATGGTAAGAAATTACATTTGAATTAAAGATAATTGCTGAAATGAACCATTAGTTGGAATTAAATTCTGGGTCTTGAGGAGTCCCTTTCCATTAAAGTAACAGTGCATTTGATTAAATTGTACTGTGTGGATGCTTAAGCAGTTACTCATTGATTTCTCAGTTGTTCATACACATCTGAGGGCAAAATAAATCTTGATAATGCCCCTTTGCTCTACAAAAACTCCATTTACTTTGGATATGTAAAAATGTTCCATTAACATTGATTAGCACCATATTTCTATCACCTGATTTATAAAGTAGCCATTTACTAATAAATTCATTTTGTTTAAAGTGACTTCCTTTTGATAATGATCATTGTTGGAAGGGTTGTGGGAAATCTGGGACTCTATTATATTGTTGGTGGAGCTGTGAACTCATCCAGCCTTTCTGGAGAAAAATTTGGAACTATACCCAAAGGGCAACAAATATGCATACCCTTTGATCCAGCAATACCACTACTGGGTCTATACCCTGAAGAGATGATGAAAAAGGGTAAAAACATCACTTGTGCAGAAATATTCATAGCAGCCCTGTTTGTGGTGTCACAGAATTGGAAATCAAGTAAATGTTCTACAATTGGGGCATGGCTTAGCAAACTGTGGTATATGTATGTCATGGAACACTATTGTTCTATTAGAAACCAGGAGGGTTGGGAATTCAGGGAAGTCTGGAAGGATTTGCATGAACTGATGCTGAGTGAGGTGAGCAGAACCAGAAAAACACTGTACACCCTAACAGCAACATGGGGGTGATAATCAACCTTGATGGACTTGCTCATTCCATCATTGCAACAATCAGGGACAATTTTGGGACTATCTGCAATGGAGAATACCATCTGTATCCAGATATAGAACCATGGAGTTTGAACAAAGTCCAAGGACTATTTCCTTTAATTTAGAAAAAAGACCTGATATCTTATTGTCTGTTCTTATTATCTCTTATACTTTATGTTTCTTCCTTAAGGATAAATAAATGAAATCTTTAATGGGGGGGGGTGACTTCCTTTTGCCCCATTAGCTTTTATCATAAAGACAGAGTTGCATTTTCAAAGGGGGAAAAAAAAACCTGAACAAAATTGGAAACTTTTGACGATTATGAGCTTTTTATGCTAGATATACCACACTTGTTATACTTGCTAGGAGTTGTAACTCTTGTCCAGATGTTTACTCTTCCAGATCTTAAAATGAAGAAATGATTAAATAAAAAAGCATTTAATAAGCATTCCTGGCACCATATAAAGCACTAGAGATAGCTATAAAAAAGAAAGACTTTGGCCTCAAGGAGCTTATTCTAACAGGGAATAATAGCAGATATGATGGAATGATTGTCACATGAGGGAATTTTGATATAGGAAGTCAGAATGTGTTAGTGCATATGACAGTCAGTTGATATACCCTTTCCAAAAGATTTATAGATTTGAATCATGATGGGAGCAAAAAAAAAAAAATGAGAGTTGTGACAGAGTTTATGTGCTTGATAGTAGCAGGCAAGATGACTGCATAGATGACTGTAGTTGTCCCTTCTACATCATCACTTTCCCCCCTCAAGTTTTTGATATATTGCAGGTTGGCATAAGAAATGAATTGGGAACTTTGAGGGATTTTGTAGATATGGATGATACACAAAGGTAAAAAAAATGCAGAAAAAAATTTAGAAATTTCAGAAATGCATAAAATATATGTTGGGTAGTTGGTTGACTTTTGGTCCTTTGTTCTTGAAAAGGATCAAAACAACATTACTATGTTAGAGACAAGTTCCAGTATGCCTGACTGAGCTGATCCAGTAGGAATTCAAATGCTCTGCCACAGGTTGGGCACAGATAATTCATGTGAACACCCAGGGTGATTCTCTAAACTTGTAAATTGCTTTAATTCTAACCACCTCTCTGGGATCATGTCCCTATCTCTAACCAATGTGGCTTCAACATTTGCCTTTGATATATCAAGGGTTTATGGAAAAAATGTCAATATTTGGTTGCCTGGAGAAGTTCATCTGTATTGTACATCAGCTTGCCCAGGTTCTGGATAGTGGATGATGCTCTCATGATTTTCTGGTCACTGTTGGAGTGAAACAAAGGTTGTGTAATTGCCTCCCATATTTTTAGCATGATGTTTTCAGCCATGTTATCAAATGCCTTCGCTGAGGATGAACATGGCCTCAAGGTCAGCTACTACACTGGTGGCAAATTCTTTAACTTCAAAAGGCTTCAAGCCAAGACCAAAGTGGAGGGAGTGTTGGTGCATGATCTCCTGTTTGCAGATGATGGTACACTTAATGCAACCTCTGAAGCTGAGATGCAGTTCTTTGCTGCTTGTGCTCATTTTGGTCTGATAGTTAATACCAAGAAACCCAGGTGCTCCATCAGCCAGTACCAACCCATCCATATGTGGAACCATCTATTACAGCAGAAGGAGTTTTGAGTTCTGTGGACAAGTTCACTTACTGAGATGCACCATAAATCTTTGTCACCTGCCTGCTACAACCAATAGCCTTTAGGACATTATAAAAATATTTTGGATTATCACTACCAGCATAAAGTTGAATTTCATCTGCCTTCTTCCTGAGCCTTCAAGAATCCTGAATCTCACATAAGCTTTGCTTGTCCTTTTCTTTTGATGGAATTAAATGCTGCCTTCGTAGAAGTAGGTAAGATATCCTGTTCATATACCCTGTTTTTCATTTAGTAGCTTCTGTAGTTCCCTATTATTTTCTTTAAACCAGTTTAGGTTTTCAAGTGTTCTGACCCAGATGTTCAGACACAGTGCTGTACACCAAATTTCTGAAAGCTGTCCACTCCTTTCCTATTCGTCTGTTGCCAACCAATGTATTGACTCAACTTCCTCTCCAAGTTAACAACAAATTGTTCTTGCTCAGAGAAGCATTCTAATCTTTTTACATTAATTCTTCTGGTAGGTAACTTTGCCTTGGGGCTTCTGCTTCCATTGAATGTGACTATTTAGCTTGGAAAGGATTGGTCTGTTATCATTTCAACACTCTGCACTACATATTACCTTCATCATTCATATTAGACAGTGTCTGTCTCTTCTCCTTACAATCACGTAGTCTATTAGATGCCATTGTTTTCCATGAGGGTACATCCAGGAAGTTTTATTGCATTTAGGTAAATGGAAGACAATGTGTGTGAGAAGATCATGACATGCCAAGTTTTCAGTAGTAGGTGACCATTTCTGCTGCTATTTCCAACTCCATTCCTCCCAAGGATTCCCTGCCAAGTCTGGTAGTCTGAGCTAATTCTAGCTTTAAAGTTACCCTAAATTATAAGCTTGTTGTCTTTTGGTGTGATAGGGTCTCCAGGTCTTCATAAAATTTTTCTTTGATCTCATCATGGTGGGAGCATAGACACTGATGATGGTGGCATGGTGTTTTCCTAGGAGTGGCAGTCTCATTATCATGAATGTGCTACTCACTCCTTTTGGCAGTTATTCAAGCTTGTTGACTAGATTGGATTTGATTGCAAAACTTACCACAATTTCACAGGACTCCCTTTCACTGCAGCTACTCCAGAAAAACATGTATCCTGCTCCAACTTCAGCAAGTTGGCTTCTCAGGGCTGCTATTTGGGTATGATACCTGCTGAGTTCTCTTGCAATAAAAGCTGTTTGTTTTTCAGGTCTATGGATCTTGTGTTGTCTATGAGTGTGCACACACACATTCTTTGCACTGATAGTGAGTAGCATATTCTTTTTTTGTGTGTGTTTTGACTGCAGGGTGAGATGCCAATCTGCCGAGGTAATCAGGCCAAGGTTGGGCACCTTTTCTAGCCCCTTCTTCATACTAGGAGGTGAGCAGTACAATTCTTAAAAGGCTGCTCAATCAGGGGCAGCTAGGTGGCGAAGTGGATAAAGCACCGGCCTTGGAGTCAGGAGTACCTGGGTTCAAATCCGGTCTCAGACACTTATTAATTAATTACCTAGCTGTGTGGCCTTGGGCAAGCCACTTAACCCCATTTGCCTTGCTAAAAAAAAAAAAGCTGCTCAATCACCCAGGGGGCTGTCGAATCCCACCTCTGCTTCCAGTGAGGACATGATCCTCTGGCCTAGACCACCTATGTATGCAGGGTTGTGACTTACAGTCCCCAGTGTATATACACCTTCTGTTTCAAAACTTGTCACTAAAAGACTTTGAAAAAAATATAAAATGGTATGGGTGACATCTTTTGACTCATGAATAAATTGGATTTAAGTGTGAGGTAGAGTTGCACTAAGTCATTGACTTCACTCTTTTCCTGAGTCATCATAGTCTGGTGGCAAGACAACTGGTGATGGTCCTAGATGCAGTGGATGACTTTGGCATCTTCAGTGTTTGACCATGTTCTAAGCACTTCACAGCAGCTACTTCAGCTGCCTTCATGGCCATTGGAACAAATTGTTCTCATCTGTCTATTCTACCAGGGCAAGTCTTCACAGGCTTGAGGGAAGACATTCCCCTAACTCACTGTTGGGTTTGAGATCCTTTGGTTACCCTCCACTTGATTTAGTTTGTCTCATAACCAGTATATGACTGCTGTGTATGCCACAGCTTCTCAGAGCCACAGGTGAGAATTAGATAAAAGGTTTGAGTAGCCCTCACACCAGAGGAACTTGTCTTCCCTGAACATACCCTTATACCCCCAAACTGTAACTATATCCCATTAAAGAAAAAGAAAAAAATCAGAGAGCCCAAGAATTTTATTCAGATTTTCTAACATCTTCTCTCCCCCTCTCCCAGCAGTTGTGTGGAAAGGATAACTATCAATGGCTTGATTAGATCTGTGAAGGAGGAACATGGTTTAAGGCCTGGGATCCAGGTAGTAAGTAGGTCAATGAACTGCTTTGCATTCTAATTCAGTGTCTAATGAATTGAGGTGGGCCCTAGGCCTGAAACTTGGAGGTCCAGGTCCAAGTATGGAAGATACTGGTCTAGGTGGGGAGAAGTGGTAGAGCATGAGAGTCTTCAGATGGCAAAAGAATCTGAAAGAACTGGATGAACTTACATTTTAGGCATGAGAGGCAGTCTATTTGATGGCACAGAGGTAGGGGACAAAATGGTATATACAGGAAGTAGGACAATTTTACTGGACCATAAAGTGTTGAGGGAGAGTCATAGTCAACCTAGATTGTTTAGAGCCAGATTGTGGAGGGCTTTAAAACAGAGGTTTGTATTTTATCTTTGGTTAATTGGGGAGCCACTTAATCTTTTTGAGAAGGAAAGTAACACTTACCTGTTCTTAGGAATATCAATTTGGAAGCGGTTCAGAGAATAAATGGAGGATGGAGACACTGGAAAGATCAGTGAAAGACTACTGTGATGTTCTAGGTGAGAGGTGATAAGGACCCGCTTTAGGGCAGTATGTGATTGGAGACAGCTGGACAGATGGGGTGATTTTATGGAACTAGAACAGGTAACATTTAGTAGAGGTGAGTGACTCCTAAGGATGCTGGTGCTCTTAACAGAAATAGGGAGTGAGAGGGATGGTTTTTGGGGAAAGACAAAGGGAATTTCATCTTGGACACCTTGATTTTGAGAAGTCAATAGGACAGCCAGGAAGATATATATATCTAGCAGGTAGCTGGGACTATCAGCCCGAAAACAAGGAGAGAAAGGAGAGCTAGAGGCCAATTCAACTGTCCTATTCTTTCTGAGTCTCTTGCTCCCTTATCATATTGCTGATTGTACTCCATCCACTGCTTTCACTTGTACTCATGTGCTGCTGAATAAGGTTGGAGAAAATAAAAAAATCAAATTGCCTGGGTCTACTACAAAGTTAATACATAATCACAGCTGTGCCCCACTGTGACAGGGAAGTCCTTTTAGATTCTCGATGTCTCTCACCACAGTGTCTTTAGCAAACCCTCTTTAAACCTCCTGTGGCTATGATCCCTTCTCTTATTTTCAATCTCTTCTTATCTCCTGGCTGTTTCCTTACTGTCTGCAAAATGGTCATGTCTCTCTCTTCTTCAAAAAACAAAAGAAAACCAAAAAACCCTCACTTGATCTAGTCATCCCCAGTAGCTATCTTCCCATACCTCTTTTCCTTTTTCTGAAGACTGGCAAAAGGTGCCTCCACTTCTTCTCCTAGCTCTGTGATCTGGCTTCTAATCTTATCATTCCATTGAACCTGCTCTCTCCCAAGTTAACAATGATCTCTTAATTGCCAAATCTGGTCTAAGATGGTGGAGTATAGTAGGAAAGCAGTGCAGGTGAGCTACTGTCTAGAAATGCACCAGACAAAATGCTTATAGGGGAAATTCAGAAAAAAAAAGGTGAGTCATTTACTCAGTCCAGGTCAACATAGGGAGTCAGACGTAGAAATCTGAGGACACTGGTTAGGATCAGGCCAGGAGCCCAGAAGCACAGGGTGAAGAACTCAAACACCCAAAGAGAAGCTGTGTCCCAGGGCAAAAGAGGTATCCTCATTCTAGGGAACTGCAATGGGTACAAACTAGCAGCTTTGTCATCACTGCCAGTTCTATCACTCATTGGGGTAGTCTGAAAGGAGGACTTGCTCAGGGGAGTGGTCTTCCCTTCTAAGGAGAAAAGAGGGAGTTCAGAAACAGCAGCAGCAGTGTGACTCTGACCCAGATACAAAGCAGGGTCTGACTTTGAGCATCTAGCCCAGCCTGCAGAGGAATAACCAAGACAGGAATCCCAGATCAAAAGTTAGCCTACAGTTCTGCCTCTCTGAGTGAGCTTTCTATCTAGCTGATAGGAGCTGAGTCTAACAGCTGTATACTGCTGCTTAGACCCAAACACTGGTAAAGAACTTCACAAAACTCAGACCCGAAGACCAGCAAGTAGACTTTGCCCTAGATCAGACCACTTTAAAACACTGAGAGATCCTGGAATAATACAATACACAAAACCTTAGGAACACAAGAACAGGTCCAGATCTTCCTTCTAGAAGTATGGCAGAGCCCAGCCCTAACATCAAGTTTGAAATGAACAAACTAAAAAAAGAACCTCAAAATAATAAACTATTTATGGTGGCAAGAACAACACAGGAAAAAAGTGACTCTAAAACATCTATGAGAAATACCTCAGAAACAGCATGGGTGTAAATTCAACTAGATTTCCTGAAAGAGATGAAGCAAGTTAAAAGTTTTTTTTAAAAGAGTTAAAAATATTTTTATAAATGGAATGAGTGCTGAAGAAAAAAATGGAAAAGAAATGAGATCTATGGAAAGAAGAATAAGAAAGAGAGCAATGTTGCCCAAGAGATACAAGACTTAAATAACAATCTTTCTAAAAATTAGAATGGACCAGTAAAAACCAATGACTCTGTGAGGCAATAAGAAACATTAAAACAAGTCAAAAGACTGAAAAAAAAGAAATTGTAAAATAGCTCATAACAAAAACAATCTGAACACCATAACTCCCAAAAAGAGCTTCATCATATTTCAAGAAATCTTAAAAATAAAACCTTAAAATCTTAAAATTGCCCAATTCTCTTAAAACCAGAGGGAAAAATGGGAATGGAATTCATCAGTGACATTCTAAAAGAAAGCCCCAAATAAAAATTCCTAGGAATAACAACTAAAATCCAGAGTTTCCAGAGCAACCACAACAAAAAATTCCTGTAAGCAGCTAGGAAAAAAATCAAGTAATGAGGAACCACAGTTAGGATCACATTTGATTTAGCAATCACTTTTGTAAAGGAGAAGAGATTTGGATATATTTCATAAAGCAAAAGAAAAATGGATTTTTAATGTAGTAGAGATCTTCTAAACATTCTTGATAAAAAGGCCAAAGTTGCACAGAAGGACTGAAATTCATAGATGAGTGAAGAGAGTATAAAAAAGTAAAGATGAACAAACAATGATAAAAGATTGTACAAGGATAGATGGCTATATTCAAATATGGGAGGAGATGCTAATATATATTTCATATATTTCATAATATTTCATATTATCAGATTTCATAGAGGATATCCAGTTAGGCAGTAATTCTGTTAGGTCTTGATGATCTTAAGAAAATAATGGAGGGGGCAGCTAGGTGGTGCAGTGGATAGAGCATTGGCCCTGGAGTCAGGAGTACCTGAGTTCAAATCCTGCCTCAGACACTTAATAATTACCTAGCTGTGTGGCCTTGGGCAAGCCACGTAATCCCACTGCCTTGGAAAAAACCCTAAAAAAAGTAATGGAGGGAGGAAGAGAAATACCCTGAGACCAGGGGAAGGGAAGGAAGGTTGAGGAGAATAATTTTATATGATTGGGTATACAAGCAGACATCTATAGAGACGAGGAGATGATGGGAGGAGAAATAGATCACACTTGAACCTCACTCTCATTTGAATTGTTCAGAAGGAGAATAGAGACATACATAGAGTTGGATACAGAAATATATTTCCTTCAATAGAGAAATAGTAAAGAAAAGGGTGGAGAGAGGGAATCAGGAAGAGAGTTGTCTAAGGGAAGGGACAATTAGGTGATAGTGCATAGTCTGTTAGGCCTGGAGTCAGGAAGATGAGTCCAAATTCAAGTTCAGACACTCCCTGGACAAGTCGCTTAACTCTGCTTGCCTCAATTTCCTTATCTTTAAAGTGAATGGAAGAAGGAAATGGAAAGTCACTCTAGTATTTTTGCCAAGAAAACCTCAAATGGGATCAAGGAAGTATCAATCATATCTGAAAGGACTCAACACATTAAGAAAGGGACCAATGTCTCACTTTATCCACTTCCCTTCAGCAAAATAAACTCTACCGACATACAAAAATATTGTTTTTGAGGTGGAAAAAGGAAAATCAGAGGGGGGGTGTCCATAAATTGGGGAGTAGTTGATTAAGTTGTGGTAATATACATGTAATTGAATACTATTGTGCTGAGCTCTTTTAAGTGTAATGACCAAAAAGAATTCCAGATGATAAAATGATGATAAAACCATGGATAAAAATCATGCTGGCCAAATCCTGGAAGATGAATGGAAAATAAGAAAAAAATTAACATGGCCAATGTGGGAAGTTCTCTTAACTGATTTATACATGCTTATAATGGGTTTTAGTTTTCTTATATTCTTAGTTCTTTTTTTTCATCATATTCTAAAAATTTCTTAAGGCAATGGGGTTAAGTGACTTGCCCAAGTTTACACAGCTAGGCAATTAAGTCTGAGGTTGGATTTGAACTTAGGTCCTCCTGACTCCAGGGTTAGGGCTCTATCCACTGTGCCACCTAGCTGCCCCTCAGCTCTTCATTTTTTTTAAAAATTTATTTTTATTAAAGATATTATTTGAGTTTTACAATTTTCCCCCCAATCTTACTTCCCTCCCCCCATGCCCCCCAGAAAGCGATCTGTCAGTCTTTACTTTGTTTCCATGTTGTACCTCGATCCAAATTGGGTGTGATGAGAGAGAAATCATATCCTTAAAGAAGAGAAGAGAAGTCTAAGAGGTGACAAGATCAGACAGTAAGATATCTGTTTTTTTCTAAATTAAAGGGAATAGTCCTTGCACTTTGTTCAAACTCCACAGCTCCTTATCTGGATACAGATGGTACTCTCCTTTGCAGACAGCCCAAAATTGTTCCTGATTGTTGCACTGATGGAATTGAGCGAGTCCTTCAAGGTTGAACATCACTCCCATGTTGCTGTTAGGGTATACAGTGTTTTTCTGGTTCTGCTCATCTCACTCAGCATCAGTTCTTGCAAATCCCTCCAGGCTTCCCTGAAATCCCATCCCTCCTGATTTCTAATAGAACAATAGTGTTCCATGACATACATATACCACAGTTTGCTAAGCCATTCCTCAATTGAAGGACATTTACTTGATTTCCAATTCTTTGCCATCACAAACAGGGCTGCTATAAATATTTTTGTACAAGTAATGTTTTTACCCTTTTTCATCATCTCTTCAGGGTATAGACCCAGTAGTGGTATTGCTGGGTCAAAGGGTATGCACATTTTTGTTGCCCTTTGTTTTCCAATAAAATTTAATTTTCTTGAGTTCAGATTATTTTGTTTTTGTCTTTGTATACTTAGGGGTTCAGCAAATACAGGCCTTCAGGGGAGCAAGATTCCTAATTGTACCAAGGGGCTTAAAATGGAAGACTCAATTCATGTCTCCTCCTGCCCAAATAGTCATGGTTAGCAAATTGATATAGTCAATCAGTGACTACTTGTTGGTGTCAAGGCCTATCTGGATAAAAAAAGTTGACTTTAATTTTCTCTGTTTCCATCTCTGTAATAGGTTCTGAACCGTGAACAAGGTATTCAGTGGATTAAGAAAGAGAGACTTCCAGCATTTCTAGAAAGTGATTGTTACTTTGAATACAGGTATTGTTATTTTCATGTATAAATACTTAAAATGTACTTAAATTTTTTAAAACCTAACTTTTGCTCTATTTTTTTTCAATATTCATGTCTAACTTTTAGCCTGAACTTGATTTTTTTAAAAAAAATCGATAACTCTTTTTCAGTGTGAGTGGTTTTCCTTTGTATTGTTCTGTATTTTATACATTTTTAAAAATATTATTCTCTTTTACTTTTACTTACCATAGTTCTTGAAAGTCTTTGCTCTTTCCAAAAATATCTGAGGAAAGCCAAATCTAAGAAATATGTTTCTTATTATAACTCTGAGCACTATATTCTGCAAAACTAGCAGAAATGAACTGGAATTTCATATAATCACAAAGTTGGAATGGTTTATCAGATTAATGATTATGGGTATGGATTAAGGTGGGAGAAAAAGGATATTAGGCCATACTGAAATATCACATACTTCTTTTTTCCTTGGCTTTAAAAATGCATCAGCATTTTTTATCTTAATATGTCTCAGAATTTTTTGTGTTATTTAATATTGACCCCTGCTCTGAATAATCTTTTTTTTCCTAAATAAAAAAAATATATGAAATGCCTATCAAAGACACAGAAGATGAGAGACTCTGATGGGATTGAGTTATACTGGAATTTTGCTTTCTTTCAATTCTAATGTGTCACAAAGAATGAGATTCTTTATGTTGGAAATTTTGCATTTTTCTAAGAGATTTTAAAGCTAAAGTATCCTGGAAACACAGGCAAAATGGTTTTAATTTTGGTCTTAATTAAGCAAACATCTCTGAAATTTTGAAATTTGCATCTATAAATAGGATATATGAGATGATTCAGTTGTAAACTTATTGAGCATTTGACCATTTCTGAACATGTAACCATATATGTACATTGTGTGTGTTTGTAAAATCTTATTAAATAATAACAATCAGCAAAAACAATTAAGAATTCTTGTCTTAGCTGTTCCTGAAGGAATGTATGAGAACCAGCAACAAATGCTGGCCATCAGCAGTTTCTACCTAGCCTTTATTTTAGGTCTAGATATATCTGACAGGGGCATTCTGGAGAGGGGAATACTTGGACTTGAATACATAAAATTGAATTCTTGATCTTCTCCTAAGATATGCTTTGTGTCTCATTTTTATAGTTCTTTTTTTTCTAAAATGCAGGTTAGCTAAACTGATATCACAAGTGAGATGGAGCAAATCTGGTGTGAATATGTACCTTGATCCTCTTTATAAACCCTGGGTCACTAAAAAGCCAGCCACGCCACCACCTTCTTTACTGGAAGATGAAAATGACTTAATTATGAAGAAATATTACATTTCCCTTGGCCAGGTAAAAAAAACATGCTTTTCATTTATTGAAACATATTTTTTTATGTATATGAGACTTTCATTTGTATTATTTGACCAGAAAAGGTAAACATAAAAATTCTTAAAAAACTTCTATAATATATAACAACATTATATGATATATAATTGTGCACAATCTACAATAATGCTTTCATAATACTTTTGGGTTTATTCTGAAAGGCATTTTCATACATAGGATGGTCAATTTTATTCCCATTGTAATATATAAAAGATGTATGGAATCTTCTTAAGGCAGATGGCAACGTGATGCAGTAGGTATAATGTTAGGTTTGGAGTCACAAAAACATGATTTCAAGTCTTGCTTCAGGCATTTACTAACTCTGTGACCTTTAGGAACTCAGTCTCTCTGAGCTGCAGTTTTCCTCATCGTTAAAATGGAAATAAGTGCATCAACTTCACAGGCATTATTGTAAGGATCAAATAAGAAAATGTACACAAAACAATTTTAAAACCTTAACAGTATTATATAAATGTTAGCTATTATGGACTTAATGATAGACTTTATGCTTATTTTACAAGAATTAGCCTCTTTGAGCCTGGAGGTTCTAGATGATTAGAACCACCAAGTGATCGTTTCTTGTAACTCCATTAAATCACGAAATTCATGGAAATGTTTGCAAAATGCTTTACTAAGCTCTGAGAGGGTTAAGATTTGTAACGGTGGATCACCTACACAGATGAGCTCACAGATTTAAAAATTTTTGCTTTCTAAAATACCATTTATTTCTTAATAGCCATAATTTTAAAAATGCAAGTTAGCTAGTGTCACAAATTAGATTAAATAAATAAGATACACATGTGTGTATAGGAGATCCCTCTTAGAGCATCTCTGACAAATGGTCATTCAGCTTTTGTCTGGAGTTTTCCAAAGACTTCTCTTAGATATCAAGCTCCTAGCATATATCAAGTCTTCATGTTATAGAGTTGCTGAGAACTGAGCAGTACCCCATGACTGTCAAAATCTCACCATGTATTATTTCTAATACATACATGCCTACATATATGCAGTCTCTATTATTAAAAATATTTTAGGTCTACCAGAAAGGAACAAAGACATGGTGAGTTAAAGGAAGATATATCTCATGTGGCAGGAGGAATATTGGACTTGGGGTTATCATACCTGCTTTTAAGCTCTAATTCCACCACTTTGGTTTATTCATCTTTGAAATAAGGGCATTAGACTAGGCAATATTTATTATTCTGTTTGCCTCATATTCTAGATACTTACATTTTGACTTTAAATGGTTTATGTATTTAAATCATTATAAGGTACAAAAACTATTTCTTCCAAACAACTCTAAATAATAAAAATTTATAATCCCTATTTGCTGAGGAAATTGAAGCTGAGAATTGCAGAATCTCAGCACAGGAGATACCTCTTAGAGCATTTCTGACAAATGGTCATTCAGCTTTTGTCTGGAGATTTCCTAATACTTCTCTTAGATATCAAGTTCCTAGAATATATCAAGTGCTTCATAAATGCTTATTGTGGAGTTGCTGGTATCTTCAGCAGAGCTGCTCCCACTTATCAGTACCCCTATCACTGGCAAAATCTCACCAGGTGTTACTCCTAGTTCCTATATTAGATCAACAACTACTTAAAAGTAAACTACAACCTCCCTCTTTGCCCCATTTCCTGTTCTTTCATCCTTGTCCTCAGCTCTCCCACTTTTGTTCTGCTCATTCCTTCTAGTTTTCTTTCAGAAATTCCTATTCCATATCTAACAAACTTCCTTGCATTTTGGACCTGTTCTTTTTCTGGCATTCCAAAACACCTGGTGTCCCCCAGAGGAGGGTACCTTACTATTGTGCCACCATCTCCTGCTTGGTCTCTAATCTCCTTTAGGAAGAGAAGTCCCCTGACACTGAGGTGAAGGGAAAGCATGCTATTCTACCAGTTTCCAGTCTCATCTTCTGCTTTGGGGGAAAGACACCTTCTGCTCCAAGTTCTTGCATCCTTGTTTGAACTGCCTAAGACTCTGAAAGGACTACCCAGACATCATAACACTGTTGACATTGAAAATCTTTCTAAAATTTTCCCTTACTGACTAACAAACTTCACCCCAGTCATGCCTCCCTCATCCAAGTGCTTCTGAATCCCTTATAGGTCATTCTTTAAATCCCATTCCACATCCTCCATTGCCCAATTCCTTATTCCCATTCCCCTCATCCTACCTCCGTGTTCCACTCTAAAGCTGCTTCCATTGTGCCCTCTGGAATGCCTGCTCCATAGGCCACAGACTTGCTTTACCTTAAATCTTTACTTCTTTACTTCTCTGCTCATCCACTCTCACTGATACTTGACTCCCTTCTGATAACAGAACTTCTGTGGACCCTCTTTCTAACGCGTCTTCACTTTTACTCCCACTGAACTCATTGATTGAGGAGGGAAGTTACTTTTTGTTACCCATTACCACTTCTGGGTTTCCCCCCACCATACTCTCTCCTCCTTTGAGATTCATAAAATCTACGTCTTTCATAAAATAAAAATCCTGGTAGCTGTTTTCAATAGAACTCTAGGGTATCCCCCTTCCTTTCTTAAAGCATTTAGTTTTGGGGCTCAGTCTTTCCTTATCTCATCCTAGGGGACTTTTAACATTTATCAACTCTCCTTCCGACTTAATCTTCTACCTCATGTCAGTTACATAACAGAGATGGGTCATATCCTTGATCTTGCTGTCATTCATAAAAATTTCACTTTCATGTACATGAACTCTGAAGTTCTCTTCTTGAATCATAATCAACTGTTATTTTACCTTTCCCTCTGCCTTTCAACATCATTCTTTACCTACACTCTGATCACCTTAACCCTTCAATTCTCTCCTAGCTTCTGCACTAGATACACTGTCGTTCTATTCCTATTTTGACCTCTTGGCGAATCAGTTGAATTCTAGGCTATCTTCTCTCTGAATCCCTTGCTCTCTTATCCTATTGATTATTTTGTCTTGCCAAGCCTCAGCCTTGGCTCACTCTTAACATTCACTTGTTCTTACATACATGTTACCAAAAGAAGGTGGAAAATAACATGCAACCATGCTGCCAGCCATGCAGGATCCATTGCAAATTTGTGTTATATTACCTTACCCAGACCCTCATTGCTGCTTGGCAATCCTTTTACACCTTTCCAACTCTCTTTCTCTTATTTACCACAGCAGCTCCTTCAAACCTTTTCATTCCTCTCTAAATCATCCATGCTTCTCCATTTCCCCTCTCTCTTAGCTGAGAATCTCATCTCATATTTTGCTGAAAAAAAAAATGAGAACTCATTAAGAACTCCCTCTTCTCAGGGCAGCTATATAGAGCACTGGCCCTGAAGTCAGGAGGACCTGAGTTCAAATCCAGTCTCAGACATCTAATAATTACCTAGTTGTGTGACCTTGGGCAAGTCACTTAACCCCATTGCCTTATAAAATTAAAAAAAGCTTGCTTTTCTGCCTTCCTGCTCAATTCATATCATCTAGATGTATTAGATGTATTCAAGATTATCTTTTCCTTGTCTCACGTAATGAGGTGGCCTTTCCAACCACTCTACCTGTACAAATGAATTTCATCCTACCCTGTTTCTAGCAGACTGTTCCCTTATTATCCTCCCCTCAATTATCTTCATTCTTTCTCTGTCTACTGATTGCTTCACTACTGCCTACAGATATGCCTGTGCATTCTTATCCTCCCCAAATCTGGGGCAGCTGGGTGCTACAGTGGATAGAGTACTGGTCCTGGAGTCAGGAGGACCTGAGTTCAAATGTGGGCTTAGACACTTAATAATTACCTAGTTGTGTGACCTTAGACAAGTGACTTAACCCCATTGCCTTACAAAAATCAACCACCCCCAAAATCAGGCCAAAAACAAAAACTCTTATTTGAACTATCCATCCTTGCTAACTACCATTCCATATCTTTGCTCCCTTTTGTGACTAAACTCCTTGGGAAGGACCTTTATAATAGGTGGTAACACTTTGTCTCTTCCAATTCTCTTCTTAACTTTCTACAGTCTGGCTTCTGATAGAATTATTCAATTAACATTACTTTCTCCAAAGTTATCAATGATCACTTAATCACCAAATCTAATGACCTTTTCTCAGTCCCCATCCTTCTTAATCTCCCTGCAGCCTTCACTACCATAAAGGAACTTCTTGTCTTTGATATTATCTTCTCTCTACTATTTTCTGTTTCTCCTCTTGATTGTTCCTTCTCAGTCTCTTTTTGCCAGTTCTTCATTCAGACTATGCCTAATAAGTGGGCACTGCACAAGGTTCTGTTTTGGGCCCTCTTCCATATTTGTCTTCTATACTGTTTAATTTAGTAATCTCATTACCTTACATGATTTCTATATCATCTCAGTGCTGAAGATTTTTAAATCTACTTATTTGTCCCTAACTTTCCTGGCTGATGTCTAGTCTCACATATCCAGTTGCCTATTAGAAAATAGCCATCCAAACCAATTGATTATCTTTCTCCCTAATTCCTCCATCCTTCCAAACTTTTCTACTGCTTTTGAAGGTACCACCATCCTCCCAGTTTCCCAGGCCTTACAAGCCAGATGACATCATCAACTCCTTACTATCTCCCTTATAACTAATATTACCAAGGCCTGTTAATTCCACTATTGGATATTTCTTAAATATGCCTCCTCTCCCCTCTGATCCTGCCACTACTCTGATGCAAGTTCTCATCTCCTCACACCTAGGCACTGTATATAACCTATTGGTTGGTTTGCCTGCCACAAGTTTCTCCCCACTCCAGTCTACCCTTTCATCAACCACCCAATTGGTTTTCCTAAAGCATTGATCTGACCATATCACCCTCCTGCTCAAAAAACTACAATGGCTCCTATTACTTCCTGGATCAAATATAAATACTAAGTTTGGTGGTCAAAATTCTTCATAACTCACTCCCCTCCCTACCTCTCCAATCTTCTCCCTCTTTACATTCTTCCCCCCTCTGGGATTGTGTCCCTTGCTGTTTTGAGTAAGGTGCTCCATCTTTATTCCAGTCTGGAATCCTCCCTTTCCTGATCTGTCTCCTGCATTCCTTTGCTTCTTTCATGTCCCAGCTATAATACCACCTTACATAGAAATTGTTTTCCAATATTCATTGATACTAGTGCTTCCCTCTGCTAATCATAATCTGTTTATCTGTCATGTAGTTTATGTGTGTGTGTGTGTGTGTGTGTGTGTTGATGTCCCCTCAAATACCCTAACATCCTGGTTCTTCAGTTGTCTCCCCAAATCCTTTGACCAGGGAAATTTGAACCCTTGATCTCATCACCTGCAAAGTGAAGTTTAGAAATCCCTATTCCATTTCACCTTTGTCTTGCCCCTCCTAAAACTATTCTTCATCTTCACTGTGACTTCATATCCCTCTACTCTTCTGTACTGTGACATGCCATCATCCCTGTTCTGACTTCACTTTGTGCACTTCCCAATCTTGGTTCTATTGCTAATTAATTCAGCTCCTCCTTGTTCTCTTGTCCCATCCCTATTCATGCCATACCAAATTCCAGCTCTGTATTACCACCCCCATTCTCCTTTTCCATTCCTTCTCACATGATAAATGAATTGAGCTGGAGGAAGTCAAACTGAGCTTTCTAGGTCCACTATAAATTCATGTTATCTAAGCTCAAATGGATTTCTATTGCAGCAAGGCAATCCATTCCATCTTCCTTAATTGATTTCTGTTTCAAACTTTTTCATTCTTATACCATTCCTTTCTCTTTCTCAGTTGAGGACCTTATCTTATGATTTTTTGAAAATATGGATGTCATTAATTTAATGCTCTAGTGGTAAAAATTTGACTTGATTCTGGAAAGAAACTAGATACAAAAAATCATTTACACATGTATATATTTTTATGATAATACTACTTGTATATAGCCTAAATAGCTTAGGTGAATAACTAGAAGGATTAAATATGAGAAATATTAATGGTGCATGTTATTACTACTGGTCATAACTTCCTTCAGTAGAAATACAGAGTTGAATGACTCCTAGGTAGAAAAAATTTTAAAATAGTACTTTGTGTTACAGAAAAGAACAGGAAACAAAATGTGTATTCCCCAATTAGGAAATGGATATACAAGTTAAGATATGTGACTGTACTGGAAAGTCATAGTTTAGGAGAAACCTGGAAAGACTTGTATGAACTGATGCAGAGTGGAGTGAACTGGAACCAAGAGAACAATATAGTTTGATAACCACAATAATGTAAGGGAAAATAACTTTAAAAGACTTCAAAACTTATCAAAGCAGTGATTAATCTTGTCTTCAGAAGAATGAAGTTGAATCATGCCTTCTACTTCTTGGCAGAGAAGTTTTGGACTAGATCAAGAGTCACTAAAGTATGGTCTGAGGACCAATTCTTGTATTCTTTATGTTTTTGTACAATGGTGAACTAAGAATATCTTTTACATTTTAAAATAATTATGGTGCTTAAAAAAATATAAAAGCCAAGGCTGTGGGCTAGATTTGGTTTCCTAATCTCTAGACTATATAGAATGAGATAAACATTTCTGGAGAATAACTAATGTATTGATTTGTTTTGCCTGATTATACTGTGTTTTCTTTTTTATAGATTGCAGAGAGGGGAGCTAGTAGGAGATAGTGGCACCTAGGTGGCGCAGTGGATAGAATGCTATGCCTAGATAAGACCTAACTTCTTGAGTTCAAATGTGGCTCACTTATGGGCAAATTTGAACCCTTGATCTCATCACCTGCAAAATGGAGTTTAGAAATCCCTATTCCATTTCACCTTTGTCTTACCCCCTCCTAAAACTATTCTTCATCTTCACTGTGACTTCATCCCTCTATTCTTCTGTACTGTGACATGCCATCTTGGGCAATTCACTTAATCCTGTTTGCCTGAGTTTCCTCATCTGTAAAATGGACTGGAGAAGGACATGACAAATCACTCCAGTAAATTTGCCCAAAAAACTTGGAAATGAGTCATGAAAAGTTGATAATGACTGAACATGACTAGACAATAAGGGAAAGGAATCGTGGATAATGAAAGCTATATGGAAAAAGAACAGGGAAAAAAAGAGCATCAATGAAATGATTAAAATACAGAAGAGAAAAGAATATTCAATAGATAGATAGAGATGATAGAAGATAATTAAACATTACTATGTCCTTAATTTGACATACACAAACTATGTAGCAAGATTACAGGTTGAAATTCATTCTTTTCTATTCTTTATGATACTGAAATGTTCATTTTTAGTTTATAATAATATATAAAGTAAAAAAGGTCATTCACCACAAACTTCTTTTCCCTTTCATTACATCTCAAAACCCCTTGACATCATCTCTCACTCTTTTCCTTCTCCTCTTTACATTAAGGCTAACTCTCTACAAGTGGGTCATTGGTCTCACTCCTTCCAGCAGATTGACTCCCCCCCCTGCCCCCAACCTAGGTCTTTCCATTTCTCTCCAGTCTTTTAATTTCTCTTATTCACTGGTTCCTTCCTTGCTATAATCACACTCAAATGAAAAAATTCTCATGTATTCTCTCAAGTTATCCTACATTATGTGTAGGAATGAAGTGGCATGAGGTCAGAGGGAGGAAAGTGAAGTCAGAGCAGGGGTGAGCTGAGAAAGAACTAAGGAGTAGAGGAATTGGAGGTGTCAATGACAGGTTTAGGAGAGATAGAACATAGACCCAGGGTCATACTCTATATATGTTTGTGTGTGTATGTATGTACGTATGTGTGTATGTGAGTAAATCAGATAAGTCAAGGTAAGAGGAAGACCAGCACAGAGCAGTGTCACAAAACCCCAGAGAAGAAAGAGGATTAAGAAAAGACCACCTTCTCAGGCAATTAAGAAATCATTAGAAACTCTCTCATTGTCTCATTAGAAACTCTCTCATCAGCTCCCAAAGTCACACAGGTAGTAAGAGTCAACCTCGGGCAAGTCACTTAACCCTTACTACCTCTCATCCAGGGTCATCCCCAGTTGTCCTGATTCCCATCTGGCCACTGGACCCAGATGGCTCTGGAAGAGAAAGTGATGGTGACTTAGCACAGACCCCTCACTCAAATCCAAAAATCTAAAATCCAATTCTGGAAAACCAAGATATCACCTAATATAAGAAAAGAGAGGATGAGTGAAGGGAATAGAACCAAGAGAACAATTTACACTTGAACATTATGAGATGAACAACCTTGATGGAAGCAACCCCTCTCAGCAGTCCAGAGAGCTAGGACAACTGCATTTGACAGATTATGGGCTATATTATCCCCAACCAGAGGAAGAAATACAAAACAAAACACAGGGAAAAAAAATGAATCTGATGAACACTTAATAAAAAGTTATCCCTTATGCATTTCTTTCCCTTAATTCTAATTCCTCATACCAAAAATTACTAATTTGTAAATATGTTTAACAAAATGTATATTTAAAATGCTAACCTTACTGTTCCCAACTGAGGGTATGGGGGTGGAAGGGAGGGTGGAGGGAAACTTTGTAACTTGGAAATATGCAGGTACAAATGGCTGGAAATAAATAAATAAATAAATAAATATTTTGTAAAAGGAAAAGAGGAGTGGTCTTAGCAACAAGGGGGTCCTGACATCTCTAACTTGACTGCCTTCACTCTCACAGCTACCTCCTAGTTGAAGGCCTGTCACCTCTTACCCACATTATTGCTTAGCTTCCTAATTGCTGTTCCTTTCTCAAGTCTCTCTCTATTCTAATCCTATATGTTACTGCCAAAAGAATTTTCCTTAAACATAGCACTATGTAATTCTCCTACTCAATCACCTATGACTTCCTTTTGTCTTTAAAATAAAATGTAGACTTTTTTGTTTAGCTTTTAAAGCCATATACAATCTCACCCCAATTTACTTTTTTCTGCTTATTTTTATATTACTCCTTATCTATATTCTGTATTTCAACCAAATTGGTATCCTTTCTGATCTTCACTAAAATTACTACATCTCTCATATGTGTCCCATCTTTGGGATATCCCATCTGCATGGAATTTCTTTCTTCATGTGACACTGCTCAGCACTGTCTTCTGTATTTAGTTTTTCCTGATCCTCCCTAATCACCCAAACCAAATATATTTATTTTTTTAATTTTTTATGCTACTTACCTTCACACACACACACACACACACACACACACACACACACACACACACGAGACCTTCAGATAAAAGTATGCAGTTGCTTATCCAGAATTTCATTGTGGATCTTTTAAGATCCTTCCCAACTTTTTAAGACTTAGTCTTCTTTGGTAACCACACTAGTCTAGATTCAAAAGAAAGAATATATATATATCAAAATATGTGCTTTTTTATTTTCTAGTCTACTGTTACTCAGACTCAAGAATGGTTTACAAAAGCAAAACAAAACCAGTGCACAGTAACAACCTCATTACCTACTTGCATGATCACATCTAGGATTCAAGACAAAGCCCTTGAGGGTAAGCAGTAGTGGTTGATTTCTAAACAACGAAAATATTGAAGTTTGAGCTATTCTTTAGTCTTAACTATTTCTTGTTCTAATGTTACTGCATGTCATTTTTTGGTTAAAATGGTGGAGTTTAAAAAGGAACGTTTCCCTCTTTCCATATTCAGCCCTTCCTTATAAGGTGAGATTTTCAAGAGTCTGGACAAATCTCCTAGATTATTCAACTATGTGAGGGTTCATAAATCTGGGCCCTATGAACTTTTTTATAAGAACAATTTCAATATAACTGGTTCTTTATGCATTAAAAAAAATTCTGAGAAGTGGTCCACAGACTTCACCAGACTGCCAAAGAGGGATTCATGATGCAAAAAAAGATTAAAAACCCTGGGCTTGAGGGTAAGATACCTGTCATGGAGAAAGATGTGGTTTTGTTAAGGTGCAAGTCTAGAAAGAGGAATACAAGGGGCAAGTCTAGAATTAGGTGTGGAGCTCAGCCATTGTTCACCCTATTATTTTTATCTTAATCCCTCTGAATAAAATATAGTCTGTACTCCTCAGTTTCCTAATACTGTTTATTCTCTATTGGATTCTTTGTCCTACAACTAAACTTATATCTAGTTTAAGGGAAAACTTAGATCAAAAGATATGTGATTCTATGAAATCAGTTTAGATCAAAGATATGTGATTCTATGAAATCAGTCTGCCAACTCCTATGATTCTTGGATACAAGGTTTTCTCTGCTGCTTAACCCCCAATTTGGGAATATGAGGGAATAATTGGCAGGGAAACTAGTCAGTGACATTTAGGGACTCTCTTGTTTGTGTATATACATACATACATACATACATATATATATATATATACATATATATATGTCTCTGGGGCTTATGTATGTAGCAAGTAATTAATATATGTTTGTTGAAAGTATGAAAGTAAAGTAGAAGCATTATTGTTAACTCCTTTCTTAACTTTCCTCAGTGCTAAAATTCTGAGTTTATACTTGAATTTAATAGTTTAGTAATAGTAATAATAGAACTTGAGCAAAAATTTCCCTCCTAGGTTAAGATAAGGAAAGTGTACCTCCATTGGATTTATAAGAGATCATTCTCTTAACACTGAATTGGGGATTAAACCCACTAATACTGATTGAGACATAAACGATGTTATTTCTGATACCAATAGAACATAGTGTGTGGAATAAAATAAGGAATGTATTTTTTACTGCTTTGAGAAAGGAAGGAAGAGGGGGATAGAGTAATTCTAGTCACAAATATAAAGCCTTTATTTTGAAGGAATTTGGGGGGGAAATTGAATGTATATCTACAGCCTATCTATAGAGGGGACCATTCATGAAGTGAGAATGAGGATAGCTTGCTTGTTGTATTGGTATCCATCATATCCATGAAGGCATCTAGAAGAAAGTTTCTTTCTCTTATGGAACTCCCAATGACAGTTTTCTTGGAAGGTGTGGACAGGAGCTGTTATATAAAATGCATAAATGCTTCTTAGGTTGTGATTGATTGATATTCTTGGAAAGAGACTGATGAGATTACAGATCTGTTGATCTATGTTTGTGCACAGGCCTTATGCTATTCAAAAAATTTTAACTTTAATAACTTAGGTTGTAAAGATTATTAAGGTTATTTAAAAAACCTCATCTTTCTGGTAAAAGTGGTTAAATATTCTTTTCTTAGCTTGTCATAGGAAAAGACCATAAGAGGCCATTAGCTTCTTCATACAAGATGAAGAAATTGATTGCTCAATATAACATAAGTAGTAAGTAATAAAAAATGAAGGTTTTTGAACCATGTTCATACCTCCAGAACCAATATTTTTCCCTCTATACTACATTGTCCTTCAAAGTATGAAATGTTCATATGTGAACTTAAATTGTTATAGACAACAGACACAGTTTACTTTTCTGTGTGAAATTCTTTTCATTTCTCATAGGATATAAAATTGCATATTTAGTTTAGTTGTAAAACACAGGTGTCAAAAATATGGTATGTTAACATTTAGTTTATTAAATATATAATGCATATTTAATATAGAATCTCATGTCTAAACCAACCTAAACTACTTAAGTTTAAAGTTCTTTAAGGAATCATAAAAACCTCTCCCTGTCATCCACGTAATAAAACAGTTTTATCTAATGGTCTTTTTCATGATTAATGATTTAATGTAGAAAATGATGACATTTTTGTTGACTATGTGAAGAAAGATTCAACTACTACTTCTGGATCAGCAATAGAAACTTTTAATCAAGAAGGATCTGTATCTATTAAAGACACTTCTTCTCATGCTCTTATGAGAATTTATTTGGAAAGACAGCAGGAGACCCTTAAGGATTTGGAAGTAGTTTTCCCATCACTTGAGGAATTTGCAATGGCTTATACAAACTTTGTTATGAAATTAGCAGTGTCAAAACTTGTTCAACGACCATTTTTATACAATGAAGAAGATATAAACTTTAATAATGTTTCACGAGTGATGATTCAAGATCAGAAGGAGGATGTTGAAAAGAAAATGTCAGATTTTTCTCCAGAAATTGAAGAGAAAGAATTTGATGAGAATTTGGAACTAGTGAGTTTATATTCAAGAAGTGAAAGTATTGGGTCAGATGCCAGAGCTGATTGGTGCATTTCCCATAAGACTTATGACATTGGCACAAGAAAAGAGTTTGAAAGATTTAAGAAGTTTATAAAAGGGACACCAGGAGAGAAATGTCGGTGGCTCTGGATGGATATTGAAAGATTAAAGGTTCTTAGAGATTCTGGAAGACGTCAAAGGTATTTTTCCTTTTTTTATTAAATTACTATTTTTCAAATAAAAATGTTTATTTGGGTTGTTTTTACTTTCTAGTTCAATAAATATTTTAACTCTAAAATAATTGGTACTCTGAGAATAAATGATCATTATTAGAAATTGAAATTATGATGGTTATTAATGCTAGTTTTCTCTAGGATTCTGATTTTTATAGTCCACAGATAATAAAAAAAAATTCACTTAATTTGTAAAATAGTTTCCCAGAAGAGCTCAAAAATATTTCCATGTTTGTTATTTTCAGCCTTATACCTTTCCTGTGGTCAAAGTTTTGTTTTCCTCCTTTTGTAAGTAAGGAAACATACTCAGAGAGGTAAATATCTTTTCCAGGGTTACAATCATTATTTTGACCAACTCTTTTCTCTGATAGTCTTATAGCAATCTTGAGGAGACTTCTTTTCACACTAGGACGTTAATATTTTCATGTGCTGTTAGATTGCCATGGTAAAAGGAAGTAAAACTTATGCTATCCCAACAAGTACCTGTATGTCTATCTGGTCCTTGCAGTGGGGGGGGGGGGGGGTTAAATGAACTTAGTCTTCACTGAGCTACTCTGGAGTGGATTAGTTAGAAACATCTTGCTAGATTGCTTCTGACTGGGGGGGGGGCCCTTCTTAGTCAGACTTCTAATAACTGAGCCAGAGTCTTTGAAAGGTGAAGATAGATAGATCAGACTATAACTTCTATTGAGATATCTAGTCTGAGTATAATTATTTATTATGTTTTCCCATTGAATTTTTTTGAGGGTATATAGGTCACAGAGGTAATTTTTACCCAGAATCCACAATGACACCACAATGGTTCCAAAGTGTTTACTTGTAGATTGTGAAAAATCACTACTCTAGGCCTATAAACATTTCTAATGTGGATGAGACATTTCTGGAAGTCCTTTCTAGTCTTTTTTCCTCCTAATTACTCAGGAACTTAATTGTCAGCACTTTTTCCAGTCTCATGATATTAAGGCTTCCCATAAGTAAAAAAAAAAAGTTCTTCCTCACAAAAGATTGGGACTCCTGGATTCAAATTTTGATTTTAATATAATTTTTAGATTATCTGGATGTTTGGAAATTATAGGTTTTCTACTAATCTTGATAGAAATTTTATGTTCTTTGTGTTTCCTTTCATTATAGACACCTAGAGAAGATGAGAAAATGCTATCTAGTGAGTAGTGGAGAGTGCTATCTCACTCCAGAAGTATTAATAAAACTTGATTTAAAAGATGGATCTTTCTGGAATGAACCACATTTGAGATGCATTCAGGCTGAAGTTTTGAAACCCTTACTTCAGTATTGGTAGGAAAATTGAAGCTTGAATTATAAAGCTATTTAATTTCTCTTCCTTAGACTTTGTAGGAAACTTGTTTTTCACAGATATAGAGAATTCTGAAATGGTAAAATCTGATTGCTTCACTTAAACTTTTTCCTGAATAACATCCATAGATTTCTCCCAAAGGTTCTAATTTTAAAAATTTAAAAAAGTCGGATGAGCAACTTCCTGATTGTTATCATGTTTGAGACCACATGGTATAGACCAGAAATCATATAATGTTCTCTGTAACTCAGTGACTAACTCTTTGCATCTGATCTATTTACTCTCTATACCTCTTCACTTGTTATGACCTAATATATCTTCCTGTCAAAGCATTCTTTCAATTGTTTTAACTTCTTGCAAACTATATCAAACATTTCTCTTCTTCCATCTTCCACATAAATGGCAAAATGGATTTCCTTAAGTGTATTTCTGATCATTCAGTTGCCTATTCAAATGATTCCCTATTGCCTCAAAAAAGGTAGAAATTCCTCTATTTTACTTTTAAAGCCATTCACAATTTGGCTCCCATCTATCTATCTAGCATCATCATAACACTTTTTAATTACACTGTGGTCCAGCCAAACTGAGCTTCTATCTATTCCTCCTTTTTATCTATTCCTGTTACTCCATCTCCCATTTCCATTTCTTTGGCTAGATTATATTCCTCCTTCACTTCTGCTTCACAAAAGTCCTCACTTCCTTTAAGACTAATTTCTACCTCTTTTACAGAGATTTTTTTAATATGAATCTTTTAACCTGATAACATTTTACTCCACAAACTACCTTGTATTTTGTATTTATTCTGTATAGATTCATTCAACTAGTATCTATTTGTTTTCTCCCCAGTAGAATATAATCACCTTGAGAAGATACTTTTAATTTAATTTTGTTTTGGCGTCCCCCGTTCCTAATATAGTGCCTGGACCTTAATAAGGACTTGCTTGATTGAAAACAAAAACTTTAGGAAGAGGTTCTTGATATAGGATTGTCATAGAGATATGACAGTTTATGAGCAGTTTAAAGTACTCTCATATGGGGGTTACAGTTGCTCTCCCAGAGTCCAGAAAGCAAAACTATCAGTAGTGAGTGAAAGTTGCAAAAAAGTAATTTAGACTTGATTAAAGGAAAAATTTCCAAAAAATTAGAATTATCCCAAAGTGAAATGGGCTAGTTTAGGAGTCACTGGATTCCCTGCCATCTGAAAGGAAAGACTAGATGACCACTTGCTCTTTTTTTTTTTTTTTTTTTTTGCCAGGGCAAATGGGGTTAAGTGGCTTGCCCAAGGCCATACGACTAGGTAATTACTAAGTGTCTGAGACCGGATTTGAACTCAGGTACTCCTGACTCCAAGGCCGGTGCTTTATCCACTGTGCCACCTAGCCACCCCCTAGCACTTGCTCTTTGTATAGAGAGTCCTAGACTACATGACCTCTGAGGAAGCTCTCTAGTCTGAAAGTCTTTGATTCTGTGAATTCACCAAATACTGTAGAGAACAATATGAGTAAAGATTGAATAGGATAAAGCATAAGACAGCAGGATAAGGTCAGTCGGAATTGATACCAGATTGTAGAGCAGTTAAATACCAAAGGAAAGACTATGTGAGTTGTGAGTTAACTCACTTGTCCCAGATAGTTACCTCATCCTTGATTTGACATACACATATTGGGTAAACATGCTTCATCACCTTTCTGCATTAGTGACAAAAGATGCCAAAATATTGGCTTCTGCTGTTTTTAGAATAGGATATTGACCACTCTCAATCAATTACAGATATTCCAATTGCTGATTTTTCTCTAGTCCCATCACCCCACTTGGCTTTCCAGCACTAGAATCATTATCATGCCATCGCTACTGGAAGAGGTGTGCATTAAATCTACCTGTGGCTGCATTCATCACTTGTAACTTTCCAGACTCTCATATTCCTCCCTGACTGGCATTCTCCTATAAGTCTTTTATATATATAAGTCCCACTGCTAGAATGTAAGTTCCTTGAGGGCAAGGACTCCCTTCAGTCTTGTTTTTATATTGTTAAATAAACACTTTTTCACTTATTTACTAATTTTAGTCAGTAAACATTTATTAAGCACCTTCTTTGTGTCAGTTGTTGTTCTAAGTACTGAGGATGCCAAGAAAGACAAAGGATAGTCCCTGTTCTCAAGGGGAAGATCACTCATGAAAAAAAGCCAACCCAGGTGGATTTACCTTTGCATGGATGGGGCATTCTGAGGTCCTGCAGTGGGGGTGGGAAATTCTGAGATGACTGAGATGAATCACCGGGTCTCTCCTACACTCCATTTAGAGAGAGGGTATACTCATAAGCTTTCAGAGTTGAGGGGAACTTACAAGATGGTTGGTTTTTGGAGACAGTGAGGAAGTCTAGGAGAGTAAAACAGGTGGGATGTAATCATTTTATTTATTTATTTATGAAGTAAAGGCAGATTTGTCTTATACTAAATTCTTCTCTATTTGTGCAATTCTAATATTTTTTATTCACCTTTTAATGATGAGCAGTAAAAAAAAAAAAGGTAGGGATGACCAGGCATGGATCATGGACTCTCAGGGCTGGAAAAAAACCTTAGAAGTCATTGAGTCTAACTCCCCTTCCCTTGTCCCTGAGGACAATAGATTTGGGCAAATTTTTATTAAACTACCTAAAAATCATGATTTTTTTTTTAAAAAGGACTGAACACTATTATATAATGTAAACTATAAACAAAACTGCCCAGTTCTATTAAAACCAGAGGGCAAAAGTGAAAATAGAATCTACTAATCATCTACCCAAAAGGAACCACAAAAGGACTTGCCCAAGACCATTCAGGAAATAAATGACAGAGCTGGAATTTAAACTCGGGAATTGTGACTAAAAATCCTGTGTTTTTCCCACTGTAGCAGATAAGATAAGATGTAGAAGATAAGAGGGCAGGGATGACTCTAGTAGTTGGAGCCAAATTGGTACATTGTAAATTTTGTAGACTTTTGATAATGACCAGGAGTCTTTTATTAAGACCTTCTTAAAGTTGCATTTCTCCCAACAGGGGGCCTAGATTCTGTGTAACACATAAGTATGAAATAAAAACTGCCAGTGCTGAGCTGAAATTCTGGCATTCCCGCCAAGAGCAACCAAGGAAAGATATTGATCCTTTCCCACAAATGGTGACACTTTTACCACTAAGACCTAAATCTTGCATGCCACAGATGCCTTCATTAAAGGTGAGTTGGACTGTTAAGGTCATTATTGTGAAGTCTGTATTAAAAAAATTCATGTTTGGTTCATATGTTATATCTTCATCAAGTTTAATCATAAAAATCTTTTAAGAATATGTATCTTGAAATAACTAATAAACAAGAATAAAATGTAATGCCATGCTTTATATATATATATATATACATATACATATACATATATATATATATATATATTTTATATATAATAATGTTTGTTCTTCATTCTCAAAGAATTACCAGGACATCAGGGAGTTGATGTCATGACAAGCACATAAATTGGATTTGAGTGCTAAGTCACCAGCCTGGGTCCAGTGACCAGATATGAATCAGGACAACTGGAGATGGCCCTGGAGGGGGGCAATCAGTTATTAAGTGATTTGCCCAAAGTCACACAGCTAATATATGGCAAGCGTCTGAGTCCAGATTTGAACTCCCTTCTTCCTGACTCCAAGGACAGTGCTCCATCTACTGCACCATATAGATAGATAGATAGATAGATAGATAGATAGATAGATAGATAGATAGATAGATACACATTTATATGTATGTATATAAATTGAGCACCCATGTCTTTCTTAGTTTCAAGGATGATCAGAACTTTGCTTCCTTCTGCCTTGGATTTTATCCTGGCTATCTTTTCTTAACCTTTTGATTAGTTGTAGGTACTTGGTTTAGCCCTGTTCTAACAGGGTTTGCCTTTCTCAACCTGGGCATCTCTGTTCATCCCTCCTACTTCTCCCTTTTCTGCTTCACACAGTTGTCTGACACCTTGGGAAAAATCTATCCTCAGGTCAAATTTCCATAGAAAACAATAGCTGACCTGAATTCCTTCCTCTGTGATTTATATGCTCCCATCCTATCATTCTTTACCCTCTCCCATGATTCTGAAGACTATTACCTTTATTTCCTATATCCTGTTCTAGATCTCTCATTGATCCCTTACTCTCATCTCCTCAATCCAATCTCAAGTCTTTCTCTCTTGCTTTTGTAATATATTCTCTTTTTATTCCCTTTATTTTTCCAACTACATGTAATGGTAGTTTTCAACAATCTTTTTTTTTTTACATTTTTTTCCCCTCCCTCTCTTCCCTCTCCCCTCCCCCTGACAGAAAGCAATGTAACATGAGCTCTTCATTTATAACCATACTAAACATAGACCTTTATCATTCATATTGTGAAAGAAGAATCACATCCAAATGGAAGAGATAAAAAAATAACATAATTTATAAGACAATTTTCTTTTACAAATTGAAGATAGTAAATTTTGGTCTACATTTAAACTCCATAGTTCCTTCTCTGGATATTGATGGCATTCTCCATCTTTTTGTAATATATTCTAAAGTCTTTTCTTTTCGGTTTAAGCTCCCAGGTCATATGTAATCCTGAACGTGTGGTGCTTTGGTCTTTGAACTGTTTCCTTTTCAATGTTTTAAATATTTTTTCTCTGATATCAGAACTCTGAATTTTTCCTATGGCTTTGTTTTGGGGTTCCTTTCAGGGAGATGATTTGTGTATTCTTTCTACTTTACTTTGCCCTCTGCTTCTAATAGAACTGGACAGTTTTTGTTTATGATTTACATATTTCATTATAAAATAGAGTGTTCAGTTCTTTTTTTTAAAATCATGGTTTTTATTTAGTTTAGTGATTCTTAAACTTCCTCTCCTTGACCTGTTTTCATGTTAATTGTTTTTTACATCAGATATATTATATTTTCTTTATTTTTGTTTTAATATTTCTTATTGCCTTATGGAGTCATCGATTTCTGTTTTTGTTTTTTTTTCTAGTTACAGGCATCTCTTCTACTTGGATAAAATATCATTTTTTCTTTTAAAGTATTCTTAAATTTTTTCAGAGCTTTTATTTGATTTTTAGTTTTTTTGATTTTTTTTCTCATGAAAAAATCCATTTCTTTGTTAATCATCACTGTTCATTTGACAAACAAGTCATATGATATGTTTGCTGACTAAGGTGTTTGCTGGGTTCTTTTGGGTTTCCTTGTTAAGATAATATACTTACATTTATTTAACTTCTGAATAAACTAATAGTTGATGTTGACCACGTTCCAAGTTTATTAAATAACCTAGGACTAAATCTTTCTAAAATTATAATCTACATCATTTGGTCGTGATTATTGTTATTGTTTGTTCTTGTTTTTAGCTAATTCTTATTGAGTCTGGAGTCAAGAAAAACCTGAGTTTCCATCTGGTCCCAGACATTTACTAGCCATGTAATCCTTGAAATTAGCATCATTTATCCTCTCCATTTCCTTATCTGTAAAATGGTTGTGATGACAGAATCTACTTCCCAAGTTGTTGTGAGGATAAAAATGAGAATATATTTATAAACTTTAAATCTCTTTATAAATGATGCTGTTACTACTATTGTAAAGTGAGTTGTCCATTTATATTTTCAGGTCTCAGCTTTCCAAATCTACTTCACCATTAACTGAGGGTTTCATCTTTTTCTTTTTAATTTTTTAAATTCTAGGTTATCTGTGTGAGAATAGTTCCTTTTCCAAGAGTAATAATGACTAAGTACTAGACACAACTTTTTACTCTATAATCATAAAATGGCATTTTTGTTACTTACTGACTATGATGATCATAGTTTTTTTAGTTTCTTTTTAAGGTTCAAAAATTTGTGGTCTTTGATCTCCAGGAGGTTAAACTAAAATATTCTTAAATAATTGTTCTCTTTATATAATTTTAAAATCTAGGAGATGTTAAGCATGCTTATTATGTAGGGCATTATATTGTACATAAAAGATAAAGTAGATTTTTGTTCTGCAGCTGCTTAACTTATAAGAGGAGCTAACATTCTTATAAATGCAAATCTTTTAGTAATTAGAACAACAATAATGAAGTTATGATATCAAAAGAAAGAAGATATAGTTTTGCAATGGCCTGAAAATGTTCAGGTTTTCTTCAAGAGTCTTAAGGCAATTTTTTTAATCTACATATTCTAAGAGAAGAAGAATATTTCTCTGTAAAGTTGAATATTTTGGAGGGAAGGATATACTCTATTTCCAATACAAATGGGCTTCTATGGGCTAGTTATCCAGTTGATTTGGATAGAAAGAAATCTTTAACTATATTGGTGCAAGGATGTATATAAGGGAAATGATATATGTGAATCCTTAAATAATTTAATATAGATCTGAGGATTAGGGTTCAAAGTGGAAATATTTTCTTCCATATATTCTTTCACATTGTACATCATACTATCTCTTTTTAGAAGGAAGAGTTGCTTCAACCACAAACTTTGAAATCTGTCAGAAAGTATTCCAACAAATCTGTAAAAGCAAGCTCAGCAATTAGAAAATCAGTGGTGATGAATGAGGTTCCTAATGAAACTTCGGAACAGGACCAAGCTGGGAAGAGGTGGGTACAATTACAAAGGAAGTCTCTGTTCTCTTTTTTCACTCAAGATAATATTGGGAATGGAAACAGGTGTGTTTCCATTATCTGAAAATCTCATTTGTTTGAAGGATTTTCATATTCAATAGAAAATGAGAATTGAGTGGTGTTGGATGAAGGTTCTTATGTTTAAGGAGTAAATATTCCTACATGTTATTTCTGCATGTGAGTGCATACTACTGATGGATGGGTATAGAGATTACTAATATCAAAGGGAGAGTCCTTTGTCTTACTTAACTTGTCTTAAGAACTCTCAGAGTATCTTGCTCTTAAGTAGCAAATAGTAATACTGTCATTTCATTTTATTTTTTATTATTTTTTCTTTGCCCATTGCCTATCCTTTACCATCAATGAATTTTATTTCTAAAAATTGTTATTTTCAATTAAGTTCACCAAACAGTTATGAAGTATCTACTGCATGTAAAGCACTATGTTTAAGTGCTGAGAATCAAAGAGCAAAAAAAGGACCTGATTTAAAGGAACTTACATTCTATTTGTGTAAATGCACAGAGAGCAGAAGATGGGAATACAGGAAAGGATTAATAGTTCAGTTTTGTTTTCTCCCTAGCAGAATGTAAGCCTCAAGGGAAGATTTTTTTGTTTTGTTTTGTTTTCCTAGCCAGGCAAGTAATAAATACTTATTGATTTTAATTTGAGTTTAAATTAAACATTTAAATGAATACGTGAAAATAGTATAAATAATATTAAAAAGACAGATGGAAGTCAAGTTGTGGAATCACTGAATATATTTGAATAGTAAAGTGTTATGGTCAGAATGAATTAGAGGAAAGACTAAAGGCAGGGGAGAGCATTTGGGAAGTTTACCTAAGACCAGGAAAAACATAATCATGTCCTGTACTAGGATGATGGATGGGGAAAGAAGGGGACTGGTGTGAGAAATGTTTGAGGTAATGGTTGAGTAGATGGTTGAGGTAGAGTGGACAATATCCTTGCAACTGATTAGAATTGGGGGCAAAAGGGAGAAAAAAGTCAAGGTTGTGTACCTGGGTGAAATGTAGATGATGAGTGATATGGGACAGGAGATCAAGACAGAGTCTGAGACTTTGTAGATCTGTGATGTGATAGTATCAATGGCTTTTGACTTTGGTGAGAAGGGCCACCTTACATCAGTGACTGGAGTAAGGGCAGAGAAGCTTCAAGATAATGTCAAGAGACTGGGAAATGAAAAGATGTTCATCATGGCAACTGTCCTCTCTTTTGTTATTAAAATTTCAAGGCCTTTCATAAAGCAAATGGCAAAAGGTGAAGATGAGGGATAGAAGAGATTTGGAATAGTCTCTGGAGAGTGAGATAGTGAATCATTTAGGAAGGTGAAAAAACATTAAATTGTTGCAGCTCTTGAAAGGAAATAATGTGTAACCAGTCTGGAAAGATTGATGAGATCCAGGTTGCAAGGAGCTTTAAATAAGTAGAGGTTGTTTTTTAATCCCAGAAAATATTTACTAGAGTTACTAGAGATTCTTGAGTAGAGGAGTGATATGGTTGGTAAACCTATGATTTGAGAATACTAGTTTGGCAATTGTGTGGAAGATGGATGGATTAGAGAAGGGAGAGACTAGAGACAGAGATACTAATTAGAAGGCTATTGATTACAGTGGTCCAGGTGAGTAATAATCAGGGCCTGACTAGTGTGGTAATAGAGGGTGTAGAGAGAAAGAGACAGATATGATAGAGAATTTAAGAAAGAAGAGGAAAAGGCCCAGATCAAAGTCCTGGGATTATATTTACACATGGGGAGTAGAACATGGATGATGATCCTGAATTGTAGATTGAGAAGTATCAGTTAAAAAGGTAGGAAGAGAATCATGATGGATCAGTGTTGTAAAAATCAGGGAAGAAAAAGTAGACAGAGAGAGCAGGTTGTCAACAATGTTGAATGCTTCAGTAAAGTCAAGAAGGAATAAGATGAATGAAAAGGTCTTGGATTTAGCAATTAAGAGATCATCAGTTCAAATCTGGCTTCAGATCCTTGCCAGTTACTAATTATGTGAGCCTTGGCAAGTCAATTATTCCCAACTGCCTTGCAAAAAACCCCCAAACCCCAAATAAACAAAAAAGGAGATCAGTGATGTTGGAGAAAATAGTGGTAGAAACAGAATCCAGATCACAGGGTTGATGAATGGGTGACAGAAAGGTATTAAACATAAACTCCACTTATTTTAGTTTTTTGCTTTGAACTGATACTGTATTAATAGTTTAAATGTCACACTTACAAATCATAGACCAAGCAAAAGAAACAGGAAAGAATGAATTCCAAAGTTTATGATTCTTAGAATCTTAGAAATGAATGATTTCCCATATTTATAGTCTTTGTAACTTGTTAATAAGGATGGTCTAATAAATAATAGTAAAAGTAAGAATTTTTATCAAATGCAAAGATTTTAAAAACAATTGAACTCACTGAATTTTAAAAAAAATTGCATTATTTTGGTAATAATATGGGTTTGTTACATTATAGTATTGATAGTGAAAATGAGTTTTAATGATTTTTTAACCCTCCTGTTACTTCCAAATATAATTTCTTTTCTCAGTATGGAACTTACACTTTTAAGGAAAAACAACCAAGCAAAACCAACTGATAATGTGTCCCTTTTTGAATAACATTTGTAATGTCCTGTACCCATGGGCTCCCCCCACCCCCGACTTCTGCTGGGAGAAGTGAGAGCTATTGTATTTTATTTCTCTAGGACTAAGATTGGCTATTATAGTTAGTCAGACTTACATTTTATCTATTATTGCAAATAATGAAATACTGTTTTAATTTTCACTATACTATTATTTAAAAAACATTGTGAGATAATAGATGAAATATAGTGCTTTAATGGGTGTCAACAAGACTTGGGTTCATATTCTATCTCTGATACTTACTGGTTATATGACCCCCTAACCTCTCTGATCTTCAGGAAATTCTCCAAGACACAATTATAATTTGTGATATGAGTAAGTGAATGAAACTCCCATATAAAATCAACAATAGATTTCTTCATCTTCCCCCCAAACTAGTGTCCCTTCCAATTTCCTATTTTTTAACATCAGATTTTAAAGCTTTAAGATTATTTTTAAATTTTAATTCAATTTAAAATTTTTTAAATTTCTTCTCCATATTTATGTTTTTTAACAATTTTTCTCAAATTCATTCCCTTTTTCCCTTTTCTGTGTCATCAGCTTAGTTCAGACCCTTATCATCTTACACTTGAACTATCAGAAATAACTTCCTCTACGGATAGAAGTTTACAGTTACCTGTAACAGAGTTGCATGGGTCACTGAGAGTTTTTAGTTGAGTTGTCCATGGTCATACAACTAAAATGTGTCAGAGTCAGCATGAGAGTGGGCTCCATGACTCAGAGACTAGCTTATTTACTTTGTCATGCTGCTTCTAAATGAAATACTATGATGCAAAGCCAAGCCAAAATTGTAGAGTAACAGGAAGAAGTTCAACTAAATTTCCTCTCCTTCTTCCACAATTTCTTTAAAATCTAGAAAATATGCCAGACAGAATCCTGTTTGGGAAATTTAAGAAAAAAATTACCATGCCATTTTTCTAGTAGGGTTGAGCATAATGAGACCAGACCATGTCTATGGACACTAGAGTATTCCCAACATGATTCCCTGGTACAAAGATCAAGACTATACCTCTGGATAAGAAGAGGACATTGACTTACAAAGAAGGGCTGCCCATGTACAGGATTCAGGTATCAAAGCCTATTGGCAGCTCTGTCATTCACTGCCCATTTTCAGGGCACAGATCCAGGGTAGACGGTGATATATACTTAAGGGTGGTGTTAGAGACTGAAGATTGGGTGGGAACTTGACAGTGGATATTAGGGATTTACTCAGAATTTAGAAGCAGTCACATGACCAACAAGATGACATTTAGATCTATTTTCAGATCCTCATAACTTATCAAAATTTCCAAAGTAGAAATAATGCACCAGAGATAAAACAATTTTAGCTGTCCTCTTGGTCTAGGACCCAAAAAGCAAAGAAGAAAAATCTCATGAGTTTTATTCATCATCCACCATGCTCACTAGTCAACCTCGGTCTTGCAAAAGAATGTCACATTATTTCCTGACTCCTTCTCCTTAACCCCTTCCCTTCCCCCCTCCCTCAGTCCCTTTTCTAGTATGCAGAAATCCAAACTCCAAACTGCATTGAATGCTTCAGGAGAGCAGAGGCAGAGAGAGAACAGATAACCTGGGTTTATAAAAGAGCAATACCATGCCCTTACCCCTTTCTCTCAATGCCACAGAGATCCAGATTCCAAATGGTAGCTATATTAGCAGAAGCATGGCAGTACTCTCTAACACTGGGCCAGAGAACCTGATGAACCAGGGGTGCAGGACACCATGTGGGTGGAGGTGCTTTGGCATTCCACTAAACCTGAGAAAAAGAGCCTAGTATATAGTTAGGGACAATTCTATTCTTCTGTCAACCCCAAAGTCACTTAGGATAGAGACCTAGACTGGCCAATCTTGAATTTCCCGTTTAAGGAAGAGACCTGAGACACTTTGAGATCTGTCCACCAGGGATATGATCAGTCTATCACAGGTCACAAGAGGGGAGGATGAGAAAGCAAACAAAATATAGGGGAAATGACTGAAAACTAAAAGACCTCAATAAGCAGAAAAACCAACAGGGAAAACATCAGAAAGAAACACATTGCCTCATAAGTAATGGGAAGTCTCATTAAATGATAGGAAATACAAATACACAGAAGTGAAAGACAGTCTGGAAGAAGAGAAGCAATAACATTAAAAGAGATCATACTATTCTTGGTGGAGTTGTGAACTGATCCAACAATTCTGGAGAGCAATTTGGAGCTATGCCCAAAGGACTATAAAACTGCATACCCGGGGCGGCTAGGTGGTGTAGTGGATAAAGCACCAGCCCTAGAGTCAGGAGTACCTGAGTTCATATCTGGCCTCAGCCACTTAATAATTATCTAGCTGTGTGGCCTTGGGCAAGCCGCTTAACCACATTTGCCTAGCAAAAACCTAAAAAAACCACAAAACAAAACAAAAAAAAACTGCATACCCTTTGAACCAATACCACTGCTAGGTCTATATATCAAAGAGATCACAAAAAAAGGGGGAAAAATGACTCATGTACAAAAATATTTATTGCAACTATTTTTGTAGTAGTGGCATAGAATTGGAAATTGAGGGAATGCCCATCAATTGGGGAATGGTTGAATATATTATGGACTGTGAATGTAGAATACTATTCTTTAAGAAATCATGAGCAGGCGGACTTAAGAAAAGCCTGGAAAGATTTGCATGAGCTGATGCTGATTAAAGTGAGCAGAACCAGAAAAACATTAAACACATTAACAGCAACATTGTATGATGATCAATTATGATGGACTTAGCTCCTCAGCACTTCAGTGATCAAGGACAATTCTAAAAGATTCAGTGATAGAAGATGCCATGTACATCCAGAGGAAAAACTATAGAATTTGAATGTAAACCAAAGCATATTATTTTTACTTTTTAAAAACGTTTTACATTTTTTCTTTCTCCTACTTTTTCTCCTTTAGTTCTGATTCTTCTTTCACAATGTGACTAATATGGAAATATGATAAACATTGGTATACACTTATATATCCCATATCAGACTATTCACTGAGGGAAGGAAAGGAGGTAGAATGCTGAAAACTATATTTATATTTGAAAAAAATAAAATAACATTCAAAAGAGAGAGACAACATACTATCCTCACATACAAAATATGATTTCAGATACAGAATGTAGAGATAATTTAAAGATCATAAGTCTCCTAGAAGAAAATAGCAAGTCAAGGAAACCAAACACCATAATACAAAATATTACAAGTTCTAGTCCAAAAGATCCATAGGTCATCTCCAGAAGGAGGAAGAAAACAAACCCCATCAACCTGAGGCTGCAAACTCCAAGGGATATAGAATTTTCATTTAAAAATTGCATTGTAAAAACAACAAATTATGCAAGTAGTCAAAAAAAGAGATCTCAAATACAAAGGAAAGGAAGTTAAAAATAATATTGGATAATTTTGCACCCATAAGAAAATGCAGGAGAAAATGGAATAATGTGGAAAAGCAATGGAGCCAAAGGTGAGCTACCTGACAAATCTGAGCATAACCATAAATGCAAAAAGAACATCCAGTAACAGAGAGAATGTATAATATTCTTGGAAAGAAAACTAATCTTGAAGAGTTAAATACATGAAACAACAGAAATTTAAGAGAAGTGAATGAATACTGCAGTCAAAGACAATAGCAATAGAATAACACCAAAGAGAGACCAGACTCTATTCTAAACATACAAAAGAAAAGGAGGTTGAAGGTGGAAGTCAGGTAGAGGTGATGGTGGTGAGATGAATCTGGGGATCATAGACTGAGTCACACAGCACCCTATGTACAAGTTTTTGTTTTCAATGGGACTAAATTACAAAATGGGAGCATATATTAAATGACTGGGGGAGAATTGAAAAAAATGACTAGGGGAGGAGAAAATGATGTGCACTAGTCAAGTCTTGGGTGAGAATGAGGGGAAGATGACAGCTGTTGTCTTTCAGAGAGGGGAGAGTCTGTAGGGGAAAGAATGAGGTGTCAGAGAGTGCGAGAAAGGGGATAAAAGAGGAATGCCTTGTTTTGGTTGGTTGTGCTACTAATGAATGCTGCTCCTATATAATAAGCAAAGGAGAGATGTTCTGTGAAGGGAGATAGGGGCCTTGCACTGGTTGTTGTCTTCAGGGATTTGGTACTTGAAAAGATCATTTTGTTAAAAGACAATGCCTAATTTTTGGTCCTTGAAAACAAATGTTTGACTTCAAGAATCTGAAAAATTCTGAAATTGTGGCCTGATATAGGACACCAAAAGCCATTCCCCAATAGATAAGTAGTCAAAGATTATAAACAGATTCTTCTCAAAATAATTACAACATATTAACACATTCGTAGAAATGTGTAGATTTTTTCATATATATTGTTCAGTTATATTTATTTTTCTTTTTGTTCTTTAAAAATTGTTGTTTAGTTCTTTCTTCATGACTTGGAGTTTTCTTGGCAAAGATATTGGAGTGGTTTGCATTTCCTTTTCCAACTCATTTTATAGATGAAAGAGAGATTTACCCAGGTTCACCCAGCTAGTAAGTACCTGAGCCTGGATTTAAAGATCTTTTTGACTCTAGGCCCAGTGCTCTTATCAACTGCATCACACCTAGCTGCCCACTATATTCATTCATTCATTCATTCATTTCTCTGTCCATTTATTTATTTATTCATTCATTCATTCATTCAATCATCCAATTATTTATTTATTTATTTATTTTTAAAGATTTGAGTTTTACAATTTTTCCTCCCAATCTTACCCCCCCCCCCCACTGGTTGTACATTGATCCAAATTGAGTGTGTTGAGAGAGAAATCATATTGTAGGGTTCTGGTTTTTAATCCACTCTGCTATTCGCTTATGTTTTAAGGGAGAGTTCATCCCATTCACATTCAAAGTTATGATTACTAATTCTTTATTGCCTTCTATGCTATCTTCCCTCTGTTTGTATTTTTCCCCCTTTCCCCCTTTATCCGTATTCCCCAGTATTTTGTTTCTGAATATCAACCCCCTTCAATGTATTTGCCCTCCTATATCACTCCCTCCCCTTTCTTTCCCCTTTCCCTTCCTTTTGTTAGTTCCTCTCCCCTCCCCCTCCCTTTCTCTGTCCCCACTCCCCTTTTTCCCTTTTAATACTTGAAAGGTTAGATGTTTCTTAAGTTAACTGAGTATGTGTAAGTTGACTTTAAGCCAAGTATGATGAGAAGAAGATTCAGGTGTTTCTCATCTCCTCCCTTCTTCCCCCTCTATTACCATAGGTATTTTGTACCTCTTAATGTAATGAGATTTACCCCATTCAATCCTCTCCCTCCTCCCATCTCCTTCCTGTCCCCCTTTTTAAGGAGGTAGTGTTTTTAAAAATCATTCTATCTGAGTCATAGAAAATTCTGAGTATCCGTCACTTCTATCTAAGTACATTCTATCTAATAGAGTTAAAATTCTTGAGAGTTATTAGAGTCTTTCTCCCAAGTGGGGTTAAAGCCAGTTACATCCCATTGGATTGCAGTCTCATGGATAGGTCATGAATGTCCATCACTTCTGGCTAGGTATATTCTCTCTGTTAGAGTTACAATTCTCAAGATTTATGAAGAACTTTTCCCCCATGCTGGGATATAGCCAATTTCAACTTGTTGGATAGCTGTTTTTTTTCTTTTACAGCACCCCCCCCCCCGTTTTAACCTTTTCATGTGTCTCTTGAACCTCCTGTTTGATGTCCAAATTTTCTATTTAGCTCTGGTCTTTTCATCAGGAATTTTTGGAATTCTTCCATTTCATTAAATGTCTGTTGTTTTCCCTTGAAGAGAAGGCTCAGCTTTGTGGGATAGTGGATTTTGGCTGCATTCCAAACTCCCTTGCTCTTCAAAATATCTTGTTCCAGGCCCTTCGATCCTTTAATGTTGATGCAGTCAGGTCCTGTGTAATCTTTACTGTGGCTCCTTGATATTTAAATTGTTTCTTTCTGGCTGCTTGCAGGATTTTCTCTTTTATCTGATAGTTCTGGAATTTGGCTATAACATTCCATGGTGTTTTCATTTTAGGATCTTTTTCTGGAGGGGATCGATGTATTCTTTCAATAACTACTTTGCTCTCTGGTTCCATGATGTCAGGGAAATTTTCCATCACTAGATCCATTAAGTCCAGGCTTTTTTTTTCTCTTCAGTCTTTTCAGGAAGCCCAATAATTTTCAGGTTACCCCTTCTTGACCTATTCTCGAGGTCAGTGGTTTTGCTGATGAGGTATTTTACATTTTCTTCTATTTTTTCTATTTTTTGATTTTGTTTGACAGGCTCTTGCTGTTTCATGAAGTCATTAGTTTCTGCAGACTCTATTCTTTTTTTTTTTTACAGAAGAATTTTCTTCATTAACCTTTTGCAATTCCTTTTCCAATTGGTCAATTCTACTTTTGAAAGAGCTTTCCATTTGACCAATTGAGGTTTTGAGAGAATTATTTTCTTTTTGCATTTGCCCAATTGAGGATCTGAGAGATTTATTCTCATTTTGTATTTATCCAATTGTATTTTCTAAGGATTTGTTTTCTTGTTGCAAGGTATTAATCTTCTCTTGGGTTTCTTTTGCCAAATTTTCCAATTGATTTTTAAACTCCTTCCTTATTTCTTCAAGGGAGTCTTTCTGTACTGGAGACCAGATCATATTCTCCTCAAAGGTTATAGGTCTCTCTGAGTTAGGGTCTTTTCCTTCCAAGAATTTTTCTATGGATCCACCTTTCCGCTGACCCTTCTTCATTTTGCTAAGACCTTGAGTTGGGGAGGGGCTGGTTCACTGGGGTTTGGTGTTGGGATCACTAGAGGCTTGTGCTGGTTGCTTTCTCAGGAGTGTCTGTGACCTTGATTGAGGCCTTCTCCCTTAGCTTGAAGGGAGGAGTTGAAGCTATTGAATCTTTTTGCATTCAATCAGTGGTGGGCTTTACCCTGGGGTGAGGTCATTCCTCTCCTTATTGTCAGCTGGGCTGGTTCTTCTGCTCACACACCTGTGCCTGAGGCAGAAGTAGTCTGCAATTGTTAGTTCTGGGAAGGGGCCTCAGCTGCAATGGAAGCGCATGGACTCAGAGTTCCTCAGACCAGAGGAGCCCAGGGATGGTGTCCTCAGCTTTCCTGTACTGGAACTCTCCCCCCAGCCTTGTCAGCAAACTCCAGAGGGTCAGTGCCAACACCAGTGCCTCTGCTCCCTAGTTGACTCAAGCCCCTGAGGTCCTGCTAATCTGTTTGATCCAGGCCTGATCTGCCCGAACTCACCCAAAGCTGCAAAAGACAAATCCTGAGGTGGATGTTCTTTCTCCTGGCTTTTCTTTCTGGGTTTTGTGGGTCGGATTTCTGTTAAGAGGTTTGTTTCATATGATAGATGGGAAAAGATCAGGAAACTTTAGAATTGTGCCTGTCTTCTCTCCGCCATCTTGGCCGGAAGTGCCCACTATATTTAAAAATAATATTTTGTTTAGGAGATGACTCTTTGGAAAGGAGAATGAAAAGGAACCTGGATGAAACTATGGTGAGGCAAAAAAAAAATCAGCCCCCCCAATACCCAAAGCAATAAAATATATTTAAAAAGTAAAAAAAAGTAGAAAGTATAATTATAAATAAATATCTTTCCAAAATATACTTTCAAACTAAAATCCAGCATCACTTTTTTTAAAGAAAGATTTTGAATTTTACAATTTTTCCCCCATTCCTGCTCCCCTCCCCCCCACCTTCCACAGAAGGCATTCTGTTAGTCTTTATATTGGTTCCATGTTATACATAGATCTCAGTTGAATATGATGACAGAGAAATCATATCCTTAAGGAAGAAGTATAAAGTATAAGATAGTAAAATTACATAATAATATAGTGGGATTTTTCTAATTTGAAGGAAATAGTCTTTGGTCAAAGTCCATAATTCTTTCTCTGGATACAGATGATTTTCTCCATTGCAGATAGCCCAAAATTGTCCCTGGTTGTTGCTGATGAATTGAGCAAGTCCATCAAGGTTGATCATCACCCCCATGTACAGTATTTTTCTGGTTCTGCTCATCTAGCTCAGCATCAGTTGATGCAAATCCTTTCAGGCTTCCCTGAATTCCCATCCCTCCTGGTTTCTAATAGAGCAATAGTGTTCCATGACATACATATGCCAACATTTGTTAAACCATTCCCCAATTGAAGGACATTCACTTTTTTCTAATTTTTTGCCACCGCAAACAGGGCTGCTATAAATATTTTTGTATGCGTGATGTTTTTACCCTTTTTCATCAACTCTTCAGGGTATAGACCCAGGAGTGGTATTGCTGGATCAAAGAGTGTGCACATTTTTTGTTGCCCCTTGGGCATAATCCCAAATTGCTCTCCAGAATGGTTGGATGAGTTCATAGCTCCACCAACAATGTATTAGTGTCCCAGATTTCCCACATCCCTTCCAACATTGATCATTGTCCTTTCTGGTCATATTGGCCAGTCTGAGAGGTGTGAGGTGGTATCTCAGAGACCAGTATCACTTTTAATGGAACTTTACTAGCAACTGATCCAATAAGATTATAATAATAAAGTAAGTCTGTCTACTATTACCGTTACTATTCAGTTTAATACTATAAACAATACTTATAGTAATAAGCCAATAAAAAGTAAATTGAAATAAGCATAGGCAAAGAGGCAATGCAATTATTATTTTGCAGATGACAATGTTCATTGTAAAAACAAAATTTAATATAAAGTATATTTCATAAAAATGATAAATAAGAATCTCATAAGAAAATAAAAACTTGTATGAAATGCATAGCTAGGTTAAAATAGGACTGTATAAATATTGACTACTTTTTTTTAAAGTAAAAATTCAAAAGAAGCTGGATTTCAGATAGACTTAGAAACAGACATAGAGAAAATATCTTTTTTGCTTGGTTCCTACAAAGGAGAAACATATACAGTTAATAGAAAACTGATCTTGAAACTAGGAAAACTTGGGTTCATGGCCTTCCTCTGATGCATAATGTAAACCTTGGCAAGGTATATAACCTCTCAGGATCATAGACAACTCTCTTCAAACTTTGCATAGTAAATCTATCAGAAAGAGGATTTTCATAACCACAGAGTTCTCTTTTCCATTGTAATCATAAGTTCAGTTCCTATTCTTTTTTTTAGTCTAATTTATTAAATTCTAAGAGTTTTATGTCAATCAATAAACATTTACTATGTGTCTACAATATACCAGACATTGGACTGTATATGTGAATGAAGAAAAAAATTCATTCCCTCCCTCAAGGGGCTCACAATCCATTAAGAGATGGCATGAAAGCAATTTTGTACTAACAAAACATGTATAGTATAAACTGGAAATTAATTACAGAGGAAAGATAACTAGTTAAACAACGTTGTGAGATGATCAACTATGATGGATATAGCAACCTTCAGCACTTCAGTGATCAAAAACAATCCTGAGAGACTTGTTCAGGAAAATGCCATCCACATTCGGAGAACAAACTATGAATTTTGAATGCAGAACAAAGCATATTATGCTCACTTTTTAAACAAAATTTCTGTTATTCTTCCTTTCTTTCTCATGGTTCCCCCCCTTAATTCTACTTCTTCTTTCTCAACATGAAATTATGTTAAACATGGTTGTACATGTATAACAGTTCGCTGCCAGGGAAAGGAGAGTGTTATAAAAATGTAGAACCCATAAACTTGGAGTGGATGAATATTAAAATTTACCTTTGCATGTAATTGGAAGAATAAAATAAAATTTAAATAAAGGGGATAAAAAGATGCCAGAGGTAAAAAGATTTGTCTTTGTTCATGATTATGTTTATAATACAAAACAACTTAAAAGAAATTTTTAGTAGCTCCCCATAGCTCAGAGAATAAAGCACACATTCCCTAGCCTTGTTTATTATCTCCATAATCTGAAACGTAAAGAGCAGTTCTTTCCTATGTGAACCCTCCACTTTTGAACAACTGTCACATGAACAAATTGTATTTCTTCATCTCCTTAATTTTGATTTTATTGATACCTCTGATTTATACTGCCTTTTCCTTTCTATTCATCTATATCCTATTTCTTAAATTCCATCTCTGTGCTCTAATCTCACAAGGACTTTCCCTTTAAAATAGGTAATTGTTTTATTGTCTCTACTGCCTATTAGGCACTTAACAATTTGACTCATGTTATTTTGCTTTGTTCTTGTGTGTCTTTTTTCTGGTACTGTACTTTCCTTATATACTGTGCTATCATTATATCCTTTATTATTCTAAGCATGATACCTTTCATGTAATAATCATCAAAAATATTGATTTGATTTAATTTGTTGGGTTCCTTATCTCTTTTTTTTTCTAGTACAGAGTGCATGACTGTAAGCCCCAAAGTTGCACGTTTGACATCTTTTACTGACATTTCTGAGTGTCTAAAGCCTCAGTTAGATAGAAAGTTCAGCTATATTAAAGAAACAACTGTAAGTATTTTGAACAGTGGTCAACCTGGTACATGATTTTATGATGCTGGGATTCTTTAATAACATAAGTGGGGTTTTTTGAGAATGTTTTTTATAAAGTAATATATACTTTTCCTTTGTAAGATGTTTTCCCCACATTTTCTTTTTTAAATGAAAATATCATATTTATTGTTCTTTAGTACCAAAGTTGATAGGGCCAGATCAGCATAGTTTCAAGGTATCAGTAAAGATAATATTGTTAGATATTAACAATTATTGTTTCTATAATTACCTGTGACACTTTTTCATACAATATAGAAGACTATGATATTAATAGGGTAATAGTTGATAACAGCCTTTCAGAATTTAGTTTCCAAAAGTTAGACACTTTATTTCCAAATTAGTACAATCTAATGTCCTTATTCTGTATATCATTTTTATTCTCTCTAGATGTCAATAATCTTTTATAGATTCTTCAATCTCTGGATATAGACTAAAGTAAAGGTATAATTTTGTGTAGTTATTATTTTTGGACTTTTTTTCTTCTCATTAGAACCAATTCTCTTGCTTTCTTTTATTGAATTGTTTGGTTTATGATACCACTGGTTAAGATTTCCTAAAACAAGAGAGATAACAAGAACCTTACTTAAATCATCATGTTTTGCATCCCAGATGCCAAAGAAAAGTTTGAGGTTTAATGAAACAAACAAATAAATTCATCTTATTTTTGGGTCCCTTTATTATGAACATAGGACATTCACATCAGTTCAGAGAAGGAAATGGAGCCAGCAATTCATGTTTCTAGGATGACATAAGGATTGCCAGTTTTGTTGGCAAAGAAATGCATAAGCAGCAAAGTTTTTATGAGGACTTACATGACCATGTGGCTGCAGGCCACAGTCTAGTGTGGAACTCTTAAGAGAGTCCCCTCAGGCCAATTAAAAGTTCTAAACATGGTTTCTTTATTACCTTCTTATGGCTATAATAGCAGCACCTCAAGGCAAAAAGAATAGTAACTCTGAAGGCCACCAACAGAAACTTGGAAGACTTCCTTCCAAGGGTAAAAAAAATACATCATTGTACCTGAAACTCAAGTATCTTAAGTTCAAAAGGAAGTTTAAAATTATACGCTTTCATAATAGAACAAGGACGACTGCCATTGTTAGCTCCATGGACTACTTATAACCATCAGAAAAGACCATGCTGCATCAGTTACATAAATGGTACAAAAATAAAGTGAATTGTAGGCCAGAGGAAAATGAGTTTTATGGATCTGATGAAATCCATCACTTTGTGCCTCCCTTCTAAGAAAATTGAAAGTAATGTAAAACTCTGAATATGAAGTTAGAAAAACCTGAGTTTGCCTTCTGACTCAGATGATAAATAGGTGAAGAAACATCTGCAAAGGGGGATTTAACAGTCTCTGCTCCTAGGGTGGTTGTGAAGAACAAAGGAGGTCATCACACACACAGCCCTTTGCATATCTTGTAGTGCTATAGAATTGCTAGTTATTATTAGGAAGATAATATACTCATGCTTTGTTGTCTAGGTTAAAAAAACAACAACTGATAGTGCTACCTTGTTTGGAAATGAATTGGAAAACTTACTGCAATCTTTGTATGTGGAAAATAGAGCTGGTTACTTCTTCACCAAGTTCTGTGAAAATTCAGGGAACAAGGTAGAAATTGAACATATATTTAACCTCTGAAAGTTAATAGTTCATTCCATGAAAAGTAGAGGGAAAGGGAAGATTAAAAAAAAGACATCTCAGCAAAGTTCTCTTTGGTGTCAAAACCTCTCCCTATTGTAGGAAATTCTGTATTGTTACTTGGCTATAATTCAAACATATAGATGATAATTTTTCATTGTCTATTCTTACATTAAAAACACAATGAATACCTAAAATGTATTTAGGTGAAGATTTGTGATTGTGTAACTAAATGCTAGTAGAAGCTTTTAGTAGTTAGAAAATTTAGAATAATGATCTAATATTACTTGTACTTAAATTGTCCTGAGGTTTTACCATAAACAATGACTTCTTATTATATCTTTTCAGGATTGTAAATAGTATCAGTAGTATAGTTTAAATCCACATCGTTGTTTTACATATCCTATAATTGTAAGTTCTTTTAAACATTAACCAGAATTAACAAAAAATTTGCAAACGTTCCTCCCAAAATTTATTCTTTTCTCCAAACTTTTTATTAAACTATAATTTTGCCCAAGTCAAAAACCAAAAGCATTTAAACTGCCTCAAATGTTAGAATAGAATTTGGTTTCATAATGATGTAACTTTGCACATAAAGTATTAAAATGCATTCAGTTTTTGGCTTTATTCCACATAAATGCGGTTATTTTTAAAATGTTAATTAGGATTTTTACTATTTTAATGGCCAATTTTACAAGGAAGATACATTTTAAGAATATAATGTTCTAGTGACAGTTCCACTAAATAGATTACCAGTACATGATAGAAGATTAAAACCACTTTAAATTGAACCTGATTTAGGATGACCCCTAAGGAACTAAACAGTTACTTGCGTCAGAAATTAGAACTTTTTAGAGACCTAATAATTAGGTGGTAATAATTTATGTATTTTTTCCATCTGTAGCTTTGGAAGAACAGTGCATACTTTTGGTTTGACCTGCAATCTTTTCATCAACTATTCTACCAAGAAACACTTCAGCCTTTTAAAGTATCCCAACAGGCACAAGTAAGTAGAAAATAATATCTGTTCAGGTCCTTGAAAATGGATAGATCTGTCCAACCCCACAAGAATTCTAGAAGTATAAAGTTAGTGATTAAATTGTTGCTGTGAGATTACTTAAATAACAATCTATCATCCTATAATTGGATATGTTAGTTCTTGGTTTTTATCTTTTTTATTTGAATTGTTTTATATTTCTTCTTTGGTGCCAACTATTTTATCTTCTCTCATCTATTCCACCCCTCGACTTCATTCTACTTTGCTCCAAATTATGATTTTTTTTAACTAGGTGAGCAGGATGCAAGCCAAAATGGGCCTTTTTAAGGAATCATTAGAGCATATAGGAGTGTATATAATGACAAGACTAGAGGTGACCTTTACTGAGTTTGTAGAGGGAACTAATTCCTGGATCACCTTGGTCTGTTGATTTAATGTAATGACTAATTCCTGATATATTAATAGTTTGCCTATAATTAACTTCTGAATCATGTGAAACTGGCATTTGTTTAATTTTGTATCAGAGAGAATTTTTTTTTTAATAAATGTTTTGACAACCTAGAGACATCGGGTGGAGATGGAATGGAGAAAGGGCATGCTCAAGAAGAGGAGATGGAGAAATAGGTCTCTTTTTCAAATAGAAAGAAAAGGAGAAAAATCATGACTAGGATAAATTTTGTCTCTCTTTATGTCATTTCATGATCTTTGAAAGAAAGGGTTTTTAAACCTAGAAAATTACTCAGTGGTTCTATACAAGTTGATTGCCTAAGTAATTTGTATTTTCAGTAATTGTCTCATTCACAAGAGAATCTACATGGAAATTGAGCTAAAGAAAAGGAATAGCATTTGTTGCAGTTTTACTGGGGATTTGCTAAATATTTACAGAGATTTCCACCAGCCTAAACCTGACCTTAAATAATTCATTTTATAAATAGCTGACAGAGTACAGCTTTGTATTTCCTACCACGAACCTATACATAAGAAGTAGGGCAGTGGTTTTAATTTTAAAATTGAATCTCCAATTTGATAGTATAGTTTTCTGAGATTGCATAGCTTCACTTTTTTGCGTGTATGCAAATATGCAAATCTCTGCTTCCTTTTTTCCCCCTTATTACCTCTCTTATCCTTTCTGTCATGGTACCTTTTGCTTTTATTACTAATGTATTTTCTTTTTTTAATTTAAATTATTTATTTTTCTTTCTTTTTTATATCATTTTTATTTCTGAATATCTCTCTCTCTCTGCCATTTTCAACCTAGCAAGCTATTCCCTTGTAAAAAAAAAAGAAGAAAAAAGCCCCAGTTTTGCAAAACTAACCAACCTGTCATTTTGTACATGAAAATAGTAAGAAAGAATATGGAAGGTAGGTAGGAAAGAAAGAAAGAAGAAAGAAGTAAGCAAAAATTCAGAGGATATGAAAAATACTCTAAATCACTATTAGAGAAGTGCATATAAAAACACCTTTGAGGTACCACCTCACACCTCATCAAATTGGCTAATGTGACCAAAAGAAAAATGATGGATGTTGGAGGGGATATGGAAAAACTGGGATACTAATGCATTTTTGGTGGAGTTGTGAATGATCAAAAGTAACCTTGATGATGAATTTTGTTATTATTTTTTTCCAGCTCCATAAAGTAATTTTGGAAGTTTGATTGGCATGGCTACTTTATTTTTTTATTTATTTAATTAAAAAAAAGTTTTTTTGCAAGGCGAGGGGGGTTAAGTGACTTGCTGAAGGTCACACAGCTAGGTAATTACTAAGTGTCTGAAGCTGGATTTGAACTCAGGTACTCTTGACTCCAGGGCTAGTACTGTATCTACTGTGCCACCTAACTACCCCTATTATTTTATTTTTAAAGAACGTTTTACTCTGCATGCAGATTTCAGCAATTCTTTCTCTGGTGAAGAATAACAGTTTTCCTCATAAGTGTTGTTTTTTTTTTTTTTTAGGTTTTTGCAAAGCAATGGGGTTAAGTGGCTTGCCCAAGGCCACATGGCTAGGTAATTATTAAGTGTCTGAGACTGGATTTGAACCCAGGTACTCCTGACTCCTTGGCCAGTGCTTTATCCACTGTGCCACCTAGCCACCCCTCCTCATAAGTTCTTAAGAGTTGTTCCACATCATTATATTGTTGAGAGTAGTTAAGTCATTCATAGTTGATCATCCATACAATATTGCTGTTACTATGTACAATGTTCTCCTGGTTCTGCTCATTTCACTTTGCATCAGTTCTTGTAAGTCTTTCCAGGTTGTTGTTTTTTATAAAGCATCCTGCTTGTCATTTCTCATAGCACCAGTTCTAGGAATAAATTCCTTTACAAGTCTTTAATAGCTAATAGTTTTGCTTCCTTACAGTAAGAAAGTTTTAATTCATCCCTGATCCTAGCAAAAATTAGAAATATATATTCAAAGAACAGCAATTTGACAAAAGGCAGAGTACTTGTTTTGCCTTTGTAGACTTTCCATTTTGAGTCAGAGCCTCTTCCAACTACTGTTATACAGTTGGGATTACAAGAGGAAATTTAAAGGAACTAATGTTCTCAAATTGTTTCCATTATGATTATCTTTCCTTTGTTTATGTTTTCATGACTTAAGTTTGGCTTCTGAGAGGTGGAGTGATGAGATTGTGTGTTCCAGGGGAGATGAGACATGTAGGGTGATAGGTGAAGAAGAGCAAGGCCAGTTGGTTGGATTGTAAATACTGGGAAAGAAAGTAATGAGTAAATAAGACTGGAAGATAGATTTTGACCATGTTGTAAAGGGTATCCTTTCATCCCAGAAGTAGTAGAGAATCACTGCAGTCTATTGAAAAGGGGAGAGACATGGTTAGACTCAAACATCAGAAAAACCATTTTGACATTTGTTTGGAAGATGAATTGAAATGAGAAGACCCTAAAGTCAGGGAGATTAATTGTTGGTAATTTTTGAGAGCAGTTGCAGTCACACGAGCCCAGAAGAAGCCATTTTCTTTTGTATCTGTTGTCTTCGCAATTATAGGAAAAAATTGCATAAAAACACTTGTCTTTCCAGGTGTCCTTTATCTCTCCAATTTGTACTTATAATTAGCACTGTAGAAAAAATTAGGAGGAACCAAATAAATTCTTTTTCTCTGGCTCAAGAACTTAGTGGTTCATTAGCTGTTTTTTCAGAGCACAAGGATGGACTCTTCCTTTTCATACTTTCTCAGAGAAACAAATTTTGAAATAAGAATGATATGACCAGGCCATATATACACGTCTATGCTACTTAGGCATTGTCCTGAAAGTGCTTTAAAATGAGATCTAGGCTGTCTCTAAATAGCCACAACCATAAAGCTTATCCCTAATTACACTTGAAAAGTTTACATGGCAAATAATGATCATATTGGGAAGGACGTTTGTTGCTTCCCAGTCTGGTTTTTCTTTTGCTCACAGTCATCCATTACTCTTATAGTTTGCTACTTCTACTTTTCTTTATATTTATGCCAACTAAATATTCCAGGGTGGTCCTGACATTTTTATCCAAGTAATGGGAGCTAAGTGTTTTTCATTGGATTGGTATTGTATGTTCAGGTGCATGAACAGAACTCTAGAGTTGCCCAGTAGACCAGCAGCATGAAGAAACAAACTGTTTCCTTGTAGATGAAGAAATATGATTGTGGGAGGTGGATGAAATTAGGGTTGTGCTCAGAGCTCAAGGCTTTGTTATATTTTTGCTTACTTTTGAAAATTAGCTTTTTCCTGGAGTGGCTGATTAGTCAGGTTTTATCCAGCCTTGTTAAAATTATTTGTTTTTGTTGCTACAGAGCAGAGTAGCTTAAGAAGTTTGGATTCTCAATCCCTACAAATTGTTAAGGTACACACAAAATTAACCGTTCTACTTTGTAATGTTTGTAAGCCAGCCTTTCGAATTCTGGTTCATATAATTCTATTTTTTAAAACCACCACATTTTTTTTAGTTAATAAAGCAATTCCCATTTATAAGTCACTACAGTAATAACTAGGAATACAAAGACAAAATGAAATTTATTTCCCAGAACTTAGCACACAGAAGGCAGCTAATAAATGCTTGTTGACTTTTACTAATCTTCTAGCTTTCATTCAACAGAGGAGATACAATATTCAAATAGATAAGTAAATAAGCTATAATTTGAGAGGAAAAAGAACACCAACAATCAGCTTGACCAGGAAAGAGTCTTATAAGAAGAAATACTGTGTCAAACCATGGAGAAAACTGAGGTACAATTAGAAAGGAAGGAGGGGAAGAGTATCCAGGAGGAGAGACTATTCACCAGGGTTTGAATACAGCAGGAGGAAGACTGAGAAAAGAACATCAGAAAGTAAAAGAATCTGTAATGTTATGTAAATGATATTGCATTATCCAGGTAGTATAATGGATAGAGTCTGGGCCTGAAGTCAGGGAGATTTGAGTTCAAAAACAGCCTCAGACACATACAAGCTGTGTGATTCTGGGCATGTCACTTCACTTCTTGTTACCTCAGTTTCCCTACCTATAAAATAGGGATAATAGCAGCACCAGCCTTGTAGGATTATTGTAAGATCATAATTGTAAAGCCCCTGGCCCATAAATAAATGTTAGCTCTTGTTATCATGATATACTTTTATCACTAAATAAACCTTATAGGGAGAAAGTTCAGATTTCTTGTTCTAAAATTCTCCTTGGATCCTAAAGACTGGCCACCACACATCCTCCATGCCATCTGCTCTCTGAATGTGGAAGCAGATGTGGTATACTGGAAAGAATTGTAGATTTCAAGACAAAAGACCTGGGTTTGAAATTCAGTTTGGCTAATTATAAGCTGTGTAACAATGGGCAAATTTACTTGATCTCTGTGTCCCTGATTTCCTCAACTATAAAGTGGAGAAAATAATACTGTATTACTTACCTCACAGGGTGTTATAGATAGAACTATTAAATTTTCAAGATTCTGGGCCTGGTGACCACTGAACAACAATACAAAAAATTCAAATAGACAATTATTTTCATAGCTATGGTATGACTGGAAGATGGTAATGTAGGAATTATTTCTGAATCAATGGTAGGCAATCAACCCACCTATTATTTATAACAATTCAAAACTAATTTTTAAAAATTTATTTATTTTTGAATTTTACAATTTTTCCCCTAATCTCACTTCCCTCCCCCCCACCCCCCCCACAGAAAGCAATCTGTTAGTCTTTTACATTGTTTCCATGCTATATGTTGATCTAAATTGAATGTGTTGAGAGAGAAATCATATTCCTATGGAAAAAATAAAATAAAATATAAGAGATAGCAAAATTACATAATAAGATAACTTTTTTTTTTAAAATTAAAGGTAATAGTCTTTGGTCTTTATTCAAACTCCACAATTCTTTCTCTGTATCAGATGGTATTTTCTATCACAGGTACCTGAAAATTGTCCCTGATTGTTGTGGATCTTCAACCCCATGTTGCTGTTATGGTGTACAATGTTCTTTTGGTTCTGCTCATCTTGATTAGCATCAGTTCATGCAAAATCCCATCCCTCCTGGTTTATAATAGAACAATAGTGTTCCATAATGTCTATATACCACAGTTTGTTCAGCCATTCCCCAGTTGATGGATATTCACTCAATTTCCAATTCTTTGCCACCACAAACAGAGCTGCTATGAATATTTTTGTATAAGTGATGTTTTTACCCTTTTTTCCATGATCTCTTCAGGGTATAGACCCAGTAGTGAAAACCAAATTTTTTTAAAAAAGAACACAGAATCATAAAATTTGAAAATTATAAATTCCTATAATAACAACTCTGATAAGTGAATGGGACAGCTAGATGGTTCAGTGAATAGACCACTGGGTCTGAAGTCATGAAGTCCTGAGTTTAAATCTGACCTTGGACACTTTTTTTTCAGTTTTTTGACTTTGTTTTATTGTTTCTTGATGTCTCACAGAGTCATTAGTTTCTCCTTAATTCTAACTTAATAAGTTATTTTCTTCAGTGATATTTTCTACCTCTTTTACCAAACTATTGATTCTCTTTTCATAATTATCTTGCATTACTCAGTTCTTTCCCCTATTTTTCTACTGCTCTTGATTTTAAAAATCATATTTTTGTTCTTTTTTATCTCTTTAGTTCTTTTAAGAATTCTTTTTTTTGAGTGGCTATTTTATTATAATAATCTTATTGTGAGAGTAAACACACACCCTCTGCCCCCCCTCAAAAGATAGAGAAACCTCAAGAATAGTGAGAGAGGGAAAAAAAGTGTACTTCAGTCTGTGTTCAGATTCCAATGGCTCTGTCTCTGGGGTGAATTGCCTTCTTTATCATAAGTCTACAGAGAAGTTGCTTCAATATTTTTCCCACAGTTGCTATTACTAGCTGTATTTCCCTCCATTCTTTTCCTCCTGACTCATTTATTCTATTCTCTCTCCTTTCACCCTGTCCCTGCTCAGAAGTGTGTTGTATCTGAGTAAGCTCTCCCACAATCTTCCCTCTCTTCTGTCACCTACTTCCCCCCTCCACTTCTTCCATTCCCTCTTATCCCATCCCTTTCCTCTTTTCTCTAGTGTAAGATATATTTCTATAACCTATTAAATGTGTATATTATTTCCTCTCTGAGCCATTTCTGATGAGAATGAAGACTCTCATTCCCCCTTCCCTTCCTCCATTCCAATCCATTACAAAAGCTTTTTCTTGATTCTATTATGTGAAATAGTAGTCCCTTCTTCCTCTCCTTTCCCTTCCTCCCAGTACTTTCCTTTATCACCCATTACTCCATCTTTATGCCATATTATATAGTTATATTCAACTCCCTCTTGTGCCTTGTCTATATATATAGCTCCTTCTAGCTGCTCTTATAAATGAGAAAGTTCATATGAGTTATCAATATCTTCTTCCCATGCAGGAATATAAACAGTTCAGTATCAGTAAGTTCCTCATAGTTAGTCCTTCTCTTCCACCCTCTCTATGGTTCACCAGAGTCCTGTACATAGAGATCAAACTTTCTGTTCAGCTCTGGTTGTTTCAATAGGAAAGTTTGAAAGTCACCATTTCATTGAAAGTCCATCTTTTCCCCTGAAAGAGGATGTTCAATTTTGCTGGGTAGTTGGTTGTAAACCAAGCCCTTTTGCTTCCAGAATATCCAAAATCCAATATTCCAAGCCCTATGAGCCCTTAATGTAGTCGCTGTCAAATCTTGTGTAATCCTGACTATAGATCCATGGTAGGTGAATTGTTTGTTTCTGGCAGCTTTTAGTATTTTCTCTTTGTCACGGGAGTTTTGGAATCTGTGTATAATATTCCTAGAAGTTTATCTTTTGGAATCTCTTTCAGGAGATGACTGGTGAATTCCCTCAAATCTATTTTACCCTCTGCTTCTAGGATCTCAGGGCAATTTTACTGTATTATTTCTTGAAAAATGAAATCTAGGTTATTTTCCTGGTCATGACTTTCAGGTGACCGAATAATTTTTAAATTATCTCTTCTGGATCTGTTTTTGGGATCAGTTGTTTTTCCAATGAGATATTTCACATGTTTTTTCTAATTTTTGGTTCTTTTGTTATTGTTTTATTCTTTCTTGATTTCTCACAAAGTCATCAGCTTCCTTTTAGTTCCATTCTGCATTTGAAGGAATTATTTTCTTCAGAGAGCTTTTTTATCTCCTTTTCCAGCTGGCCCATTCTGATTTTTAAGGCATTCTTCTCCTCATTTGCCTTTTGTGCTTCTTTTTTCCATTTGACCTAAACTGGTTTTTACCATGTTGTTTTCTTCATTATTCTTTTGTATTTCTTTCAACAATCTGCATTGCTTTCATTTCTCCTCCCAATTTTTCCTCTACCTCCCTTAATTGTTTTTCAAAGTCTTTTTTGATCTCTTTTGTTGCCTGAGCCCATTTTCTATTTCTCTTGGAGACTCTATACAGAAGCTTTGACTTTGTCATCTTCTGAGTATGTATTTTGATCTTCCATGGGACCAAAGTTATTTTCTATGGTCAGATTCTTCTTTTTCTGTTGTTTGCTCATTTCCTCAACCTATGACTGTTTTCCTGCACTTCCAAGTCTTGGGGGTTTTGGGGACATCCCACAGGGACCTTAATTCCTCCAAGATCTTCTGTTTTGCCTGTACTCTGGTGGATGACCACAAGCTCTCCCCTCTGTCCTAGAGCTGTGAGGAGAGTCCCTGCTTGGCTATGGTGGTGCTATGGGGGCCCAAACTGCAACCTGGATCTGAGTGTGGGCATACAACAGAGTCCTGCCCCATAGAGACCTCTGCAGTCTCCCCCCAACTCCCTTACCATTTATAGGCTGGGAACCTTGGAAGTACTAGGTGACTCCGCTGAATCCCACACTGGTGCTCACCGCAGGGCTGCTCTGTAGTCAGTGCTCTGAGCCCACTCTGGTGTGGCAGAGTTTTCTCACCACCCCTTCAAGCTGTCCCTGGTGATCCCTGGGTCAAAATATCTGAAAACTACGCCTTCTGCCTCAGACCTAGATGCCCCTAGGGACCCAGGTACCCCTTGGGCTGTTCCTGGAGGACTGGAGCTGGTTTGCTCCAACCTGGCTGTGCTGCACTGCAGCTCTTTCCATCCCCACAGACCTTTCCTGTGGAACTTCTAAGATGTCTTGGACTGGGAAACAGTATCACTTTCTGTGGGTTCTGCCCCTCTAAATTTTGGCTAGAGTCATAATTTGACAGCTTTGGGGGTTTGTTGGGAACTGAGTTTCCAGGAATTACTGCCTTCAGGCTGCCATCTTGGCTTGCTCATCAGTGACTATTCATTGAATCTGAATGTCCAACCAGTTTGAATCCACCTAAATTTTTATAGTCCAGTCCACATCTTCCTATTTTCTCCTCATGAATAGTATGAGATTTTTATCAAAATATTTATTAAAATCTAGATTAACGGGGCAGCTAGGTGGCATAGTGGATAAAGCACCAGCCCTGGAGTCAGGAGCACCTGGGTTCAGATCCAGTCTCAGACACTTAATAATTATCTAGCTGTGTGGCCTTGGGCAAGCCACTTAACCCCATTTGCCTTGCAAAAACCTAAAACAAAAAATCTAGATCAACTATAGCTGCAACATTTCTGACAGCTACTAATTAGAGTAACTTCATTTCTTTTTTATTTTTAAAGATCACTAACTGGTTCAAAAGGGTGTACTATTTTATTGCTTTGGAGGCATAGTTTCCCAAAATTTTCAAATGGTTGGATTAATTCACAATTCTATCAACAATGCATCAGTGTGCCTATTTTCCCCAAACTTACCTCACATTTGTCATTTTCCATTTTTTATTATGTTAGCTACTCTGAGGGCTGATAGTTTGGGCAGTGAATAAAATACTGACCTATAGTCAGGAAGACTCATCATTGTGAGTTCAAATCTGGCCTGACATTTATTAGCTGTGTGATCCTGGTAAGTCATTTAGCTTCATTTGCCTCAATTTCTTATCTTAAAATGATCTTGAGAGGGAAATGGCAAACCATTTTAATATCTTTACCATATGGTATAACTTAAAGTTAGATACATTTTAATTTGTCTAATTGATAGTGATTAAGAGCATTTTATATGACTTATTAATAGCTTAGGTTTCTTTATTTGAAAACTGCCTTTTCATATCCTCTATTTATTACCTAGGATTGCCTTTTGTAAGTTTGACTTGATTTTCTTTATACCTTAGAAATGAGATTTTAATCATAGAAATGTTCTCATTTTATATGCATTGGTTTTGTTAATATAAGACATTTTTAAATTTATGTAGGCAAAATTATATTCAAAATTCAAAATAAAATAAAAATTTTATCTCTTGTGAAATATCTCTTATTTGCTCATCAATTCTTACCCTGGTCATAAATCAGTAGGCAATTTCTTCCATGCATCACTAATTTGCTTATTATGTCATTCTTTATTTCTAAATCATCTACTGATTTTGAGCTAATCTCGTTATATGGTACGAGATGTTGGTCTTTGCTCTGTTTCTGCAAGACTGCTTACCAGTTTTCCCAGCAGTTCTTATCAGATAATGAGTTTTTGTCCCAATAACTGAGATCTTTGGGGTTATCAAACACTAGGTTACTGTGCTTATTTCATTCTATATATTGTATATCTAATCTGTTCCATTCAACAGCTTCATTTCTTATCCAGTACCCAAATGTTTTGATGATTGCAGTTTTGTAGTATAGTTTGAGATATTGTACCTCCAAAGCCCATTCCCTCCCATTTTTTTCAATGATTCCCTTAATATTCTTTTTTTTAGGGGTTTTTTTTTTTGTTTTTTGGTGGGGTTTATTTTTTGCAAGGCAAACGGGGTTAAGTGGCTTGCCCAAGGCCACACAGCCAGGTAATTAAGTGTCTGAGGCCAGATTTGGACTCAGATACTCCTGACTCCAGGGCTGGTGCTATCCACTGCACCACCTAGCTGGCCCCTTATGCCACGTAGCCACCCCAACCCTTAATATTCTTGATTTTATGTTTCTCCAGATAACTTTTGTTGCTACTTTTCCTAGCTATATAAAGTAATTCTTAGGTATTTTGATTGTTTTTGTCTACCCATGAGAAATTAATATTTCCCTGTCTTTATTTGTGTATGTACTTTATAATTGAGTTCATATAGCTCTTACATGTGTTTAGCAGGTAGATACATGAGTATCTACTTTCTATAGTTATTTTAAATGGAATTTCTAATTCTATATTTTCCTGCTTTTTTTTTTTTTGGCTAGAAAATGATTTGTAGATTTGTTTTGCATTCTGCAACTTATCTGAAATTGTTAATTGTTTTGGTTAGTTTTTTTAGTTTGTCACGTTTTCTAGGAAAACTGTCCTTTCCTTTGCAAACTGTGATAGTTTTATTTCTTTCTTATGGTATTCCTTTAATTTTTCAAGTACAAAATTGAATGAAAATGATGATAATAGACATCCTTGCCTCAACCCTGATCTTAGTAGAAATGCTTATAATTTATCCACATTACAGATCTTGCTTGCTCTTGGTTTTAGATAGATACTATTTATTATTTTAAGGAAAGTTATGTTAATTCCTAAGTTTTTAGAGTATTTTTTAAAAGTAGAAATGGGTGTTGTATTTTGTCAAAAACCTTATTTTATCTATTGAAATAATCAATTTTTAAAAAAACTTTTTTGTGTGTGGTTATATGGGTGAATTATGTTTATATTTTTCCTAATTTTTAACTAACCCTATATTATTGTTTAAATCCAGTCTGGTTATAATTTATGATTTTGGTCACATTTTACTGGAATCTCCTTGCCAAGTCTATTATTGAAAAAATTTACTTCAATAATTTTCATTAGGGAAATTGGTCTACAGTTTTCTTTCTCTGTTTGACTCTCCCTGTTCCAGATAGCAAGATCATATTTGTATTATAGAAGAAATTTAGTGGAATTTTGCCTATTTTTAAAGTAGTTTATATATTCTTGGAAATAATTATTCTTTCACAAGTTTGGTAGAATTCATTTGTAAATGTTCTGGCCTTGCATTTTTTTTCTTTTCGGAGTTCATTTATGGCCTGTTCAATTCATTTTTCTAAGGTAGGGTTTTTTTAAGTATTCTATTTCCTGTCTGTTGATTTAAATAATTTATATTTTTGTAAATATTCATCAAATTAATTTTAATTGTCATTTTTTAGCATGTAGTTGAGCAAAATAGTTCCTAACAGTTGCTTTCATTTCTTCTTCATTGTTCCTAATTTATCTTTTCCATTTTTAAATATTAGTCATTTGTTCTTCTTTTAAAAAATATCAAATTAGTCAATGGCTTACCTATTTAAAAAAAAAACCAATTCTTACTTTTGTTTATTAGTTCAGTGAGGTTTTTTTGCTTTGCTTTCAATATTATTCATGTCTTCTTTGATTTTTAGGATTTCTGTTTTGGTATTTGATTCAGGGGTTGAATTTGTTGGTTTTCTGATTTGTTTGTTTTTTGTTACATGCCCAGTTTGTTGATCTGCTGTTTTTTTTTTATCCATGTAAGTATTTACTACTTTGACTACATCCCATAAATTTTTGTGTTTTCTCATTGTTCTCATTATCTTTAATTAAATTGCTGATTATTTTTATGATTTGTTCTAGGACTCATTCATTCTTTTTTTTAATTAAATATTTTATTTTTTTATTTTTCCAACTACATGAAATGGTAGTTTTCAACAGTCAATTTTTTGCAAGGTTTTGAGTTTGATATTTTTTTTCTCTCCCTCCTTTCTTTCCTCCCTCCTCTTGGCAACAAAACAATCCCACAGAGACTATACATGTATAAACATGCTAAATATAGATCTGTGTTAGGTATGTTGTGAGAGAAGAATCAAATCAAAATAGAGATAAAAACAATAGAGAGGAAAAAAATCATCATATTTAAGACAACTTTTTAAAACTGAAGATAGTGAATTTTGGCATGCATTTAAACTTCACAGATCCTTCTCTTGATAGGGATGGTGTTTTCCATTACATTGTCTTTTATTATTGTTCTGCTAAAATGAACAAGTCTATCATGGTTGATCATCACCCAGTGTTGCTATTAGTGTGTACAATGTTCTGGTTCTGCTCACTCAGCATTAGTTCTTGCAAGACCCATCCATTCTTTAGGGTTGTTTTTATTTTTGCAATTAATTTGTTCCAGAGTCTCTTTATTGAAGATAATTTATATTGTATTATGATCAGGGAAAATGTATATAGTAGTTCTGCTTTTTCTGCATTTGTTTGTGAATTTTTAAATTGCCTTATTTGTGGTTTATTTTTGTGAAGGGTCCTATAAATGGATTCCATAGCTGAGAATGGGTATGCCCCTTTCTATTCTCATATAGTGTTCTCCAGATGTCTATCATTTGTAACTTTTTCAAAATTGTATTCATCTCCTTAATTTCTTTGCTTATTTTGTGGTTAGATTTACCTAGATCAGGGAAGAGTAAATTGAAGGTCGCCCCACTAACATAATTTTACCTTTTCTTCTAACTCATTTAAATTTTTCTTTAAGAATTTAGATACTTTACTATCTATCTATCTATCTGTCTATCTATCTATCTATCTATCTATCTATCTATCTATCATCTATCTATCTATTCAGTCATCCATTCATTTATTCATTTCTTTGTTTGTTTATCTATCTATTTATTAGTTTTTACGAGGCAATGGGGGTTAAGTGGCTTGCCTAAGGTCACCCAGCTAGGTAATTATTAAGTGTCTGAGACCGGATTTGAACTGAAGTACTCCTGACTACAGGGCTGGTACCCTATTCACTGTGCTACCTAGCCGCCCCTACTTTACCATTTATTTAATATATGTTCAGTATTTATGTTAATTCACTTTTATGGTACCTTTGAGTAAAATGTAGCTACTCCATTTCTTTCTTTTAATGAATCTAGTTTTGCCTTTATACATTTTCCTGAGATCATACTTTTTGTACTACTGCTGAAACATAATAGATTCTTCTCCAGCCCCTTATTTTGACAGGCATTTTGTTTCAATTGCATTTTTGTTTGTTTTTTTATTGTGTTTCTTGTAACAATATTATGTTGAATTCTGGTTTTTTTCTGTTCTGCTATCCTCTTTCATTACAAGGGTGAGTTCATTCCATTTACATTAACAGTTATAGTTTCTGTGTATTTCCTCTATCCTATTCTCTTTTCATTCTCCTTTCCTCTCCCCCAGTCCCTTTTTTAAGAATCTCTTTTGTTCCTGACCATTCTCTCCTTGATCTATCCTCTCTTTCCTCTCCCTACCCTAAATTATTTTTCCTACTTCTCTCTTGGGTAAAAATTTTGAATTTTTATACCAAACTGTATGCATGTGTGAATTCTTCCTGCCTTTAATCTGTTCATATGAGTGTGAGATTCAAATGTTACCTGCTATCTGTCACTGCCCCCATCTGTTTTATAAACTCTCCTTTCTGTGCCACATTTGTGAGATTATTTCCCCTATTCTTCTCCCTTCCCTACTCTCCCATTGCATTCTTACACAAATACACAAACACACACACACACACACACACAACCACAAAGCCTTCCATTCTTCTTCTGAGATCATTCAAACTTAATAGAATAATGCCCAGACTTTCTAACTAGACTTCTCTAAGAACCCTGGTGATATTAAAGTTCTGAAATGTTACATTTATTATCTGTACATATAATATATATATATATATATATATGTATATATACATATATATATATATATATGAATCTTTTTTTAAACTCCTCTTATGATTTCTCACACTTGTTTGCTTTTTTATACATCTCTTGAGATGCCAGATGTCTTGAAAGTCATATTCTCTTCTGAGGTCTGGTCTTTTCATCAATAATCCTTGTAAGAAGAGGCAGCTAGGTGGCACAGTAGATAGAGCACTGGCCCTGGAGTCAGGAGTACCTGAGTTCAAATCCATCCTCAGAAACTTAATAATTACCTAGCCGTGTGGCCTTGGGCAAGCCACTTAACCCCATTATCTTGCCAAAAAAAAAACACCTAAAAAAAAGAATTCTTGTAAGTCCTCTTTCATTAAAGATCCATTACTCCCCCACCAACAGAATTGTTTTCAGTGTTGCTGGGTTAGGTTATTTTAAGTTGTGATTCTAGGTCCTTTTATTTGTAGAATATCATATATCAAGCTCTCCATTTCTTTATAGTAGTAGCTACTAAGTCTTATGTGATTCTCTCTGTGGCCCCATAGTACTTGAATTCTTTCTTTCTGATGTATTTTTTTACTTGACCTTGGAGCTCTGGATTTTGGCTATTATATTTCTTGGAATTTTTATTTGGGGTTTGATTTCAGGAAGTGACCAATGGATTTTTTTTCAGTTTCTAATTTGGCCTCTGCTTCTAAGATGTCTAGGCAGTTTTCTTTTATGATTATTTGAAATATGATGTCTAGTATCTCTTTTTTGGTCATGGTTTCAAGTAATCCAATCATTCTTTAATTTTTCTCTCCTTGATCTCTTTTCTAGGTCAGTTGTTTTTCTCATGAGATTTTCCTAGTTCATATTTTCTTCTACTTTTTTCTGTCTTTAGACTTTTAAAAAATATTTCTTAATATCTCATAAAGTAATTAACTTCTATTTGGCCAGTTCTCATTTGCAAGGAGTTATTTTCATCAGTAAAGTTTTATGCTTCTTTTCCCAAGCAATTGGCTTTCCATTTTTTCTTTTACCACCACTTCCATTTGGTTATTTAAATAATTTTTTTGACCTTTTAAAAAAGCTCTTTGAATCTCCTAGGAATTTTTATTGGGATTTTGTCCAATCTACCTTTTTTCCTTTGAAACTTTGCTTGTAGATCTTTTTAAGTTTTTTTATTCTGAATTTGTGTCTTGTTCTTCCTTATCATCATGGTAACTCATTATAAGTTTTTTGTTAATTACTCATTCTTCTAGCCTCTCCTTGATTATGGATTTTATGCAAGTACTGGGGATGATGACTGTCTTAATTTCGGTCATTTTATATTCTAATGTTTTATAGTCTGAGGACCTGAGAGTTTTCAGTTCTCCCAAAATGGTGGGATGTGGGATTTGGGAGAGGTCTGTTCACTGCTCTCCTCATCTGAACTCTGCAGATTCCTTACTCAGACTTGTCTGTTAGCTCCTGTGAGATTAAGTAAACTGCTACTGGACTCAGGCTCTGTTAACCCTGATCTGAGACTTTCACCGTTGTTATTCCTGAACAGACTTATGCACGGGGCTAAAGGTTAGAACTGAATTGCTGCTCTGCTCCTGTAACTGAGCCGCACAGCTATTTCTAGAATTTAATTAGAACTCTACTCAGAATCATTATTCTCTGACCTTTTGACTCAGAATAAGTCCTGGGAGACAGAACTATTAGATTGCATTCATTTTTAACCTTATTGCTAGTTTAGGGACCTCTTGGAAGATCTTTATACCCAATGGCTCCCTGCTCTGGAACTTCTATTTAGCTACTTTTACATTCCCCCCAATTCTCCCTCCACTTGCTACTGCTACCACCACACACACACACACACACTCCTGGTCAGCTTCTGCAGACTCCTTTGTCTATGCCCTTAAATTGCCTTGGATTGGAAAAATTACTTATTGTGACTTATTCTTGGCTTTCTCAGTCAGAATTTCGTCTGGCACATTTTCTAGGTTGTTGTAAAGTTATGTTGAATGAACCAGGTAAAAAATTATTCTTCTTGTTCTTATCTTCCTCTGAAATCTTTTCAAAATCCTTGAATTCCAAGTTAACAACCTTTACATTAATAGGTTCTGCTAATCTTTTGCAATTCCACACTTTTTAAGTATGTTTCTTTCCTTTTCCTTTAAGATTTTCTTAAAGAATTAATTATTATTCATAAATTTCTTTTACTTATATAATAGTATTCACACTTTCTGCCTCAGACTTTTTCACTTATATAATATCTATTCATTTCTATCTTCAATTAGAAGTAATATAAATTTATATATATACATATAACAATATATAGTATATATTTTGCATATCTCTATACATTATCAATCCTAGATATTTAGTTATGCTATCTTTTGAGTTTTCTTTTCCTTTTTGCCTGAACTTCATATAATCACTTTTCCTCTGATTCTCCTCCCCACCACCATATCATAGAGTTTACTAAGTCTTATTTTTAAATCTCTCCAACATGATTCAAGTTTAATTTCTCTTTCCATCTTATTATAATCTCTTTTGTACTCTGTTCTGCTTTCTTAGGCGTCTGGTTTGGTTGTCATCACATTGCCTTTTTTATGCAATTCCTTTTTTTTACTGCTCCTCTGCAGTAGTTCCCTCCACCCATCTCCCCCATATCAAGATGTTGCAATCCTTAGATTCCATCTTTTAGATTATTAATTGGAAAATTGGAGGACCTTTTCATGAAAATTTGCTTGTGGAAAGCACCATCTGTAATTTATTCCCTTTCGGCATCGTTCCTTAGTCATGTCTTTGAGCTCTTAGAGGGAGATGAGAGGTCATTAAAAATCATCATTTTTTCCTTCTTTGAAGGAAAAAAAGTTGGATTGTTTATATATTCTCGTTATTTTTCTTTTAATGCCTTATATGCTCTAGTAATACTGTAACCTTATTAGGGGCCATTAAGTTTAGATATATGTAGCCTTTTTCATCTCTTTTTTTTAAGGTACATATTTTGTCATCTCTGAGAAAATGTCTTATACCTGAATATTTTAATCCATCTGGGTACTCACACATTCCATTTTGATGAGCTTTTTGTGCATAATTTTAACTAGAATTGCTGTTTACAAGCTCCATCTAAAGCAGAGTTTTTAACTCAGAGTCTATGAGCTTGGTTTTTTAAAAATTTTTGATAATTATTTCAACAGAATTGGTTTTCTTTGTAACTTTGCATTTTATTTTATGAATTTAAAGACTTCATTTTGCAGTCTTCACAGATTGTCTTAATTTATGTGTCCCAAAGCAAAGTTTATACTTCTCTAATTTCTAAAATAAATGAACAAATTTCTTTTCCCTAAAACACTTTATTGCAATTGAATTTTTTTTTGCTTAACTGGGATATATTTAAACCTACCATTTTAAAGTGATCAAATGAAATTCATAAATTCACATTTCAGAATTTAATTTCTACATTATTCCAAATGTAAATCAAATCAAGAGAACTTTCCCCTTTTGAATAGTGCACACTTTCTTTGAACAGTTATTTTTTATCAATCAGATTACAGAAAAGTTGAGATTTAGGCAAACTGCTAGGATGTATAAATTTATAATAAACTTTGTATTAAAAGTTGGTGTATGAGTACATAGCTCCTTCCAATTAAGTGTTGTAATTGTATCCCATATCCTTCTTTTTTTTTCTTCTTGACTATATTGTTCTGGAAGGAAAGGATAATAATTTTAGCTTTTGATAGAAGAGAGAAAGCACTGGTTCAAGGGCAAGAACAATGCTGTTTAGAACTCTCTGAAGTCTAAGCATTAAAATTTATATCTCATAATCTCCTTTAAATACATAATTTAAAAAATTATCAAGTGTTTATTTTTTCTCCTTCCCACTTTCACACATACACATATCCTGAAGGAAAAAAAAAGAAATTTTTTTTGTAACAAATGAATATTATCAAGCAAAACAAACTCCCACATTGATCATGTGCAGAAATATGTCTCAGTTTTAATATTTAATCCATTACTTTTTCAGGAGGGTAGGTAGTGAATATGTTTCATCATTTATCCTCTGTCATCGTGGTTTTCATTATATTTATCTTAATTCTTGAATTATCACTACCTTGCCATTCTCTTCCCTCTAACCAGGAAAATTTATCCTACATACAGTTACCAAATCA